>NW_028125924.1:0-406000 GCF_965194825.1 Balaenoptera physalus
GAAATTCTCTTCTTCGAAGGTTGCCCTCCACTGAAGTTTTCGGTCGATTTGTGACCCCAGAAATTTTCTGGAGGGCAGGTGCCATTTACAGAACTGCAAGTTGGCCAAAATTTAGTGACCTTTTGCAGTGGGTTCAAAGCTGCTGTTGTGGGAAACGGCCACAAGGAGGTAGCATTTCTCCATTCCCCAATCTGGGTACTAGGGCAGCAGAGCCTTTCTGGAAGTCATTGTCCAAGGTTGTAAATTAGAATGGAATTTGCCAGGAGAAATCCCCATATGTTTTTGTCTCATTACTTCTTCTTGGTTTTTAAATTTTTTTTGATCTGGGTAAAGTTTAGAATATTGTTTGTCCTAGGTGTACACAATCTGGTTCATTTGTACATTATGTATGTCTACTAATGTACAGATCCTCTTCCCATGTAAAATATTACAGTGTTCCGTCGACCTACCTTGTTATATGTTCGGTCTTTTTGATACATGTATATAATATGTATTTGTATATGTATAGTAACACTAATCTTCATTTCTCAATTTCCCCCCTCCTTTCCTTTTAGATGAGCATAGTTTGTTTTCTAAGCCTGTGAGTGTCTTTCTCTTTGGAAATATGTTCATCTGTGTCAGTTATTAGATAATGCCATAAGTGATAATATAGGATATAGGGCTTTTGCTTTCCGACCTACTTCATGTTTTGTGATTATCTCCAGGCTCATGTATGGTGCCTCAAAGAGCAGTGCTTCAATGTTTTCCATGGCTAATATTCCATTGTGTACATGGACCACTTCTTCTTGGTGCATTCCTCTGTTGATGGACATTTTCGTTGCTTCCAAGTATTGCCTATGGTAAATATTGCTGGAGTGCAGGATTGCCAGCCTGTGATTTTTGAGTTTCATTTTCTCAGGTGATAGACCCAGCAGTGGGTAAGATTGATTGACTGGTATGGTAGCTCAACGTTTACCTTTTCAAGGCACCTCAATTTTTCTTTCATTAGTGGCTCTTACAACGTCCCCCTTAGAATCGATGGTACGCATTTCTCCACAATCACGTCAGCATTTATTGTTTGCAGCATTTTTGTTGATGGCCATTCTGACTGGTGTGAAATGACAGGTTTTTGTAATTTGGGTTTACCTGTCTGTAAAAATTCCTACAATTCATCATTTCTCCACGGCTTTATCTTTTCTGTTAAAAGAAAAAAGAAAAAAAGTGTTAGTATAATATACCTCTTCAAATATTCTTTTTGAAAGGTTGCACTCTAGAATTTTTTGGTCGATTTTCGACCTCAGTATTTTTTGGAGGGCAGGTGTCATTTACAGAACTGCAATTGGTGAATATTTAGTGACCTTTTGAAGTTGCTTTAAAGCTGCTGTTGTGGGAAACGGCCACAAGGATGCAACATTTGTCCATTCCCAAATCTGGGTAATAGGGCAGCAGAGCCGTTCTGGAAGTCGTTTGCCTAGGTTGTAAATTTGAATGGAATGTGCCAGGAAAACCCCCCATAAGTTTATGTCTCATTACACCTAGTTTGTTGTTTTAATTTTTTCAATTGGGGTAATGGTTAGAATGTTGCTTGTCCAAGGTGTACACACTCTGGTTCATCTACATATCCTATCTGCCTATTTATGTAGAGATTCTCTTACCGTGTAAATTATTACAGAGTGTTCCGTAAACCTTCTTTGCTATATGGTCTGTCTTTTTGATATATGTATATAATATGTATTTGTATACATATGGTAACGCTAATCTTCATTTATCCATTCCCCCCACCTTTCCTTTTAGATAAGCATAGTTTTTTTTAATAAGTCTGTGATTGACTTTCTCTGTGGAAATATGTTCATTTGTGTCAGTTATTAGATAACGCCTATAAGTGATATCATAGGATATAGGACTTTTGCTTTCCGACTTACCTCATGTTCTGTGATTATCTCCAAGATCATCTATGGTGCCTCAAAGAGCAGTGTTTCATTGTTTTCCATGGCTAGTATTCATTGTGTACATGGACCACTTCTTCTTTATCCTTTCATCTGTTGATGGACATTTTGGTTGCTTCACTGTCTTGTCTATTGTGAATAAGGCTGAAGTGCAGCTTTTGCAGCCCGGGTCTTCTTCATTCTGGTCTTCTCAGGTGAGAGGCCCATTGGTGCGCCTGCTGGATTGAATGGTACCTCAATTTTTCCTTTTAAACGCAGCTCCTTTCTGTTCTCATTATTAGCGTTTAACCCTTTTACATCTCCCCAGCAGCTAGAGGGTACACAGTTCTCTAAAACCTCTTCTGCAATTATTGTTTGTAGACTTTTTTCCAATGGTCAGTCGACTGGTGTGAGTTGAAAACTTTTTGTAGATTAGATTGCATGAGTCTAATACTTCCTGAGGTTGAGCTTTTATCCATTTTCCTTTGTTTAAAAAGAGAGTGAGTAAAACTTGCCTCTTCATAGTAACTTCTTGAAAATTCTGCCTGTTTTGAATTTTCTTTATCCATTCCCTACCTCAGCACAATTTTGAGGGCAGTTGTCCTTTACAGCCTTGGGTCATTTTGAATGGCAAGTGACCATTAGCTGTGGGTTAAAAGCTGCTCTTGCGGGAATTGGTCACAAGGCGGCAGCATTTCTCCTTTACCAAATCTGGTTACTAGGGCAACAGAGCCTTACTGGAAGTGGTGTTCTAGGTTGTAAATTAGAATGGAATGTGCGAGGAAAAAGCCCTTTAAGTTTATGTCTCATTACTTCTTGTTGGTATTTTTAACTTAATTTTTATTTTTTATCACAGCAAACTTGATTACAATGTTTTGTTTGTTCTAGGTGTGCAAGATGTGGTTCTTTCACACATATACATATAAATATTCTTCTTCTGATCCTTTTCCCATGTAGGTTATGACACAATGTTGAGAAGTCTTCTCTTGGTATTGCGTAGGTCTTTGGTGATTATATATTTCACATGTGTTTGTATTTCTCTGTTAACCTCAATATGGTAATGTATCCAATCCTCACACCTTACTATTTGGTGAACCATAAGTTTTTTTATTGATTCTATGATAGTGTTTCTCTGTGGAAATATCTTTGTCTGTATCATTTTTTAGGTAACCCCTATATGTGATATGATAGGATATGTGTCTTTCGCTTTCTCACTTACTCCAAGTTGCGTGATTACTTATAGACTCATCTATAGTGCTGCAAATGGCATTGTTTCATTTTTTCACTAGCTCATATTCCATCTGTACAGGTAGAAGTTCTTCTTTGTCCACCCATCTGTCGGTGGACTTTTTGGTTACTTCCATATCTTGGCTATTGTAACACTATGCAATGCCGATTTGCGTGCCTGTCTCCTTCCAATTCTGTCTTCTTAGTTTATAGGTCCAGGAATAGGTCTGCTGGATCATATGGTAGCTCAATGTTTACCTTTTAAAGGCACCTCTATTCTGTTCTCCTTAGTGGCTCTTTCCAGGTTACGTCCCACTTAAAGTGGAGGGTATGTATTTCTTCCCAGCACCTTCAGCATTTATTCTTTGTAGTTTTTGCTGATGGTTATTCTGAGTGGTGTGAGCTGATACCTCTTTGTGTTTGAATTTGCATGTGTCTCATAATGCGTAGAAATTGAGCTTTAAGACATGTCCTTTTGATTTTTCCAGCTGTGATTAGAGCTTATTTCTTCAAAGTGTTTTCTTAAAGTATGTGTCACCATTTGGAATATTTTTGCCATTATCTCCCTCAAGACATTTTGAGGGCAGGGTTCATTTACAGCCCTGCATTACTTGTTCATATGAAGTGACCATTAGCTCAGGCTTTAAACCTGCTTTTGCAGGTATCGGCCGAAGAGCAGCAGCCTTTCTACGTTCCCATTGCTGGTACTAGGGAAACAGACCTACCGGCCAGTGGTGTTCTTCGGTTATAAATTAGAGTGCAATGTGCCTGGATAAACCCACAAATGTTGATGTCTCCTTGCTTCTGCTTGTTTTTAAATTTAATTTATATTTATTATTAGAGTAATATTCCATTGTGTACGTGGACCACTTCTTCTTGGTGCATTCCTCGGTTGATGGACATTTTCATTGCTTCCAAGGGCTTTCTATGGTAAAACTTGCTGGCGTACAGGTTTGCCAGCCTGTCACTTTTTGATTCTCATTTTCTCAGGTGATAGGCCAAGAAGTGATTGTGATTGATTGACTGGTAGCTCAATGTTTCCCTTTTCAAAGCACCTACATTGTGTTTTCATTAGTGGCTCTTTACATGCCCCCCCTTACAACCGAGGGTTCACATTTCTCCGCACTCCCTTCACCGTTTATTTTTTGCAGCATTATTCCTAATGGCCATTCTGACTGCTGTGAGCTGATAGGTTTTTGTAATATGGGTATGCATATCATTAAAATTTTTAAAATTCATCATTTTCCTATGCCTTTTTGTTTTCTCTTAAAAGAAAAAACCGTGAGTACAATATAGCTCTCGAAATTCTCTTCTTCGAAGGTTGCCCTCAACTGAAGTTTTTGGTCGATTTTTGACCCCAGAAATTTTCTGGAGGGCAGGTGCCATTTACAGAACTGCAAGTTGGCGAAAATATAGTGACCTTTTGCAGTGGGTTCAAAGCTGCTGTTGTGGGAAACGGCCACAAGGAGGTAGCATTTCTCCATTCCCCAATCTGGGTACTAGGGCAGCAGAGCCTTTCTGGAAGTCATTGTCCAAGGTTGTAAATTAGAATGGAATTTGCCAGGAGAAATCCCCATATGTTTTTGTCTCATTACTTCTTCTTGGTTTTCAAAATTTTTTTAATCTGGGTAAAGTTTAGAATATTGTTTGTCCTAGGTGTACACAATCTGGTTCATTTGTACATTATGTATGTCTATTAATATACAGATCCTCTTCCCATGTAAAATATTACAGTGTTCCGTCGACCTCCCTTGTTATATGTTCAGTCTTTTTGATACATGTATATAATATGTATTTGTATATGTATAGTAACTCTAATCTTCATTTCTCAATTTCCCCCCTCCTTTCCTTTTAGATGAGCATAGTTTGTTTTCTAAGCCTGTGAGTGTCTTTCTCTTTGGAAATATGTTCATCTGTGTCAGTTATTAGATAATGCCATAAGTGATAATATAGGATATAGGTCTTTTGCTTTCCGACCTACTTCATGTTTTGTGATTATCTCCAGGCTCATGTATGGTGCCTCAAAGAGCAGTGCTTCAGTGTTTTCCATGGCTAATATTCCATTGTGTACATGGACCACTTCTTCTTGGTGCATTCCTCTGTTGATGGACATTTTCGTTGCTTCCAAGTGTTGCCTATGGTAAATATTGCTGGAGTGCAGGATTGCCAGCCTGTGATTTTTGAGTTTCATTTTCTCAGGTGATAGACCCAGCAGTGGGTATGATTGATTGACTGGTATGGTAGCTCAACGTTTACCTTTTCAAGGCACCTCAATTTTTCTTTCATTAGTGGCTCTTACCACGTCCCCCTTAGAATCGATGGTACGCATTTCTCCACAATCATGTCAGCATTTATTGTTTGCAGCATTTTTGTTGATGGCCATTCTGACTGGTGTGAGCTGACAGGTTTTTGTAATTTGGGTTTACATGTCTGTAAAAATTCCTACAATTCATCATTTCTCCACGGCTTTATCTTTTTTGTTAAAAGAAAAAAGAAAAAAAGTGTTAATATGATATACCTCTTCAAATATTCTTTTTGAAAGGTTGCACTCTAGAATTTTTTGGTCGATTTTCGACCTCAGTATTTTTTGGAGGGCAGGTGTCATTTACAGAACTGCAATTGGTGAATATTTAGTGACCTTTTGAAGTTGCTTTAAAGCTGCTGTTGTGGGAAACGGCCACAAGGATGCAACATTTCTCCATTCCCAAATCTGGGTACTAGGGCAGCAGAGCCGTTCTGGAAGTCGTTTGCCTAGGTTGTAAATTTGAATGGAATGTGCCAGGAAAACCGCCCATAAGTTTATGTCTCATTACACCTAGTTTGTTGTTTTAATTTTTTCAATTGGGGTAATGGTTAGAATGTTGCATGTCCAAGGTGTACACACTCTGGTTCATCTACATATCCTATATGCCTATTTATGTAGAGATTCTCTTCCCGTGTAAATTATTACAGAGTGTTCCGTAAACCTTCTTTGCTATATGGTCTGTCTTTTTGATATATGTATATAATATGTATTTGTATACATATGGTAACGCTAATCTTCATTTATCCATTCCCCCCACCTTTCTTTTAGATAAGCATAGTTTTTTTTAATAAGTCTGTGATTGACTTTCTCTGTGGAAATATGTTCATTTGTGTCAGTTATTAGATAACGCCTATAAGTGATATCATAGGATATAGGACTTTTGCTTTCCGACTTACCTCATGTTCTGTGATTATCTCCAAGATCATCTATGGTGCCTCAAAGAGCAGTGTTTCATTGTTTTCCATGGCTAGTATTCATTGTGTACATGGACCACTTCTTCTTTATCCTTTCATCTGTTGATGGACATTTTGGTTGCTTCACTGTCTTGTCTATTGTGAATAAGGCTGAAGTGCAGCTTTTGCAGCCCGGGTCTTCTTCATTCTGGTCTTCTCAGGTGAGAGGCCCATTGGTGCGCCTGCTGGATTGAATGGTACCTCAATTTTTCCTTTTAAACGCAGCTCCTTTCTGTTCTCATTATTAGCGTTTAACCCTTTTACATCTCACCAGCAGCTAGAGGGTACACAGTTCTCTAAAACCTCTTCTGCATTTATTGTTTGTAGACTTTTTTCCAATGGTCAGTCGACTGGTGTTAGTTGAAAACTTTTTGTAGATTAGATTGCATGAGTCTAATACTTCCTGAGGTTGAGCTTTTATCCATTTTCCTTTCTTTAAAAAGAGAGTGAGTAAAACTTGCCTCTTCATAGTAACTTCTTGAAAATTCTGCCTGTTTTGAATTTTCTTTATCCATTCCCTACCTCAGCACAATTTTGAGGGCAGTTGTCCTTTACAGCCTTGGGTCATTTTGAATGGCAAGTGACCATTAGCTGTGGGTTAAAAGCTGCTCTTGCGGGAATTGGTCACAAGGCGGCAGCATTTCTCCTTTACCAAATCTGGTTACTAGGGCAACAGAGCCTTACTGGAAGTGGTGTTCTAGGTTGTAAATTAGAATGGAATGTGCGAGGAAAAAGCCCTTTAAGTTTATGTCTCATTACTTCTTGTTGGTATTTTTAATTTAATTTTTATTTTTTATCACAGCAAACTTGATTACAATGTTTTGTTTGTTCTAGGTGTGCAAGATGTGGTTCTTTCACACATATACATATAAATATTCTTCTTCGGATCCTTTTCCCATGTAGGTTATGACACAATGTTGAGAAGTCTTCTCTTGGTATTGCGTAGGTCTTTGGTGATTATATATTTCACATGTGTTTGTATCTCTCTGTTAACCTCAATATGGTAATGTATCCAATCCTCACACCTTACTATTTGGTGAACCATAAGTTTTTTTATTGATTCTATGATAGTGTTTCTCTGTGGAAATATCTTTGTATCATTTTTTAGGTAACCCCTATATGTGATATGATAGGATATGTGTCTTTCGCTTTCTCACTTACTCCAAGTTGCGTGATTACTTCTAGACTCATCTATAGTGCTGCAAATGGCATTGTTTCATTTTTTCACTAGCTCATATTCCATCTGTACAGGTAGAAGTTCTTCTTTGTCCACCCATCTGTCGGTGGACTTTTTGGTTACTTCCATATCTTGGCTATTGTAACACTATGCAATGCCGATTTGCGTGCCTGTCTCCTTCCAATTCTGTCTTCTTAGTTTATAGGTCCAGGAATAGGTCTGCTGGATCATATGGTAGCTCAATGTTTACCTTTTAAAGGCACCTCTATTCTGTTCTCCTTAGTGGCTCTTTCCAGGTTACGTCCCACTTAAAGTGGAGGGTATGTATTTCTTCCCAGCACCTTCAGCATTTATTCTTTGTAGTTTTTGCTGATGGTTATTCTGAGTGGTGTGAGCTGATACCTCTTTGTGTTTGAATTTGCATGTGTCTCATAATGCGTAGAAATTGAGCTTTAAGACATGTCCTTTTGATTTTTCCAGCTGTGATTAGAGCTATTTCTTCAAAGTGTTTTCTTAAAGTATGTGTCACCATTTGGAATATTTTTGCCATTATCTCCCTCAAGACATTTTGAGGGCAGGGTTCATTTACAGCCCTGCATTACTTGTTCATATGAAGTGACCATTAGCTCAGGCTTTAAACCTGCTTTTGCAGGTATCGGCCGAAGAGCAGCAGCCTTTCTACGTTCCCATTGCTGGTACTAGGGAAACAGACCTACCGGCCAGTGGTGTTCTTCGGTTATAAATTAGAGTGCAATGTGCCCGGATAAACCCACAAATGTTGATGTCTCCTTGCTTCTGCTTGTTTTTAAATTTAATTTATATTTATTATTAGAGTAATATTCCATTGTGTACGTGGACCACTTCTTCTTGGTGCATTCCTCGGTTGATGGACATTTTCATTGCTTCCAAGGGCTTTCTATGGTAAAACTTGCTGGCGTACAGGTTTGCCAGCCTGTCACTTTTTGATTCTCATTTTCTCAGGTGATAGGCCAAGAAGTGATTGTGATTGATTGACTGGTAGCTCAATGTTTCCCTTTTCAAAGCACCTACATTGTGTTTTCATTAGTGGCTCTTTACATGCCCCCCCTTACAACCGAGGGTTCACATTTCTCCGCACTCCCTTCACCGTTTATTTTTTGCAGCATTATTCCTAATGGCCATTCTGACTGCTGTGAGCTGATAGGTTTTTGTAATATGGGTATGCATATCATTAAAATTTTTAAAATTCATCATTTTCCTATGCCTTTTTGTTTTCTCTTAAAAGAAAAAACCGTGAGTACAATATAGCTCTCGAAATTCTCTTCTTCGAAGGTTGCCCTCAACTGAAGTTTTTGGTCGATTTTTGACCCCAGAAATTTTCTGGAGGGCAGGTGCCATTTACAGAACTGCAAGTTGGCGAAAATATAGTGACCTTTTGCAGTGGGTTCAAAGCTGCTGTTGTGGGAAACGGCCACAAGGAGGTAGCATTTCTCCATTCCCCAATCTGGGTACTAGGGCAGCAGAGCCTTTCTGGAAGTCATTGTCCAAGGTTGTAAATTAGAATGGAATTTGCCAGGAGAAATCCCCATATGTTTTTGTCTCATTACTTCTTCTTGGTTTTCAAAATTTTTTTAATCTGGGTAAAGTTTAGAATATTGTTTGTCCTAGGTGTACACAATCTGGTTCATTTGTACATTATGTATGTCTATTAATGTACAGATCCTCTTCCCATGTAAAATATTACAGTGTTCCGTCGACCTCCCTTGTTATATGTTCAGTCTTTTTGATACATGTATATAATATGTATTTGTATATGTATAGTAACTCTAATCTTCATTTCTCAATTTCCCCCCTCCTTTCCTTTTAGATGAGCATAGTTTGTTTTCTAAGCCTGTGAGTGTCTTTCTCTTTGGAAATATGTTCATCTGTGTCAGTTATTAGATAATGCCATAAGTGATAATATAGGATATAGGTCTTTTGCTTTCCGACCTACTTCATGTTTTGTGATTATCTCCAGGCTCATGTATGGTGCCTCAAAGAGCAGTGCTTCAGTGTTTTCCATGGCTAATATTCCATTGTGTACATGGACCACTTCTTCTTGGTGCATTCCTCTGTTGATGGACATTTTCGTTGCTTCCAAGTGTTGCCTATGGTAAATATTGCTGGAGTGCAGGATTGCCAGCCTGTGATTTTTGAGTTTCATTTTCTCAGGTGATAGACCCAGCAGTGGGTATGATTGATTGACTGGTATGGTAGCTCAACGTTTACCTTTTCAAGGCACCTCAATTTTTCTTTCATTAGTGGCTCTTACCACGTCCCCCTTAGAATCGATGGTACGCATTTCTCCACAATCATGTCAGCATTTATTGTTTGCAGCATTTTTGTTGATGGCCATTCTGACTGGTGTGAGCTGACAGGTTTTTGTAATTTGGGTTTACATGTCTGTAAAAATTCCTACAATTCATCATTTCTCCACGGCTTTATCTTTTTTGTTAAAAGAAAAAAGAAAAAAAGTGTTAATATGATATACCTCTTCAAATATTCTTTTTGAAAGGTTGCACTCTAGAATTTTTTGGTCGATTTTCGACCTCAGTATTTTTTGGAGGGCAGGTGTCATTTACAGAACTGCAATTGGTGAATATTTAGTGACCTTTTGAAGTTGCTTTAAAGCTGCTGTTGTGGGAAACGGCCACAAGGATGCAACATTTCTCCATTCCCAAATCTGGGTACTAGGGCAGCAGAGCCGTTCTGGAAGTCGTTTGCCTAGGTTGTAAATTTGAATGGAATGTGCCAGGAAAACCCCCCATAAGTTTATGTCTCATTACACCTAGTTTGTTGTTTTAATTTTTTCAATTGGGGTAATGGTTAGAATGTTGCATGTCCAAGGTGTACACACTCTGGTTCATCTACATATCCTATATGCCTATTTATGTAGAGATTCTCTTCCCGTGTAAATTATTACAGAGTGTTCCGTAAACCTTCTTTGCTATATGGTCTGTCTTTTTGATATATGTATATAATATGTATTTGTATACATATGGTAACGCTAATCTTCATTTATCCATTCCCCCCACCTTTCTTTTAGATAAGCATAGTTTTTTTTAATAAGTCTGTGATTGACTTTCTCTGTGGAAATATGTTCATTTGTGTCAGTTATTAGATAACGCCTATAAGTGATATCATAGGATATAGGACTTTTGCTTTCCGACTTACCTCATGTTCTGTGATTATCTCCAAGATCATCTATGGTGCCTCAAAGAGCAGTGTTTCATTGTTTTCCATGGCTAATATTCATTGTGTACATTGACCACTTTTTCTTTATCCTTTCATCTGTTGATGGACATTTTGGTTGCTTCACTGTCTTGTCTATTGTGAATAAGGCTGAAGTGCAGCTTTTGCAGCCCGGGTCTTCTTCATTCTGGTCTTCTCAGGTGAGAGGCCCATTGGTGCGCCTGCTGGATTGAATGGTACCTCAATTTTTCCTTTTAAACGCAGCTCCTTTCTGTTCTCATTATTAGCGTTTAACCCTTTTACATCTCACCAGCAGCTAGAGGGTACACAGTTCTCTAAAACCTCTTCTGCATTTATTGTTTGTAGACTTTTTTCCAATGGTCAGTCGACTGGTGTTAGTTGAAAACTTTTTGTAGATTAGATTGCATGAGTCTAATACTTCCTGAGGTTGAGCTTTTATCCATTTTCCTTTCTTTAAAAAGAGAGTGAGTAAAACTTGCCTCTTCATAGTAACTTCTTGAAAATTCTGCCTGCTTTGAATTTTCTTTATCCATTCCCTACCTCAGCACAATTTTGAGGGCAGTTGTCCTTTACAGCCTTGGGTCATTTTGAATGGCAAGTGACCATTAGCTGTGGGTTAAAAGCTGCTCTTGCGGGAATTGGTCACAAGGCGGCAGCATTTCTCCTTTACCAAATCTGGTTACTAGGGCAACAGAGCCTTACTGGAAGTGGTGTTCTAGGTTGTAAATTAGAATGGAATGTGCGAGGAAAAAGCCCTTTAAGTTTATGTCTCATTACTTCTTGTTGGTATTTTTAACTTAATTTTTATTTTTTATCACAGCAAACTTGATTACAATGTTTTGTTTGTTCTAGGTGTGCAAGATGTGGTTCTTTCACACATATACATATAAATATTCTTCTTCGGATCCTTTTCCCATGTAGGTTATGACACAATGTTGAGAAGTCTTCTCTTGGTATTGCGTAGGTCTTTGGTGATTATATATTTCACATGTGTTTGTATCTCTCTGTTAACCTCAATATGGTAATGTATCCAATCCTCACACCTTACTATTTGGTGAACCATAAGTTTTTTTATTGATTCTATGATAGTGTTTCTCTGTGGAAATATCTTTGTATCATTTTTTAGGTAACCCCTATATGTGATATGATAGGATATGTGTCTTTCGCTTTCTCACTTACTCCAAGTTGCGTGATTACTTCTAGACTCATCTATAGTGCTGCAAATGGCATTGTTTCATTTTTTCACTAGCTCATATTCCATCTGTACAGGTAGAAGTTCTTCTTTGTCCACCCATCTGTCGGTGGACTTTTTGGTTACTTCCATATCTTGGCTATTGTAACACTATGCAATGCCGATTTGCGTGCCTGTCTCCTTCCAATTCTGTCTTCTTAGTTTATAGGTCCAGGAATAGGTCTGCTGGATCATATGGTAGCTCAATGTTTACCTTTTAAAGGCACCTCTATTCTGTTCTCCTTAGTGGCTCTTTCCAGGTTACGTCCCACTTAAAGTGAAGGGTATGTACTTCTTCCCAGCACCTTCAGCATTTATTCTTTGCAGTTTTTGCTGATGGTTATTCTGAGTGGTGTGAGCTGATACCTCTTTGTGGTTGAATTTGCATGAGTCTCATAATGCGTAGAAATTGAGCTTTAAGACATGTCCTTTTTATTTTTCCAGCTGTGATTAGAGCTTATTTCTTCAAAGTGTTTTCTTAAAGTATCTGTCACCATTTGAAATATTTTCGCCATTATCTCCCTCAAGACATTTTGAGGGCAGGTTTCATTTATAGCCCTGCAGTACTTGTTCATATGAAGTGACCATTAGCTCAGGCTTTAAACCTGCTTTTGCAGGTATCGGCCGAACAGCGGCAGCCTTTCTACGTTCCCCTTGCTGGTAATAGGGAAACAGACCTACCGGCCAGTGGTGTTCTTCGGTTATAAATTAGAGTGCAATGTGCCCGGATAAACCCACAAATGTTGATGTCTCCTTGCTTTGGTTTGTTTTTAAATTTAATTTATATTTATTATTAGAGTAATATTCCATTGTGTACGTGGACCACTTCTTCTTGGTGCATTCCTCGGTTGATGGACATTTTCATTGCTTCCAAGTGCCGTCTATGGTAAATCTTGCTGGCGTACAGGTTTGCCAGCCTGTCACTTTTTGATTCTCATTTTCTCAGGTGATAGGCCAAGAAGTGATTGTGATTGATTGACTGGTAGCTCAATGTTTCCCTTTTCAAAGCACCTACATTGTGTTTTCATTAGTGGCTCTTTACATGCCCCCCCTTACAACCGAGGGTACACATTTCTCCGCACTCCCTTCACCGTTTATTTTTTGCAGCATTATTCCTAATGGCCATTCTGACTGCTGTGAGCTGATAGGTTTTTGTAATATGGGTATGCATATCATTAAAATTTTTAAAATTCATCATTTTCCTATGCCTTTTTGTTTTCTCTTAAAAGAAAAAACCGTGAGTACAATATAGCTCTCGAAATTCTCTTCTTCGAAGGTTGCCCTCAACTGAAGTTTTTGGTCGATTTTTGACCCCAGAAATTTTCTGGAGGGCAGGTGCCATTTACAGAACTGCAAGTTGGCGAAAATATAGTGACCTTTTGCAGTGGGTTCAAAGCTGCTGTTGTGGGAAACGGCCACAAGGAGGTAGCATTTCTCCATTCCCCAATCTGGGTACTAGGGCAGCAGAGCCTTTCTGGAAGTCATTGTCCAAGGTTGTAAATTAGAATGGAATTTGCCAGGAGAAATCCCCATATGTTTTTGTCTCATTACTTCTTCTTGGTTTTCAAAATTTTTTTAATCTGGGTAAAGTTTAGAATATTGTTTGTCCTAGGTGTACACAATCTGGTTCATTTGTACATTATGTATGTCTATTAATGTACAGATCCTCTTCCCATGTAAAATATTACAGTGTTCCGTCGACCTCCCTTGTTATATGTTCAGTCTTTTTGATACATGTATATAATATGTATTTGTATATGTATAGTAACTCTAATCTTCATTTCTCAATTTCCCCCCTCCTTTCCTTTTAGATGAGCATAGTTTGTTTTCTAAGCCTGTGAGTGTCTTTCTCTTTGGAAATATGTTCATCTGTGTCAGTTATTAGATAATGCCATAAGTGATAATATAGGATATAGGTCTTTTGCTTTCCGACCTACTTCATGTTTTGTGATTATCTCCAGGCTCATGTATGGTGCCTCAAAGTGCAGTGCTTCAATGTTTTCCATGGCTAATATTCCATTGTGTACATGGACCACTTCTTCTTGGTGCATTCCTCTGTTGATGGACATTTTCGTTGCTTCCAAGTGTTGCCTATGGTAAATATTGCTGGAGTGCAGGATTGCCAGCCTGTGATTTTTGAGTTTCATTTTCTCAGGTGATAGACCCAGCAGTGGGTATGATTGATTGACTGGTATGGTAGCTCAACGTTTACCTTTTCAAGGCACCTCAATTTTTCTTTCATTAGTGGTTCTTACCACGTCCCCCTTAGAATCGATGGTACGCATTTCTCCACAATCATGTCAGCATTTATTGTTTGCAGCATTTTTGTTGATGGCCATTCTGACTGGTGTGAGCTGACAGGTTTTTGTAATTTGGGTTTACATGTCTGTAAAAATTCCTACAATTCATCATTTCTCCACGGCTTTATCTTTTTTGTTAAAAGAAAAAAAGTGTTAATATGATATACCTCTTCAAATATTCTTTTTGAAAGGTTGCACTCTAGAATTTTTTGGTCGATTTTCGACCTCAGTATTTTTTGGAAGGCAGGTGTCATTTACAGAACTGCAATTGGTGAATATTTAGTGACCTTTTGAAGTTGCTTTAAAGCTGCTGTTGTGGGAAACGGCCACAAGGATGCAACATTTCTCCATTCCCAAATCTGGGTACTAGGGCAGCAGAGCCGTTCTGGAAGTCGTTTGCCTAGGTTGTAAATTTGAATGGAATGTGCCAGGAAAACCCCCCATAAGTTTATGTCTCATTACACCTAGTTTGTTGTTTTAATTTTTTCAATTGGGGTAATGGTTAGAATGTTGCTTGTCCAAGGTGTACACACTCTGGTTCATCTACATATCCTATATGCCTATTTATGTAGAGATTCTCTTCCCGTGTAAATTATTACAGAGTGTTCCGTAAACCTTCTTTGCTATATGGTCTGTCTTTTTGATATATGTATATAATATGTATTTGTATACATATGGTAACGCTAATCTTCATTTATCCATTCCCCCCACCTTTCCTTTTAGATAAGCATAGTTTTTTTTAATAAGTCTGTGATTGACTTTCTCTGTGGAAATATGTTCATTTGTGTCAGTTATTAGATAACGCCTATAAGTGATATCATAGGATATTGGACTTTTGCTTTCCGACTTACCTCATGTTCTGTGATTATCTCCAAGATCATCTATGGTGCCTCAAAGAGCAGTGTTTCATTGTTTTCCATGGCTAGTATTCATTGTGTACATGGACCACTTCTTCTTTATCCTTTCATCTGTTGATGGACATTTTGGTTGCTTCACTGTCTTGTCTATTGTGAATAAGGCTGAAGTGCAGCTTTTGCAGCCCGGGTCTTCTTCATTCTGGTCTTCTCAGGTGAGAGGCCCATTGGTGCGCCTGCTGGATTGAATGGCACCTCAATTTTTCCTTTTAAACGCAGCTCCTTTCTGTTCTCATTATGAGCGTTTAACCCTTTTACATCTCACCAGCAGCTAGAGGGTACACAGTTCTCTAAAACCTCTTCTGCATTTATTGTTTGTAGACTTTTTTCCAATGGTCAGTCGACTGCTGTGAGTTGAAAACTTTTTGTAGATTCGATTGCATGAGTCTAATACTTCCTGAGGCTGAGCTTTTATCCATTTTCCTTTCTTTAAAAAGAGAGTGAGTAAAACTTGCCTCTTCATAGTAACTTCTTGAAAATTCTGCCTGTTTTGAATTTTCTTTATCCATTCCCTACCTCAGCACAATTTTGAGGGCAGGTGTCCTTTACAGCCTTGAGTCATTTTGAATGGCAAGTGACCATTAGCTGTGGGTTAAAAGCTGCTCTTGCGGGAATTGGCCACAAGGCGGCAGAATTTCTCCTTTACCAAATCTGGTTAATAGGGCAACAGAGCCTTACTGGAAGTGGTGTTCTAGGTTGTAAATTAGAATGGAATGTGCGAGGAAAAAGCCCTTTAAGTTTATGTCTCATTACTTCTTGTTGGTATTTTTAACTTAATTTTTATTTTTTATCACAGCAAACTTGATTACAATGTTTTGTTTGTTCTAGGTGTGCAAGATGTGGTTCTTTCACACATATACATATAAATATTCTTCTTCGGATCCTTTTCCCATGTAGGTTATGACACAATGTTGAGTAGTCTTCTCTTGGTATTGCGTAGGTCTTTGGTGATCATATATTTCACATGTGTTTGTATCTCTCTGTTAACCTCAATATGGTAATGTATCCAATCCTCACACCTTACTACTTGGTGAACCATAAGTTTTTTTATTGATTCTGTGATAGTGTTTCTCTGTGGAAATATCTTTGTTTGTATCATTTTTTAGGTAACCCCTATATGTGATATGATAGGATATGTGTCTTTCGCTTTCTCACTTACTCCAAGTTGCGTGATTACTTCTAGACTCATCTATAGTGCTGCAAATGGCATTGTTTCATTTTTTCACTAGCTCATATTCCATCTGTACAGGTAGAAGTTCTTCTTTGTCCAGCCATCTGTCGGTGGACTTTTTGGTTACTTCCATATCTTGGCTATTGTAACACTATGCAATGCCGATTTGCGTGCCTGTCTCCTTCCAATTCTGTCTTCTTAGTTTATAGGTCCAGGAATAGGTCTGCTGGATCATATGGTAGCTCAATGTTTACCTTTTAAAGGCACCTCTATTCTGTTCTCCTTACTGGCTCTTTCCAGGTTACGTCCCACTTAAAGTGGAGGGTATGTATTTCTTCCCAGCACCTTCAGCATTTATTCTTTGTAGTTTTTGCTGATGGTTATTCTGAGTGGTGTGAGCTGATACCTCTTTGTGGTTGAATTTGCATGTCTGTCATAATGCGTAGAAATTGAGCTTTAAGACATGTCCTTTTTATTTTTCCAGCTGTGATTAGAGCTTATTTCTTCAAAGTGTTTTCTTAAAGTATGTGTCACCATTTGAAATATTTTGGCCATTATCTCCCTCAAGACATTTTGAGGGCAGGTTTCATTTACAGCCCTGCAGTACTTGTTCATATGAAGTGACCATTAGCTCAGGCTTTAAACCTGCTTTTGCAGGTATCGGCCGAACAGCGGCAGCCTTTCTACGTTCCCCTTGCTGGTACTAGGGAAACAGACCTACCGGCCAGTGGTGTTCTTCGGTTATACATTAGAGTGCAATGTGCCCGGATAAACCCACAAATGTTGATGTCTCCTTGCTTTGGTTTGTTTTTAAATTTAATTTATATTTATTATTAGAGTAATATTCCATTGTGTACGTGGACCACTTCTTCTTGGTGCATTCCTCGGTTGATGGACATTTTCATTGCTTCCAAGTGCTGGCTATGGTAAATCTTGCTGGCGTACAGGTTTGCAAGCCTGTGACTTTTTGATTCTCATTTTCTCAGGTGATAGGCCAAGAAGTGATTGTGATTGATTGACTGGTAGCTCAATGTTTCCCTTTTCAAAGCACCTACATTGTGTTTTCATTAGTGGCTCTTTACATGCCCCCCCTTACAACCGAGGGTTCAATTTCTCTACACTCCCTTCACCGTTTATTTTTTGCAGCATTATTCCTAATGGCCATTCTGACTGCTGTGAGCTGATAGGTTTTTGTAATATGGGTATGCATATCATTAAAATTTTTAAAATTCATCATTTTCCTATGCCTTTTTGTTTTCTCTTAAAAGAAAAAACCGTGAGTACAATATAGCTCTTGAAATTCTCTTCTTCGAAGGTTGCCCTCCACTGAAGTTTTTGGTCGATTTTTGACCCCAGAAATTTTCTGGAGGGCAGGTGCCATTTACAGAACTGCAAGTTGGCGAAAATTTAGTGACCTTTTGCAGTGGGTTCAAAGCTGCTGTTGTGGGAAACGGCCACAAGGAGGTAGCATTTCTCCATTCCCCAATCTGGGTACTAGGGCAGCAGAGCCTTTCTGGAAGTCATTGTCCAAGGTTGTAAATTAGAATGGAATTTGCCAGGAGAAATCCCCATATGTTTTTGTCTCATTACTTCTTCTTGGTTTTTAAATTTTTTTTAATCTGGGTAAAGTTTAGAATATTGTTTGTCCTAGGTGTACACAATCTGGTTCATTTGTACATTATGTATGTCTACTAATGTACAGATCCTCTTCCCATGTAAAATATTACAGTGTTCCGTCGACCTCCCTTGTTATATGTTCGGTCTTTTTGATACATGTATATAATATGTATTTGTATATGTATAGTAACACTAATCTTCATTTCTCAATTTCCCCCCTCCTTTCCTTTTAGATGAGCATAGTTTGTTTTCTAAGCCTGTGAGTGTCTTTCTCTTTGGAAATATGTTCATCTGTGTCAGTTATTAGATAATGCCATAAGTGATAATATAGGATATAGGGCTTTTGCTTTCCGACCTACTTCATGTTTTGTGATTATCTCCAGGCTCATGTATGGTGCCTCAAAGAGCAGTGCTTCAATGTTTTCCATGGCTAATATTCCATTGTGTACATGGACCACTTCTTCTTGGTGCATTCCTCTGTTGATGGACATTTTCGTTGCTTCCAAGTATTGCCTATGGTAAATATTGCTGGAGTGCAGGATTGCCAGCCTGTGATTTTTGAGTTTCATTTTCTCAGGTGATAGACCCAGCAGTGGGTATGATTGATTGACTGGTATGGTAGCTCAACGTTTACCTTTTCAAGGCACCTCAATTTTTCTTTCATTAGTGGTTCTTACAACGTCCCCCTTAGAATCGATGGTACGCATTTCTCCACAATCACGTCAGCCTTTATTGTTTGCAGCATTTTTGTTGATGGCCATTCTGACTGGTGTGAAATGACAGGTTTTTGTAATTTGGGTTTACCTGTCTGTAAAAATTCCTACAATTCATCATTTCTCCACGGCTTTATCTTTTCTGTTAAAAGAAAAAAGAAAAAAAGTGTTAGTATAATATACCTCTTCAAATATTCTTTTTGAAAGGTTGCACTCTAGAATTTTTTGGTCGATTTTCGACCTCAGTATTTTTTGGAGGGCAGGTGTCATTTACAGAACTGCAATTGGTGAATATTTAGTGACCTTTTGAAGTTGCTTTAAAGCTGCTGTTGTGGGAAACGGCCACAAGGATGCAGCATTTCTCCATTCCCAAATCTGGGTAATAGGGCAGCAGAGCCGTTCTGGAAGTCGTTTGCCGAGGTTGTAAATTTGAATGGAATGTGCCAGGAAAACACCCCATAAGTTTATGTCTCATTACTCCTAGTTCGTTGTTTTAATATTTTCAATTGGGGTAATGGTTAGAATGTTGCTTGTCCAAGGTGTACACACTCTGGTTCATCTACATATCCTATATGCCTGTTTATGTAGAGATTCTCTTCCCGTGTAAATTATTACAGAGTGTTCCGTAAACCTTCTTTGCTATATGGTCTGTCTTTTTGATATATGTTTATAATATGTGTTTCTATACATATGGTAACGCTAATCTTCATTTATCCATTCCCCCCACCTTTCCTTTTAGATAAGCATAGTTTTTTTTAATAAGTCTGTGATTGACTTTCTCTGTGGAAATATGTTCATTTGTGTCAGTTATTAGATAACGCCTATAAGTGATATCATAGGATATAGGACTTTTGCTTTCCGACTTACCTCATGTTCTGTGATTATCTCTAAGATCATCTATGGTGCCTCAAAGAGCAGTGTTTCATTGTTTTCCATGGCTAGTATTAATTGTGTACATGAACCACTTCTTCTTTATCCTTTCATCTGTTGATGGACATTTTGATTGCTTCACTGTCTTGTCTATTGTGAATAAGGCTGAAGTGCAGCTTTTGCAGCCCGGGTCTTCTTCATTCTGGTCTTCTCAGGTGAGAGGCCCATTGGTGCGCCTGGTGGATTGAATGGTACCTCAATTTTTCCTTTTAAACGCAGCTCCTTTCTGTTCTCATTATTAGCGTTTAACCCTTTTACATCTCACCAGCAGCTAGAGGGTACACAGTTCTCTAAAACCTCTTCTGCATTTATTGTTTGTAGACTTTTTTCCAATGGTCAGTCGACTGGTGTGAGTTGAAAACTTTTTGTAGATTCGATTGCATGAGTCTAATAGTTCCTGAGGCTGAGCTTTTATCCATTTTCCTTTCTTTAAAAAGAGAGTGAGTAAAACTTGCCTCTTCATAGTAACTTCTTGAAAATTCTGCCTGTTTTGAATTTTCTTTATCCATTCCCTACCTCAGCACAATTTTGAGGGCAGGTGTCCTTTACAGCCTTGAGTCATTTTGAATGGCAAGTGACCATTAGCTGTGGGTTAAAAGCTGCTCTTGCGGGAATTGGCCACAAGGCGGCAGAATTTCTCCTTTACCAAATCTGGTTAATAGGGCAACAGAGCCTTACTGGAAGTGGTGTTCTAGGTTGTAAATTAGAATGGAATGTGCGAGGAAAAAGCCCTTTAAGTTTATGTCTCATTACTTCTTGTTGGTATTTTTAACTTAATTTTTATTTTTTATCACAGCAAACTTGATTACAATGTTTTGTTTGTTCTAGGTGTGCAAGATGTGGTTCTTTCACACATATACATATAAATATTCTTCTTCGGATCCTTTTCCCATGTAGGTTATGACACAATGTTGAGTAGTCTTCTCTTGGTATTGCGTAGGTCTTTGGTGATTATATATTTCACATGTGTATGTATGTCTCTGTTAACCTCAATATGATAATGTATCCAATCCTCACACCTTACTATTTGGTGAACCATAAGTTTTTTTATTGATTCTGTGATAGTGTTTCTCTGTGGAAATATCTTTGTTTGTATCATTTTTTAGGTAACCCCTATATGTGATATGATAGGATATGTGTCTTTCGCTTTCTCACTTACTCCAAGTTGCGTGATTACTTCTAGACTCATCTATAGTGCTGCAAGTGGCATTGTTTCATTTTTTCACTAGCTCATATTCCATCTGTACAGGTAGAAGTTCTTCTTTGTCCACCCATCTGTCGGTGGACTTTTTGGTTACTTCCATATCTTGGCTATTGTAACACTATGTAATGCCGATTTGCGTGCCTGTCTCCTTCCAATTCTGTCTTCTTAGTTTATAGGTCCAGGAATAGGTCTGCTGGATCATATGGTAGCTCAATGTTTACCTTTTAAAGGCACCTCTATTCTGTTCTCCTTACTGGCTCTTTCCAGGTTACGTCCCACTTAAAGTGGAGGGTATGTATTTCTTCCCAGCACCTTCAGCATTTATTCTTTGTAGTTTTTGCTGAGGGTTATTCTGAGTGGTGTGAGCTGATACCTCTTTGTGGTTGAATTTGCATGTCTCTCATAATGCATAGAAATTGAGCTTTAAGACATGTCCTTTTTATTTTTCCAGCTGTGATTAGAGCTTATTTCTTCAAAGTGTTTTCTTAAAGTATGTGTCACCATTTGAAATATTTTGGCCATTATCTCCCTCAAGACATTTTAGGGCAGGTTTCATTTACAGCCCTGCAGTACTTGTTCATATGAAGTGACCATTAGCTCAGGCTTTAAACCTGCTTCTGCAGGTATCGGCCGAAGAGCGGCAGCCCTTCTACGTTCCCCTTGCTGGTACTAGGGAAACAGACCTACCGGCCAGTGGTGTTCTTCGGTTGTACATTAGAGTGCAATGTGCCCGGATAAACCCACAAATGTTGATGTCTCCTTGCTTTGGTTTGTTTTTAAATTTAATTTATATTTATTATTAGAGTAATATTCCATTGTGTACGTGGACCACTTCTTCTTGGTGCATTCCTCGGTTGATGGACATTTTCATTGCTTCCAAGTGCTGGCTATGGTAAATCTTGCTGGCGTACAGGTTTGCCAGCCTGTGACTTTTTGATTCTCATTTTCTCAGGTGATAGGCCAAGAAGTGATTGTGATTGATTGACTGGTAGCTCAATGTTTCCCTTTTCAAAGCACCTACATTGTGTTTTCATTAGTGGCTCTTTACATGCCCCCCCTTACAACCGAGGGTTCACATTTCTCCGCACTCCCTTCACCGTTTATTTTTTGCAGCATTATTCCTAATGGCCATTCTGACTGCTGTGAGCTGATAGGTTTTTGTAATATGGGTATGCATATCATTAAAATTTTTAAAATTCATCATTTTCCTATGCCTTTTTGTTTTCTCTTCAAAGAAAAAACCGTGAGTACAATATAGCTCTTGAAATTCTCTTCTTCGAAGGTTGCCCTCAACTGAAGTTTTTGGTCGATTTTTGACCCCAGAAATTTTCTGGAGGGCAGGTGCCATTTACACAACAGCAAGTTGGCGAAAATTTAGTGACCTTTTGCAGTGGATTCAAAGCTGCTGTTGTGGGAAACGGCCACAAGGAGGTAGCATTTCTCCATTCCCCAATCTGGGTACTAGGGCAGCAGAGCCTTTCTGGAAGTCCTTGTCCAAGGTTGTAAATTAGAATGGAATTTGCCAGGAGAAATCCCCATATGTTTTTGTCTCATTACTTCTTCTTGGTTTTTAAAATTTTTTTAATCTGGGTAAAGTTTAGAATATTGTTTGTCCTAGGTGTACACAATCTGGTTCATTTGTACATTATGTATGTCTACTAATGTACAGATCCTCTTCCCATGTAAAATATTACAGTGTTCCATTTACCTCCCTTGTTATATGTTCGGTCTTTTTGATACATGTATATAATATGTATTTGTATATGTATAGTTACATTAATCTTCATTTCTCAATTTCCCCCCTCCTTTCCTTTTAGATGAGCATAGTTTGTTTTCTAAGCCTGTGAGTGTCTTTCTCTTTGGAAATATGTTCATCTGTGTCAGTTATTAGATAATGCCATAAGTGATAATATAGGATATAGGTCTTTTGCTTTCCGACCTACTTCATGTTTTGTGATTATCTCCAGGCTCATGTATGGTGCCTCAAAGAGCAGTGCTTCAATGTTTTCCATGGCTAATATTCCATTGTGTACATGGACCACTTCTTCTTGGTGCATTCCTCTGTTGATGGACATTTTCGTTGCTTCCAAGTGTTGCCTATGGTAAATATTGCTGGAGTGCAGGATTGCCAGCCTGTGATTTTTGAGTTTCATTTTCTCAGGTGATAGACCCAGCAGTGGGTATGATTGATTGACTGGTATGGTAGCTCAACGTTTACCTTTTCAAGGCACCTCAATTTTTCTTTCATTAGTGGCTCTTACCACGTCCCCCTTAGAATCGATGGTACGCATTTCTCCACAATCACGTCAGCATTTATTGTTTGCAGCATTTTTGTTGATGGCCATTCTGACTGGTGTGAGCTGACAGGTTTTTGTAATTTGGGTTTACATGTCTGTAAAAATTCCTACAATTCATCATTTCTCCACGGCGTTATCTTTTCTGTTAAAAGAAAAAAAGAAAAAAAGTGTTAGTATAATATACCTCTTCAAATATTCTTTTTGAAAGGTTGCACTCTAGAATTTTTTGGTCGATTTTCGACCTCAGTATTTTTTGGAGGGCAGGTGTCATTTACAGAACTGCAATTGGTGAATATTTTGTGACCTTTTGAAGTTGCTTTAAAGCTGCTGTTGTGGGAAACGGCCACAAGGATGCAGCATTTCTCCATTCCCAAATCTGGGTACTAGGGCAGCAGAGCCGTTCTGGAAGTCCTTTGCCTAGGTTGTAAATTTGAATGGAATGTGCCAGGAAAACCCCCCATAAGTTTATGTCTCATTACTCCTAGTTCGTTGTTTTAATTTTTTCAATTGGGGTAATGGTTAGAATGTTGCTTGTCCAAGGTGTACACACTCTGGTTCATCTACATATCCTATATGCCTATTTATGTAGAGATTCTCTTCCCGTGTAAATTATTACAGAGTGTTCCATAAACCTTCTTTGCTATATGGTCTGTCTTTTTGATATATGTATATAATATGTATTTGTATACATATGGTAACGCTAATCTTCATTTATCCATTCCCCCCACCTTTCCTTTTAGATAAGCATAGTTTTTTTTAATAAGTCTGTGATTGACTTTCTCTGTGGAAATATGTTCATTTGTGTCAGTTATTAGATAACGCCTATAAGTGATTTCATAGGGTATAGGACTTTTGCTTTCCGACTTACCTCATGTTCTGTGATTATCTCCAAGATCATCTATGGTGCCTCAAAGAGCAGTGTTTCATTGTTTTCCATGGCTAGTATTCATTGTGTACATGGACCACTTCTTCTTTATCCTTTCATCTGTTGATGGACATTTTGGTTGCTTCACTGTCTTGTCTATTGTGAATAAGGCTGAAGTGCAGCTTTTGCAGCCCGGGTCTTCTTCATTCTGGTCTTCTCAGGTGAGAGGCCCATTGGTGCGCCTGCTGGATTGAATGGTACCTCAATTTTTCCTTTTAAACGCAGCTCCTTTCTGTTCTCATTATTAGCGTTTAACCCTTTTACATCTCACCAGCAGCTAGAGGGTACACAGTTCTCTAAAACCTCTTCTGCATTTATTGTTTGTAGACTTTTTTCCAATGGTCAGTCGACTGGTGTGAGTTGAAAACTTTTTGTAGATTCGATTGCATGAGTCTAATACTTCCTGAGGCTGAGCTTTTATCCATTTTCCTTTCTTTAAAAAGAGAGTGAGTAAAACTTGCCTCTTCATAGTAACTTCTTGAAAATTCTGCCTGTTTTGAATTTTCTTTATCCATTCCCTACCTCAGCACAATTTTGAGGGCAGGTGTCCTTTACAGCCTTGAGTCATTTTGAATGGCAAGTGACCATTAGCTGTGGGTTAAAAGCTGCTCTTGCGGGAATTGGCCACAAGGCGGCAGAATTTCTCCTTTACCAAATCTGGTTAATAGGGCAACAGAGCCTTACTGGAAGTGGTGTTCTAGGTTGTAAATTAGAATGGAATGTGCGAGGAAAAAGCCCTTTAAGTTTATGTCTCATTACTTCTTGTTGGTATTTTTAACTTAATTTTTATTTTTTATCACAGCAAACTTGATTACAATGTTTTGTTTGTTCTAGGTGTGCAAGATGTGGTTCTTTCACACATATACATATAAATATTCTTCTTCGGATCCTTTTCCCATGTAGGTTATGACACAATGTTGAGTAGTCTTCTCTTGGTATTGCGTATGTCTTTGGTGATTATATATTTCACATGTGTATGTATGTCTCTGTTAACCTCAATATGGTAATGTATCCAATCCTCACACCTTTCCATTTGGTGAACCATAATTTTTTTAATGAATCTATGATAGTGTTTGTCTTTGGAAATATCTTTGTTTGTATCATTTTTTAGGTAACCCCTATATGTGATATGATAGGATATGTGTCTTTCGCTTTCTCACTTACTCCAAGTTGCGTGATTACTTCTAGACTCATCTACGGTGCTGCAAATGGCATTGTTTCATTTTTTCACTAGCTCATATTCCATCTGTACAGGTAGCAGTTCTTCTTTGTCCACCCATCTATCGGTGGGCTGTTTGGTTACTTACATATCTTGGCTATTGTAATAGTATGGAATGCAGATTTGCATGGCTGTCTCCTTCCAATTCTGTCTTCTTAGTTTATAGGTCCAGGAATAGGTCTGCTGGATCATATGGTAGCTCAATGTTTACCTTTTAAAGGCACCTCTGTTCTGTTCTCCTTAGTGGCTCTTTCCAGGTTATGTCCCACTTAAAGTGAAGGGCATGTATTTCTTCCAAGCACCTTCAGGATTTATTCTTTGTAGTTTTTGCTGATGATTATTCTGAGTGGTGTGAGCTGATACCTCTTTGTGGTTGAATTTGCATGTGTCTCATAATGCGTAGAAATTGAGCTTTAAGACATGTCCTTTTTATTTTTCCAGCTGTGATTAGAGCTTATTTCTTCAAAGTGTTTTCTTAAAGTATGTGTCACCATTTGAAATATTTTGGCCATTATCTCCCTCAAGACATTTTGAGGGCAGGTTTCATTTACAGCCCTGCAGTACTTGTTCATATGAAGTGACCATTAGCTCAGGCTTTAAACCTGCTTTTGCAGGTAACGGCCAGAGAGCGGCAGCCTTTCTACGTTTCCCATGCAGGTACTAGGGAAACAGACCTACCGGCCAGTGGTGTTCTTCGGTTATAAATTAGAGTGCAATGTGCCCGGATAAACCCACAAATGTTGATGTCTCCTTGCTTTGGTTTGTTTTTAAATTTAATTTATATTTATTATTAGAGTAATATTCCATTGTGTACGTGGACCACTTCTTCTTGGTGCATTCCTCGGTTGATGGACATTTTCATTGCTTCCAAGTGCTGGCTATGGTAAATCTTGCTGGCCTACAGGTTTGCCAGCCTGTGACTTTTTGATTCTCATTTTCTCAGGTGATAGGCCAAGCAGTGGTTGTGATTGATTGACTGGTAGCTCAATGTTTCCCTTTTCAAAGCACCTACATTGTGTTTTCATTAGTGGCTCTTTACATGCCCACCCTTACAACCGAGGGTACACATTTCTCTGCACTCCCTTCACCGTTTATTTTTTGCTGCATTATTCCTAATGGCCATTCTGACTGCTGTGAGCTGATAGGTTTTTGTAATATGGGTATGCATATCATTAAAATTTTTAAAATTCATCATTTTCCTATGCCTTTTTGTTTTCTCTTCAAAGAAAAAACCGTGAGTACAATATAGCTCTTGAAATTCTCTTCTTCGAAGGTTGCCCTCTCCTGAAGTTTTTGGTCGATTTTTGACCCCAGAAATTTTCTGGAGGGCAGGTGCCATTTACAGAACTGCAAGTTGGTGAAAATTTAGTGACCTTTTGCAGTGGGTTCAAAGCTGCTGTTGTGCGAAACGGCCACAAGGAGGTAGCATTTCTCCATTCCCCAATCTGGGTACTAGGGCAGCAGAGCCTTTCTGGAAGTCATTGTCCAAGGTTGTAAATTAGAATGGAATTTGCCAGGAGAAATCCCCATAAGTTTATGTCTCATTACTTCTTCTTGGTTTTTAAATTTTTTTAATCTGGGTAAAGTTTAGAATATTATTTGTCCTAGGTGTACACAATCTGGTTCATTTGTACATTATGTATGTCTATTAATGTACAGATCTTCTTCCCATGTAAAATATTACAGTGTTCCGTCGACCTCCCTTGCTATATGTTCGGTCTTTTTGATAGATGTATATAATATGTATTTGTATATGTATAGTAACACTAATCTTCATTTCTCAATTTCCCCCCTCCTTTCCTTTTAGATGAGAATAGTTTGTTTTCTAAGCCTGTGAGTGTCTTTCTCTTTGGAAATATGTTCATCTGTGTCAGTTATTAGATAATGCCATAAGTGATAATATAGGATATAGGTGTTTTGCTGTCCGACCTACTTCATGTTTTGTGATTATCTCCAGGCTCATGTATGGTGCCTCAAAGAGCAGTGCTTCAATGTCTTTAATGGCTAATATTCCATTGTGTACATGGACCACTTCTTCTTGGTGCATTCCTCTGTGGATGGACATTTTCGTTGCTTCCAAGTGTTGCCTATGGTAAATATTGCTCGAGTGCAGGATTGCCAGCCTGTGATTTTTGATTTTCATTTTCTCAGGTGATAGACCCAGCAGTGTGTATGATTGATTGACTGGTTTGGTAGCTCAACGTTTACCTTTTCAAGGGACCTCAATTTTTCTTTCATTAGTGGCTCTTACCACGTCCCCCTTAGAATCGAGGGTACGCATTTCTCCACAATCACGTCAGCATTTATTGTTTGAAGCATTTTTGTTGATGGCCGTTCTGAGTGGTGTGAACTGATAGGTTTTTGTAATTTGGGTTTACATGTCTGTAAAAATTCCTAAAATTCATCATTTCTCCATGCCTTTTTCCATTCTGTTAAAAGAAAAAAAGAAAAAAAAAGTGTTAGTATAATATACCTCTTCAAATATTCTTTTTGGAAGGTTGCACTCTGGAATTTTCTGGTCGATTTTCGACCTCAGTATTTTTTGGAGGGCCGGTGTCATTTACAGACCTGCAATTGGTGAATATTTAGTGACCTTTTGCAGTGGGTGTAAAGCTGCTCTTGTGGGAAACGGCCACAAGGATGCAGCATTTCTCCATTCCCAAATCTGGGTACTAGGGCAGCAGAGCCATTCTGGAAGTCGTTTGAATAGGTTGTAAATTTGAATGGAATGTGCCAGGAAAACCCCCCATAAGTTTATGTCTCATTACTCCTAGTTCGTTGTTTTAATTTTTTCAATTGGGGTAATGGTTAGAATGTTGCTTGTCCAAGGTGTACACACTCTGGTTCATCTACATATCCTATATGCCTATTTATGTAGAGATTCTCTTCCCGTGTAAATTATTACAGAGTGTTCCGTAAACCTTCTTTGCTATATGGTCTGTCTTTTTGATATATGTATATAATATGTATTTGTATACATATGGTAACGCTAATCTTCATTTATCCATTCCCCCCACCTTTCCTTTTAGATAAGCATAGTTTTTTTTTAATAAGTCTGTGATTGACTTTCTCTGTGGAAATATGTTCATTTGTGTCAGTTATTAGATAACGCCTATAAGTGATTTCATGGGGTATAGGACTTTTGCTTTCCGACTTACCTCATGTTCTGTGATTATCTCCAAGATCATCTATGGTGCCTCAAAGAGCAGTGTTTCATTGTTTTCCATGGCTAGTATTCATTGTGTACATGGACCACTTCTTCTTTATCCTTTCATCTGTTGATGGACATTTTGGTTGCTTCACTGTCTTGTCTATTGTGAATAAGGCTGAAGTGCAGCTTTTGCAGCCCGGGTCTTCTTCATTCTGGTCTTCTCAGGTGAGAGGCCCATTGGTGCGCCTGCTGGATTGAATGGTACCTCAATTTTTCCTTTTAAACGCAGCTCCTTTCTTTTCTCATTATTAGCGTTTAACCCTTTTACATCTCACCAGCAGCTAGAGGGTACACAGTTCTCTAAAACCTCTTCTGCATTTATTGTTTGTAGACTTTTTTCCAATGGTCAGTCGACTGGTGTGAGTTGAAAACTTTTTGTAGATTCGATTGCATGAGTCTAATACTTCCTGAGGCTGAGCTTTAATCCATTTTCCTTTCTTTAAAAAGAGAGTGAGTAAAACTTGCCTCTTCATAGTAACTTCTTGAAAATTCTGCCTGTTTTGAATTTTCTTTATCCATTCCCTACCTCAGCACAATTTTGAGGGCAGGTGTCCTTTACAGCCTTGAGTCATTTTGAATGGCAAGTGACCATTAGCTGTGGGTTAAAAGCTGCTCTTGCGGGAATTGGCCACAAGGCGGCAGAATTTCTCCTTTACCAAATCTGGTTAATAGGGCAACAGAGCCTTACTGGAAGTGGTGTTCTAGGTTGTAAATTAGAATGGAATGTGCGAGGAAAAAGCCCTTTAAGTTTATGTCTCATTACTTCTTGTTGGTATTTTTAACTTAATTTTTATTTTTTATCACAGCAAACTTGATTACAATGTTTTGTTTGTTCTAGGTGTGCAAGATGTGGTTCTTTCACACATATACATATAAATATTCTTCTTCGGATCCTTTTCCCATGTAGGTTATGACACAATGTTGAGTAGTCTTCTCTTGGTATTGCGTAGGTCTTTGGTGATTATATATTTCACATGTGTATGTATGTCTCTGTTAACCTCAATGTGGTAATGTATCCAATCCTCACACCTTTCCATTTGGTGAACCATAATTTTTTTAATGAATCTATGATAGTGTTTGTCTTTGGAAATATCTTTGTTTGTATCATTTTTTAGGTAACCCCTATATGTGATATGATAGGATATGTGTCTTTCGCTTTCTCACTTAATCCAAGTTGCGTGATTACTTCTAGACTCATCTACGGTGCTGCAAATGGCATTGTTTCATTTTTTCACTAGCTCATATTCCATCTGTACAGGTAGCAGTTCTTCTTTGTCCACCCATCTATCGGTGGGCTGTTTGGTTACTTACATATCTTGGCTATTGTAATAGTATGGAATGCAGATTTGCGTGGCTGTCTCCTTCCAATTCTGTCTTCTTAGTTTATAGGTCCAGGAATAGGTCTGCTGGATCATATGGTAGCTCAATGTTTACCTTTTAAAGGCACCTCTGTTCTGTTCTCCTTAGTGGCTCTTTCCAGGTTATGTCCCACTTAAAGTGAAGGGCATGTATTTCTTCCAAGCACCTTCAGGATTTATTCTTTGTAGTTTTTGCTGATGATTATTCTAAGTGGTGTGAGCTGATACCTCTTTGTGGTTGAATTTGCATGTGTCTCATAATGCGTAGAAATTGAGCTTTAAGACATGTCCTTTTTATTTTTCCAGCTGTGATTAGAGCTTATTTCTTCAAAGTGTTTTCTTAAAGTATGTGTCACCATTTGAAATATTTTGGCCATTATCTCCCTCAAGACATTTTGAGGGCAGGTTTCATTTACAGCCCTGCAGTACTTGTTCATATGAAGTGACCATTAGCTCAGGCTTTAAACCTGCTTTTGCAGGTAACGGCCAGAGAGCGGCAGCCTTTCTACGTTTCCCATGCAGGTACTAGGGAAACAGACCTACCGGCCAGTGGTGTTCTTCGGTTATAAATTAGAGTGCAATGTGCCCGGATAAACCCACAAATGTTGATGTCTCCTTGCTTTGGTTTGTTTTTAAATTTAATTTATATTTATTATTAGAGTAATATTCCATTGTGTACGTGGACCACTTCTTCTTGGTGCATTCCTCGGTTGATGGACATTTTCATTGCTTCCAAGTGCTGGCTATGGTAAATCTTGCTGGCCTACAGTTTTGCCAGCCTGTGACTTTTTGATTCTCATTTTCTCAGGTGATAGGCCAAGCAGTGGTTGTGATTGATTGACTGGTAGCTCAATGTTTCCCTTTTCAAAGCACCTACATTGTGTTTTCATTAGTGGCTCTTTACATGCCCACCCTTACAACCGAGGGTACACATTTCTCTGCACTCCCTTCACCGTTTATTTTTTGCTGCATTATTCCTAATGGCCATTCTGACTGCTGTGAGCTGATAGGTTTTTGTAATATGGGTATGCATATCATTAAAATTTTTAAAATTCATCATTTTCCTATGCCTTTTTGTTTTCTCTTCAAAGAAAAAACCGTGAGTACAATATAGCTCTTGAAATTCTCTTCTTCGAAGGTTGCCCTCTCCTGAAGTTTTTGGTCGATTTTTGACCCCAGAAATTTTCTGGAGGGCAGGTGCCATTTACAGAACTGCAAGTTGGTGAAAATTTAGTGACCTTTTGCAGTGGGTTCAAAGCTGCTGTTGTGCGAAACGGCCACAAGGAGGTAGCATTTCTCCATTCCCCAATCTGGGTACTAGGGCAGCAGAGCCTTTCTGGAAGTCATTGTCCAAGGTTGTAAATTAGAATGGAATTTGCCAGGAGAAATCCCCATAAGTTTATGTCTCATTACTTCTTCTTGGTTTTTAAATTTTTTTAATCTGGGTAAAGTTTAGAATATTATTTGTCCTAGGTGTACACAATCTGGTTCATTTGTACATTATGTATGTCTATTAATGTACAGATCTTCTTCCCATGTAAAATATTACAGTGTTCCGTCGACCTCCCTTGCTATATGTTCGGTCTTTTTGATAGATGTATATAATATGTATTTGTATATGTATAGTAACACTAATCTTCATTTCTCAATTTCCCCCCTCCTTTCCTTTTAGATGAGCATAGTTTGTTTTCTAAGCCTGTGAGTGTCTTTCTCTTTGGAAATATGTTCATCTGTGTCAGTTATTAGATAATGCCATAAGTGATAATATAGGATATAGGTGTTTTGCTGTCCGACCTACTTCATGTTTTGTGATTATCTCCAGGCTCATGTATGGTGCCTCAAAGAGCAGTGCTTCAATGTCTTTAATGGCTAATATTCCATTGTGTACATGGACCACTTCTTCTTGGTGCATTCCTCTGTGGATGGACATTTTCGTTGCTTCCAAGTGTTGCCTATGGTAAATATTGCTCGAGTGCAGGATTGCCAGCCTGTGATTTTTGATTTTCATTTTCTCAGGTGATAGACCCAGCAGTGTGTATGATTGATTGACTGGTTTGGTAGCTCAACGTTTACCTTTTCAAGGGACCTCAATTTTTCTTTCATTAGTGGCTCTTACCACGTCCCCCTTAGAATCGAGGGTACGCATTTCTCCACAATCACGTCAGCATTTATTGTTTGAAGCATTTTTGTTGATGGCCGTTCTGAGTGGTGTGAACTGATAGGTTTTTGTAATTTGGGTTTACATGTCTGTAAAAATTCCTAAAATTCATCATTTCTCCATGCCTTTTTCCATTCTGTTAAAAGAAAAAAAGAAAAAAAAAGTGTTAGTATAATATACCTCTTCAAATATTCTTTTTGGAAGGTTGCACTCTGGAATTTTCTGGTCGATTTTCGACCTCAGTATTTTTTGGAGGGCCGGTGTCATTTACAGACCTGCAATTGGTGAATATTTAGTGACCTTTTGCAGTGGGTGTAAAGCTGCTCTTGTGGGAAACGGCCACAAGGATGCAGCATTTCTCCATTCCCAAATCTGGGTACTAGGGCAGCAGAGCCATTCTGGAAGTCGTTTGAATAGGTTGTAAATTTGAATGGAATGTGCCAGGAAAACCCCCCATAAGTTTATGTCTCATTACTCCTAGTTCGTTGTTTTAATTTTTTCAATTGGGGTAATGGTTAGAATGTTGCTTGTCCAAGGTGTACACACTCTGGTTCATCTACATATCCTATATGCCTATTTATGTAGAGATTCTCTTCCCGTGTAAATTATTACAGAGTGTTCCGTAAACCTTCTTTGCTATATGGTCTGTCTTTTTGATATATGTATATAATATGTATTTGTATACATATGGTAACGCTAATCTTCATTTATCCATTCCCCCCACCTTTCCTTTTAGATAAGCATAGTTTTTTTTTAATAAGTCTGTGATTGACTTTCTCTGTGGAAATATGTTCATTTGTGTCAGTTATTAGATAACGCCTATAAGTGATTTCATGGGGTATAGGACTTTTGCTTTCCGACTTACCTCATGTTCTGTGATTATCTCCAAGATCATCTATGGTGCCTCAAAGAGCAGTGTTTCATTGTTTTCCATGGCTAGTATTCATTGTGTACATGGACCACTTCTTCTTTATCCTTTCATCTGTTGATGGACATTTTGGTTGCTTCACTGTCTTGTCTATTGTGAATAAGGCTGAAGTGCAGCTTTTGCAGCCCGGGTCTTCTTCATTCTGGTCTTCTCAGGTGAGAGGCCCATTGGTGCGCCTGCTGGATTGAATGGTACCTCAATTTTTCCTTTTAAACGCAGCTCCTTTCTGTTCTCATTATTAGCGTTTAACCCTTTTACATCTCACCAGCAGCTAGAGGGTACACAGTTCTCTAAAACCTCTTCTGCATTTATTGTTTGTAGACTTTTTTCCAATGGTCAGTCGACTGGTGTGAGTTGAAAACTTTTTGTAGATTCGATTGCATGAGTCTAATACTTCCTGAGGCTGAGCTTTTATCCATTTTCCTTTCTTTAAAAAGAGAGTGAGTAAAACTTGCCTCTTCATAGTAACTTCTTGAAAATTCTGCCTGTTTTGAATTTTCTTTATCCATTCCCTACCTCAGCACAATTTTGAGGGCAGGTGTCCTTTACAGCCTTGAGTCATTTTGAATGGCAAGTGACCATTAGCTGTGGGTTAAAAGCTGCTCTTGCGGGAATTGGCCACAAGGCGGCAGAATTTCTCCTTTACCAAATCTGGTTAATAGGGCAACAGAGCCTTACTGGAAGTGGTGTTCTAGGTTGTAAATTAGAATGGAATGTGCGAGGAAAAAGCCCTTTAAGTTTATGTCTCATTACTTCTTGTTGGTATTTTTAACTTAATTTTTATTTTTTATCACAGCAAACTTGATTACAATGTTTTGTTTGTTCTAGGTGTGCAAGATGTGGTTCTTTCAAACATATACATATAAATATTCTTCTTCGGATCCTTTTCCCATGTAGGTTATGACACAATGTTGAGTAGTCTTCTCTTGGTATTGCGTAGGTCTTTGGTGATTATATATTTCACATGTGTATGTATGTCTCTGTTAACCTCAATGTGGTAATGTATCCAATCCTCACACCTTTCCATTTGGTGAACCATAATTTTTTTAATGAATCTATGATAGTGTTTGTCTTTGGAAATATCTTTGTTTGTATCATTTTTTAGGTAACCCCTATATGTGATATGATAGGATATGTGTCTTTCGCTTTCTCACTTAATCCAAGTTGCGTGATTACTTCTAGACTCATCTACGGTGCTGCAAATGGCATTGTTTCATTTTTTCACTAGCTCATATTCCATCTGTACAGGTAGCAGTTCTTCTTTGTCCACCCATCTATCGGTGGGCTGTTTGGTTACTTACATATCTTGGCTATTGTAATAGTATGGAATGCAGATTTGCGTGGCTGTCTCCTTCCAATTCTGTCTTCTTAGTTTATAGGTCCAGGAATAGGTCTGCTGGATCATATGGTAGCTCAATGTTTACCTTTTAAAGGCACCTCTGTTCTGTTCTCCTTAGTGGCTCTTTCCAGGTTATGTCCCACTTAAAGTGAAGGGCATGTATTTCTTCCAAGCACCTTCAGGATTTATTCTTTGTAGTTTTTGCTGATGATTATTCTAAGTGGTGTGAGCTGATACCTCTTTGTGGTTGAATTTGCATGTGTCTCATAATGCGTAGAAATTGAGCTTTAAGACATGTCCTTTTTATTTTTCCAGCTGTGATTAGAGCTTATTTCTTCAAAGTGTTTTCTTAAAGTATGTGTCACCATTTGAAATATTTTGGCCATTATCTCCCTCAAGACATTTTGAGGGCAGGTTTCATTTACAGCCCTGCAGTACTTGTTCATATGAAGTGACCATTAGCTCAGGCTTTAAACCTGCTTTTGCAGGTAACGGCCAGAGAGCGGCAGCCTTTCTACGTTTCCCATGCAGGTACTAGGGAAACAGACCTACCGGCCAGTGGTGTTCTTCGGTTATAAATTAGAGTGCAATGTGCCCGGATAAACCCACAAATGTTGATGTCTCCTTGCTTTGGTTTGTTTTTAAATTTAATTTATATTTATTATTAGAGTAATATTCCATTGTGTACGTGGACCACTTCTTCTTGGTGCATTCCTCGGTTGATGGACATTTTCATTGCTTCCAAGTGCTGGCTATGGTAAATCTTGCTGGCCTACAGGTTTGCCAGCCTGTGACTTTTTGATTCTCATTTTCTCAGGTGATAGGCCAAGCAGTGGTTGTGATTGATTGACTGGTAGCTCAATGTTTCCCTTTTCAAAGCACCTACATTGTGTTTTCATTAGTGGCTCTTTACATGCCCACCCTTACAACCGAGGGTACACATTTCTCTGCACTCCCTTCACCGTTTATTTTTTGCTGCATTATTCCTAATGGCCATTCTGACTGCTGTGAGCTGATAGGTTTTTGTAATATGGGTATGCATATCATTAAAATTTTTAAAATTCATCATTTTCCTATGCCTTTTTGTTTTCTCTTCAAAGAAAAAACCGTGAGTACAATATAGCTCTTGAAATTCTCTTCTTCGAAGGTTGCCCTCTCCTGAAGTTTTTGGTCGATTTTTGACCCCAGAAATTTTCTGGAGGGCAGGTGCCATTTACAGAACTGCAAGTTGGTGAAAATTTAGTGACCTTTTGCAGTGGGTTCAAAGCTGCTGTTGTGCGAAACGGCCACAAGGAGGTAGCATTTCTCCATTCCCCAATCTGGGTAGTAGGGCATCAGAGCCTTTCTGGAAGTCATTGTCCAAGGTTGTAAATTAGAATGGAATTTGCCAGGAGAAATCCCCATAAGTTTATGTCTCATTACTTCTTCTTGGTTTTTAAATTTTTTTGATCTGGGTAAAGTTTAGAATATTATTTGTCCTAGGTGTACACAATCTGGTTCATTTGTACATTATGTATGTCTATTAATGTACAGATCCTCTTCCCATGTAAAATATTACAGTGTTCCGTCGACCTCCCTTGCTATATGTTCGGTCTTTTTGATAGATGTATATAATATGTATTTGTATATGTATAGTAACACTAATCTTCATTTCTCAATTTCCCCCCTCCTTTCCTTTTAGATGAGCATAGTTTGTTTTCTAAGCCTGTGAGTGTCTTTCTCTTTGGAAATATGTTCATCTGTGTCAGTTATTAGATAATGCCATAAGTGATAATATAGGATATAGGTGTTTTGCTGTCCGACCTACTTCATGTTTTGTGATTATCTCCAGGCTCATGTATGGTGCCTCAAAGAGCAGTGCTTCAATGTCTTTAATGGCTAATATTCCATTGTGTACATGGACCACTTCTTCTTGGTGCATTCCTCTGTGGATGGACATTTTCGTTGCTTCCAAGTGTTGCCTATGGTAAATATTGCTCGAGTGCAGGATTGCCAGCCTGTGATTTTTGATTTTCATTTTCTCAGGTGATAGACCCAGCAGTGTGTATGATTGATTGACTGGTTTGGTAGCTCAACGTTTACCTTTTCAAGGGACCTCAATTTTTCTTTCATTAGTGGCTCTTACCACGTCCCCCTTAGAATCGAGGGTACGCATTTCTCCACAATCACGTCAGCATTTATTGTTTGAAGCATTTTTGTTGATGGCCGTTCTGAGTGGTGTGAACTGATAGGTTTTTGTAATTTGGGTTTACATGTCTGTAAAAATTCCTAAAATTCATCATTTCTCCATGCCTTTTTCCATTCTGTTAAAAGAAAAAAAGAAAAAAAAGTGTTAGTATAATATACCTCTTCAAATATTCTTTTTGGAACGTTGCACTCTGGAATTTTCTGGTCGATTTTCGACCTCAGTATTTTTTGGAGGGCCGGTGTCATTTACAGACCTGCAATTGGTGAATATTTAGTGACCTTTTGCAGTGGGTGTAAAGCTGCTCTTGTGGGAAACGGCCACAAGGATGCAGCATTTCTCCATTCCCAAATCTGGGTACTAGGGCAGCAGAGCCATTCTGGAAGTCGTTTGAATAGGTTGTAAATTTGAATGGAATGTGCCAGGAAAACCCCCCATAAGTTTATGTCTCATTACTCCTAGTTCGTTGTTTTAATTTTTTCAATTGGGGTAATGGTTAGAATGTTGCTTGTCCAAGGTGTACACACTCTGGTTCATCTACATATCCTATATGCCTATTTATGTAGAGATTCTCTTCCCGTGTAAATTATTACAGAGTGTTCCGTAAACCTTCTTTGCTATATGGTCTGTCTTTTTGATATATGTATATAATATGTATTTGTATACATATGGTAACGCTAATCTTCATTTATCCATTCCCCCCACCTTTCCTTTTAGATAAGCATAGTTTTTTTTTAATAAGTCTGTGATTGACTTTCTCTGTGGAAATATGTTCATTTGTGTCAGTTATTAGATAACGCCTATAAGTGATTTCATAGGGTATAGGACTTTTGCTTTCCGACTTACCTCATGTTCTGTGATTATCTCCAAGATCATCTATGGTGCCTCAAAGAGCAGTGTTTCATTGTTTTCCATGGCTAGTATTCATTGTGTACATGGACCACTTCTTCTTTATCCTTTCATCTGTTGATGGACATTTTGGTTGCTTCACTGTCTTGTCTATTGTGAATAAGGCTGAAGTGCAGCTTTTGCAGCCCGGGTCTTCTTCATTCTGGTCTTCTCAGGTGAGAGGCCCATTGGTGCGCCTGCTGGATTGAATGGTACCTCAATTTTTCCTTTTAAACGCAGCTCCTTTCTGTTCTCATTATTAGCGTTTAACCCTTTTACATCTCACCAGCAGCTAGAGGGTACACAGTTCTCTAAAACCTCTTCTGCATTTATTGTTTGTAGACTTTTTTCCAATGGTCAGTCGACTGGTGTGAGTTGAAAACTTTTTGTAGATTCGATTGCATGAGTCTAATACTTCCTGAGGCTGAGCTTTTATCCATTTTCCTTTCTTTAAAAAGAGAGTGAGTAAAACTTGCCTCTTCATAGTAACTTCTTGAAAATTCTGCCTGTTTTGAATTTTCTTTATCCATTCCCTACCTCAGCACAATTTTGAGGGCAGGTGTCCTTTACAGCCTTGAGTCATTTTGAATGGCAAGTGACCATTAGCTGTGGGTTAAAAGCTGCTCTTGCGGGAATTGGCCACAAGGCGGCAGAATTTCTCCTTTACCAAATCTGGTTAATAGGGCAACAGAGCCTTACTGGAAGTGGTGTTCTAGGTTGTAAATTAGAATGGAATGTGCGAGGAAAAAGCCCTTTAAGTTTATGTCTCATTACTTCTTGTTGGTATTTTTAACTTAATTTTTATTTTTTATCACAGCAAACTTGATTACAATGTTTTGTTTGTTCTAGGTGTGCAAGATGTGGTTCTTTCACACATATACATATAAATATTCTTCTTCGGATCCTTTTCCCATGTAGGTTATGACACAATGTTGAGTAGTCTTCTCTTGGTATTGCGTATGTCTTTGGTGATTATATATTTCACATGTGTATGTATGTCTCTGTTAACCTCAATATGGTAATGTATCCAATCCTCACACCTTTCCATTTGGTGAACCATAATTTTTTTAATGAATCTATGATAGTGTTTGTCTTTGGAAATATCTTTGTTTGTATCATTTTTTAGGTAACCCCTATATGTGATATGATAGGATATGTGTCTTTCGCTTTCTCACTTAATCCAAGTTGCGTGATTACTTCTAGACTCATCTACGGTGCTGCAAATGGCATTGTTTCATTTTTTCACTAGCTCATATTCCATCTGTACAGGTAGCAGTTCTTCTTTGTCCACCCATCTATCGGTGGGCTGTTTGGTTACTTACATATCTTGGCTATTGTAATAGTATGGAATGCAGATTTGCGTGGCTGTCTCCTTCCAATTCTGTCTTCTTAGTTTATAGGTCCAGGAATAGGTCTGCTGGATCATATGGTAGCTCAATGTTTACCTTTTAAAGGCACCTCTGTTCTGTTCTCCTTAGTGGCTCTTTCCAGGTTATGTCCCACTTAAAGTGAAGGGCATGTATTTCTTCCAAGCACCTTCAGGATTTATTCTTTGTAGTTTTTGCTGATGATTATTCTGAGTGGTGTGAGCTGATACCTCTTTGTGGTTGAATTTGCATGTGTCTCATAATGCGTAGAAATTGAGCTTTAAGACATGTCCTTTTTATTTTTCCAGCTGTGATTAGAGCTTATTTCTTCAAAGTGTTTTCTTAAAGTATGTGTCACCATTTGAAATATTTTGGCCATTATCTCCCTCAAGACATTTTGAGGGCAGGTTTCATTTACAGCCCTGCAGTACTTGTTCATATGAAGTGACCATTAGCTCAGGCTTTAAACCTGCTTTTGCAGGTAACGGCCAGAGAGCGGCAGCCTTTCTACGTTTCCCATGCAGGTACTAGGGAAACAGACCTACCGGCCAGTGGTGTTCTTCGGTTATAAATTAGAGTGCAATGTGCCCGGATAAACCCACAAATGTTGATGTCTCCTTGCTTTGGTTTGTTTTTAAATTTAATTTATATTTATTATTAGAGTAATATTCCATTGTGTACGTGGACCACTTCTTCTTGGTGCATTCCTCGGTTGATGGACATTTTCATTGCTTCCAAGTGCTGGCTATGGTAAATCTTGCTGGCCTACAGGTTTGCCAGCCTGTGACTTTTTGATTCTCATTTTCTCAGGTGATAGGCCAAGCAGTGGTTGTGATTGATTGACTGGTAGCTCAATGTTTCCCTTTTCAAAGCACCTACATTGTGTTTTCATTAGTGGCTCTTTACATGCCCACCCTTACAACCGAGGGTACACATTTCTCTGCACTCCCTTCACCGTTTATTTTTTGCTGCATTATTCCTAATGGCCATTCTGACTGCTGTGAGCTGATAGGTTTTTGTAATATGGGTATGCATATCATTAAAATTTTTAAAATTCATCATTTTCCTATGCCTTTTTGTTTTCTCTTCAAAGAAAAAACCGTGAGTACAATATAGCTCTTGAAATTCTCTTCTTCGAAGGTTGCCCTCTCCTGAAGTTTTTGGTCGATTTTTGACCCCAGAAATTTTCTGGAGGGCAGGTGCCATTTACAGAACTGCAAGTTGGTGAAAATTTAGTGACCTTTTGCAGTGGGTTCAAAGCTGCTGTTGTGCGAAACGGCCACAAGGAGGTAGCATTTCTCCATTCCCCAATCTGGGTAGTAGGGCATCAGAGCCTTTCTGGAAGTCATTGTCCAAGGTTGTAAATTAGAATGGAATTTGCCAGGAGAAATCCCCATAAGTTTATGTCTCATTACTTCTTCTTGGTTTTTAAATTTTTTTGATCTGGGTAAAGTTTAGAATATTATTTGTCCTAGGTGTACACAATCTGGTTCATTTGTACATTATGTATGTCTATTAATGTACAGATCCTCTTCCCATGTAAAATATTACAGTGTTCCGTCGACCTCCCTTGCTATATGTTCGGTCTTTTTGATAGATGTATATAATATGTATTTGTATATGTATAGTAACACTAATCTTCATTTCTCAATTTCCCCCCTCCTTTCCTTTTAGATGAGCATAGTTTGTTTTCTAAGCCTGTGAGTGTCTTTCTCTTTGGAAATATGTTCATCTGTGTCAGTTATTAGATAATGCCATAAGTGATAATATAGGATATAGGTGTTTTGCTGTCCGACCTACTTCATGTTTTGTGATTATCTCCAGGCTCATGTATGGTGCCTCAAAGAGCAGTGCTTCAATGTCTTTAATGGCTAATATTCCATTGTGTACATGGACCACTTCTTCTTGGTGCATTCCTCTGTGGATGGACATTTTCGTTGCTTCCAAGTGTTGCCTATGGTAAATATTGCTCGAGTGCAGGATTGCCAGCTTGTGATTTTTGATTTTCATTTTCTCAGGTGATAGACCCAGCAGTGTGTATGATTGATTGACTGGTTTGGTAGCTCAACGTTTACCTTTTCAAGGGACCTCAATTTTTCTTTCATTAGTGGCTCTTACCACGTCCCCCTTAGAATCGAGGGTACGCATTTCTCCACAATCACGTCAGCATTTATTGTTTGAAGCATTTTTGTTGATGGCCGTTCTGAGTGGTGTGAACTGATAGGTTTTTGTAATTTGGGTTTACATGTCTGTAAAAATTCCTAAAATTCATCATTTCTCCATGCCTTTTTCCATTCTGTTAAAAGAAAAAAAGAAAAAAAAGTGTTAGTATAATATACCTCTTCAAATATTCTTTTTGGAAGGTTGCACTCTGGAATTTTCTGGTCGATTTTCGACCTCAGTATTTTTTGGAGGGCCGGTGTCATTTACAGACCTGCAATTGGTGAATATTTAGTGACCTTTTGCAGTGGGTGTAAAGCTGCTCTTGTGGGAAACGGCCACAAGGATGCAGCATTTCTCCATTCCCAAATCTGGGTACTAGGGCAGCAGAGCCATTCTGGAAGTCGTTTGAATAGGTTGTAAATTTGAATGGAATGTGCCAGGAAAACCCCCCATAAGTTTATGTCTCATTACTCCTAGTTCGTTGTTTTAATTTTTTCAATTGGGGTAATGGTTAGAATGTTGCTTGTCCAAGGTGTACACACTCTGGTTCATCTACATATCCTATATGCCTATTTATGTAGAGATTCTCTTCCCGTGTAAATTATTACAGAGTGTTCCGTAAACCTTCTTTGCTATATGGTCTGTCTTTTTGATATATGTATATAATATGTATTTGTATACATATGGTAACGCTAATCTTCATTTATCCATTCCCCCCACCTTTCCTTTTAGATAAGCATAGTTTTTTTTTAATAAGTCTGTGATTGACTTTCTCTGTGGAAATATGTTCATTTGTGTCAGTTATTAGATAACGCCTATAAGTGATTTCATAGGGTATAGGACTTTTGCTTTCCGACTTACCTCATGTTCTGTGATTATCTCCAAGATCATCTATGGTGCCTCAAAGAGCAGTGTTTCATTGTTTTCCATGGCTAGTATTCATTGTGTACATGGACCACTTCTTCTTTATCCTTTCATCTGTTGATGGACATTTTGGTTGCTTCACTGTCTTGTCTATTGTGAATAAGGCTGAAGTGCAGCTTTTGCAGCCCGGGTCTTCTTCATTCTGGTCTTCTCAGGTGAGAGGCCCATTGGTGCGCCTGCTGGATTGAATGGTACCTCAATTTTTCCTTTTAAACGCAGCTCCTTTCTGTTCTCATTATTAGCGTTTAACCCTTTTACATCTCACCAGCAGCTAGAGGGTACACAGTTCTCTAAAACCTCTTCTGCATTTATTGTTTGTAGACTTTTTTCCAATGGTCAGTCGACTGGTGTGAGTTGAAAACTTTTTGTAGATTCGATTGCATGAGTCTAATACTTCCTGAGGCTGAGCTTTTATCCATTTTCCTTTCTTTAAAAAGAGAGTGAGTAAAACTTGCCTCTTCATAGTAACTTCTTGAAAATTCTGCCTGTTTTGAATTTTCTTTATCCATTCCCTACCTCAGCACAATTTTGAGGGCAGGTGTCCTTTACAGCCTTGAGTCATTTTGAATGGCAAGTGACCATTAGCTGTGGGTTAAAAGCTGCTCTTGCGGGAATTGGCCACAAGGCGGCAGAATTTCTCCTTTACCAAATCTGGTTAATAGGGCAACAGAGCCTTACTGGAAGTGGTGTTCTAGGTTGTAAATTAGAATGGAATGTGCGAGGAAAAAGCCCTTTAAGTTTATGTCTCATTACTTCTTGTTGGTATTTTTAACTTAATTTTTATTTTTTATCACAGCAAACTTGATTACAATGTTTTGTTTGTTCTAGGTGTGCAAGATGTGGTTCTTTCACACATATACATATAAATATTCTTCTTCGGATCCTTTTCCCATGTAGGTTATGACACAATGTTGAGTAGTCTTCTCTTGGTATTGCGTATGTCTTTGGTGATTATATATTTCACATGTGTATGTATGTCTCTGTTAACCTCAATATGGTAATGTATCCAATCCTCACACCTTTCCATTTGGTGAACCATAATTTTTTTAATGAATCTATGATAGTGTTTGTCTTTGGAAATATCTTTGTTTGTATCATTTTTTAGGTAACCCCTATATGTGATATGATAGGATATGTGTCTTTCGCTTTCTCACTTAATCCAAGTTGCGTGATTACTTCTAGACTCATCTACGGTGCTGCAAATGGCATTGTTTCATTTTTTCACTAGCTCATATTCCATCTGTACAGGTAGCAGTTCTTCTTTGTCCACCCATCTATCGGTGGGCTGTTTGGTTACTTACATATCTTGGCTATTGTAATAGTATGGAATGCAGATTTGCGTGGCTGTCTCCTTCCAATTCTGTCTTCTTAGTTTATAGGTCCAGGAATAGGTCTGCTGGATCATATGGTAGCTCAATGTTTACCTTTTAAAGGCACCTCTGTTCTGTTCTCCTTAGTGGCTCTTTCCAGGTTATGTCCCACTTAAAGTGAAGGGCATGTATTTCTTCCAAGCACCTTCAGGATTTATTCTTTGTAGTTTTTGCTGATGATTATTCTGAGTGGTGTGAGCTGATACCTCTTTGTGGTTGAATTTGCATGTGTCTCATAATGTGTAGAAATTGAGCTTTAAGACATGTCCTTTTTATTTTTCCAGCTGTGATTAGAGCTTATTTCTTCAAAGTGTTTTCTTAAAGTATGTGTCACCATTTGAAATATTTTGGCCATTATCTCCCTCAAGACATTTTGAGGGCAGGTTTCATTTACAGCCCTGCAGTACTTGTTCATATGAAGTGACCATTAGCTCAGGCTTTAAACCTGCTTTTGCAGGTAACGGCCAGAGAGCGGCAGCCTTTCTACGTTTCCCATGCAGGTACTAGGGAAACAGACCTACCGGCCAGTGGTGTTCTTCGGTTATAAATTAGAGTGCAATGTGCCCGGATAAACCCACAAATGTTGATGTCTCCTTGCTTTGGTTTGTTTTTAAATTTAATTTATATTTATTATTAGAGTAATATTCCATTGTGTACGTGGACCACTTCTTCTTGGTGCATTCCTCGGTTGATGGACATTTTCATTGCTTCCAAGTGCTGGCTATGGTAAATCTTGCTGGCCTACAGGTTTGCCAGCCTGTGACTTTTTGATTCTCATTTTCTCAGGTGATAGGCCAAGCAGTGGTTGTGATTGATTGACTGGTAGCTCAATGTTTCCCTTTTCAAAGCACCTACATTGTGTTTTCATTAGTGGCTCTTTACATGCCCACCCTTACAACCGAGGGTACACATTTCTCTGCACTCCCTTCACCGTTTATTTTTTGCTGCATTATTCCTAATGGCCATTCTGACTGCTGTGAGCTGATAGGTTTTTGTAATATGGGTATGCATATCATTAAAATTTTTAAAATTCATCATTTTCCTATGCCTTTTTGTTTTCTCTTCAAAGAAAAAACCGTGAGTACAATATAGCTCTTGAAATTCTCTTCTTCGAAGGTTGCCCTCTCCTGAAGTTTTTGGTCGATTTTTGACCCCAGAAATTTTCTGGAGGGCAGGTGCCATTTACAGAACTGCAAGTTGGTGAAAATTTAGTGACCTTTTGCAGTGGGTTCAAAGCTGCTGTTGTGCGAAACGGCCACAAGGAGGTAGCATTTCTCCATTCCCCAATCTGGGTACTAGGGCAGCAGAGCCTTTCTGGAAGTCATTGTCCAAGGTTGTAAATTAGAATGGAATTTGCCAGGAGAAATCCCCATAAGTTTATGTCTCATTACTTCTTCTTGGTTTTTAAATTTTTTTAATCTGGGTAAAGTTTAGAATATTATTTGTCCTAGGTGTACACAATCTGGTTCATTTGTACATTATGTATGTCTATTAATGTACAGATCTTCTTCCCATGTAAAATATTACAGTGTTCCGTCGACCTCCCTTGCTATATGTTCGGTCTTTTTGATAGATGTATATAATATGTATTTGTATATGTATAGTAACACTAATCTTCATTTCTCAATTTCCCCCCTCCTTTCCTTTTAGATGAGCATAGTTTGTTTTCTAAGCCTGTGAGTGTCTTTCTCTTTGGAAATATGTTCATCTGTGTCAGTTATTAGATAATGCCATAAGTGATAATATAGGATATAGGTGTTTTGCTGTCCGACCTACTTCATGTTTTGTGATTATCTCCAGGCTCATGTATGGTGCCTCAAAGAGCAGTGCTTCAATGTCTTTAATGGCTAATATTCCATTGTGTACATGGACCACTTCTTCTTGGTGCATTCCTCTGTGGATGGACATTTTCGTTGCTTCCAAGTGTTGCCTATGGTAAATATTGCTCGAGTGCAGGATTGCCAGCCTGTGATTTTTGATTTTCATTTTCTCAGGTGATAGACCCAGCAGTGTGTATGATTGATTGACTGGTTTGGTAGCTCAACGTTTACCTTTTCAAGGGACCTCAATTTTTCTTTCATTAGTGGCTCTTACCACGTCCCCCTTAGAATCGAGGGTACGCATTTCTCCACAATCACGTCAGCATTTATTGTTTGAAGCATTTTTGTTGATGGCCGTTCTGAGTGGTGTGAACTGATAGGTTTTTGTAATTTGGGTTTACATGTCTGTAAAAATTCCTAAAATTCATCATTTCTCCATGCCTTTTTCCATTCTGTTAAAAGAAAAAAAGAAAAAAAAAGTGTTAGTATAATATACCTCTTCAAATATTCTTTTTGGAAGGTTGCACTCTGGAATTTTCTGGTCGATTTTCGACCTCAGTATTTTTTGGAGGGCCGGTGTCATTTACAGACCTGCAATTGGTGAATATTTAGTGACCTTTTGCAGTGGGTGTAAAGCTGCTCTTGTGGGAAACGGCCACAAGGATGCAGCATTTCTCCATTCCCAAATCTGGGTACTAGGGCAGCAGAGCCATTCTGGAAGTCGTTTGAATAGGTTGTAAATTTGAATGGAATGTGCCAGGAAAACCCCCCATAAGTTTATGTCTCATTACTCCTAGTTCGTTGTTTTAATTTTTTCAATTGGGGTAATGGTTAGAATGTTGCTTGTCCAAGGTGTACACACTCTGGTTCATCTACATATCCTATATGCCTATTTATGTAGAGATTCTCTTCCCGTGTAAATTATTACAGAGTGTTCCGTAAACCTTCTTTGCTATATGGTCTGTCTTTTTGATATATGTATATAATATGTATTTGTATACATATGGTAACGCTAATCTTCATTTATCCATTCCCCCCACCTTTCCTTTTAGATAAGCATAGTTTTTTTTTAATAAGTCTGTGATTGACTTTCTCTGTGGAAATATGTTCATTTGTGTCAGTTATTAGATAACGCCTATAAGTGATTTCATGGGGTATAGGACTTTTGCTTTCCGACTTACCTCATGTTCTGTGATTATCTCCAAGATCATCTATGGTGCCTCAAAGAGCAGTGTTTCATTGTTTTCCATGGCTAGTATTCATTGTGTACATGGACCACTTCTTCTTTATCCTTTCATCTGTTGATGGACATTTTGGTTGCTTCACTGTCTTGTCTATTGTGAATAAGGCTGAAGTGCAGCTTTTGCAGCCCGGGTCTTCTTCATTCTGGTCTTCTCAGGTGAGAGGCCCATTGGTGCGCCTGCTGGATTGAATGGTACCTCAATTTTTCCTTTTAAACGCAGCTCCTTTCTGTTCTCATTATTAGCGTTTAACCCTTTTACATCTCACCAGCAGCTAGAGGGTACACAGTTCTCTAAAACCTCTTCTGCATTTATTGTTTGTAGACTTTTTTCCAATGGTCAGTCGACTGGTGTGAGTTGAAAACTTTTTGTAGATTCGATTGCATGAGTCTAATACTTCCTGAGGCTGAGCTTTTATCCATTTTCCTTTCTTTAAAAAGAGAGTGAGTAAAACTTGCCTCTTCATAGTAACTTCTTGAAAATTCTGCCTGTTTTGAATTTTCTTTATCCATTCCCTACCTCAGCACAATTTTGAGGGCAGGTGTCCTTTACAGCCTTGAGTCATTTTGAATGGCAAGTGACCATTAGCTGTGGGTTAAAAGCTGCTCTTGCGGGAATTGGCCACAAGGCGGCAGAATTTCTCCTTTACCAAATCTGGTTAATAGGGCAACAGAGCCTTACTGGAAGTGGTGTTCTAGGTTGTAAATTAGAATGGAATGTGCGAGGAAAAAGCCCTTTAAGTTTATGTCTCATTACTTCTTGTTGGTATTTTTAACTTAATTTTTATTTTTTATCACAGCAAACTTGATTACAATGTTTTGTTTGTTCTAGGTGTGCAAGATGTGGTTCTTTCACACATATACATATAAATATTCTTCTTCGGATCCTTTTCCCATGTAGGTTATGACACAATGTTGAGTAGTCTTCTCTTGGTATTGCGTAGGTCTTTGGTGATTATATATTTCACATGTGTATGTATGTCTCTGTTAACCTCAATGTGGTAATGTATCCAATCCTCACACCTTTCCATTTGGTGAACCATAATTTTTTTAATGAATCTATGATAGTGTTTGTCTTTGGAAATATCTTTGTTTGTATCATTTTTTAGGTAACCCCTATATGTGATATGATAGGATATGTGTCTTTCGCTTTCTCACTTAATCCAAGTTGCGTGATTACTTCTAGACTCATCTACGGTGCTGCAAATGGCATTGTTTCATTTTTTCACTAGCTCATATTCCATCTGTACAGGTAGCAGTTCTTCTTTGTCCACCCATCTATCGGTGGGCTGTTTGGTTACTTACATATCTTGGCTATTGTAATAGTATGGAATGCAGATTTGCGTGGCTGTCTCCTTCCAATTCTGTCTTCTTAGTTTATAGGTCCAGGAATAGGTCTGCTGGATCATATGGTAGCTCAATGTTTACCTTTTAAAGGCACCTCTGTTCTGTTCTCCTTAGTGGCTCTTTCCAGGTTATGTCCCACTTAAAGTGAAGGGCATGTATTTCTTCCAAGCACCTTCAGGATTTATTCTTTGTAGTTTTTGCTGATGATTATTCTGAGTGGTGTGAGCTGATACCTCTTTGTGGTTGAATTTGCATGTGTCTCATAATGTGTAGAAATTGAGCTTTAAGACATGTCCTTTTTATTTTTCCAGCTGTGATTAGAGCTTATTTCTTCAAAGTGTTTTCTTAAAGTATGTGTCACCATTTGAAATATTTTGGCCATTATCTCCCTCAAGACATTTTGAGGGCAGGTTTCATTTACAGCCCTGCAGTACTTGTTCATATGAAGTGACCATTAGCTCAGGCTTTAAACCTGCTTTTGCAGGTAACGGCCAGAGAGCGGCAGCCTTTCTACGTTTCCCATGCAGGTACTAGGGAAACAGACCTACCGGCCAGTGGTGTTCTTCGGTTATAAATTAGAGTGCAATGTGCCCGGATAAACCCACAAATGTTGATGTCTCCTTGCTTTGGTTTGTTTTTAAATTTAATTTATATTTATTATTAGAGTAATATTCCATTGTGTACGTGGACCACTTCTTCTTGGTGCATTCCTCGGTTGATGGACATTTTCATTGCTTCCAAGTGCTGGCTATGGTAAATCTTGCTGGCCTACAGGTTTGCCAGCCTGTGACTTTTTGATTCTCATTTTCTCAGGTGATAGGCCAAGCAGTGGTTGTGATTGATTGACTGGTAGCTCAATGTTTCCCTTTTCAAAGCACCTACATTGTGTTTTCATTAGTGGCTCTTTACATGCCCACCCTTACAACCGAGGGTACACATTTCTCTGCACTCCCTTCACCGTTTATTTTTTGCTGCATTATTCCTAATGGCCATTCTGACTGCTGTGAGCTGATAGGTTTTTGTAATATGGGTATGCATATCATTAAAATTTTTAAAATTCATCATTTTCCTATGCCTTTTTGTTTTCTCTTCAAAGAAAAAACCGTGAGTACAATATAGCTCTTGAAATTCTCTTCTTCGAAGGTTGCCCTCTCCTGAAGTTTTTGGTCGATTTTTGACCCCAGAAATTTTCTGGAGGGCAGGTGCCATTTACAGAACTGCAAGTTGGTGAAAATTTAGTGACCTTTTGCAGTGGGTTCAAAGCTGCTGTTGTGCGAAACGGCCACAAGGAGGTAGCATTTCTCCATTCCCCAATCTGGGTACTAGGGCAGCAGAGCCTTTCTGGAAGTCATTGTCCAAGGTTGTAAATTAGAATGGAATTTGCCAGGAGAAATCCCCATAAGTTTATGTCTCATTACTTCTTCTTGGTTTTTAAATTTTTTTAATCTGGGTAAAGTTTAGAATATTATTTGTCCTAGGTGTACACAATCTGGTTCATTTGTACATTATGTATGTCTATTAATGTACAGATCTTCTTCCCATGTAAAATATTACAGTGTTCCGTCGACCTCCCTTGCTATATGTTCGGTCTTTTTGATAGATGTATATAATATGTATTTGTATATGTATAGTAACACTAATCTTCATTTCTCAATTTCCCCCCTCCTTTCCTTTTAGATGAGCATAGTTTGTTTTCTAAGCCTGTGAGTGTCTTTCTCTTTGGAAATATGTTCATCTGTGTCAGTTATTAGATAATGCCATAAGTGATAATATAGGATATAGGTGTTTTGCTGTCCGACCTACTTCATGTTTTGTGATTATCTCCAGGCTCATGTATGGTGCCTCAAAGAGCAGTGCTTCAATGTCTTTAATGGCTAATATTCCATTGTGTACATGGACCACTTCTTCTTGGTGCATTCCTCTGTGGATGGACATTTTCGTGGCTTCCAAGTGTTGCCTATGGTAAATATTGCTCGAGTTCAGGATTGCCAGCCTGTGATTTTTGATTTTCATTTTCTCAGGTGATAGACCCAGCAGTGTGTATGATTGATTGACTGGTTTGGTAGCTCAACGTTTACCTTTTCAAGGGACCTCAATTTTTCTTTCATTAGTGGCTCTTACCACGTCCCCCTTAGAATCGAGGGTACGCATTTCTCCACAATCACGTCAGCATTTATTGTTTGAAGCATTTTTGTTGATGGCCGTTCTGAGTGGTGTGAACTGATAGGTTTTTGTAATTTGGGTTTACATGTCTGTAAAAATTCCTAAAATTCATCATTTCTCCATGCCTTTTTCCATTCTGTTAAAAGAAAAAAAGAAAAAAAAAGTGTTAGTATAATATACCTCTTCAAATATTCTTTTTGGAAGGTTGCACTCTGGAATTTTCTGGTCGATTTTCGACCTCAGTATTTTTTGGAGGGCCGGTGTCATTTACAGACCTGCAATTGGTGAATATTTAGTGACCTTTTGCAGTGGGTGTAAAGCTGCTCTTGTGGGAAACGGCCACAAGGATGCAGCATTTCTCCATTCCCAAATCTGGGTACTAGGGCAGCAGAGCCATTCTGGAAGTCGTTTGAATAGGTTGTAAATTTGAATGGAATGTGCCAGGAAAACCCCCCATAAGTTTATGTCTCATTACTCCTAGTTCGTTGTTTTAATTTTTTCAATTGGGGTAATGGTTAGAATGTTGCTTGTCCAAGGTGTACACACTCTGGTTCATCTACATATCCTATATGCCTATTTATGTAGAGATTCTCTTCCCGTGTAAATTATTACAGAGTGTTCCGTAAACCTTCTTTGCTATATGGTCTGTCTTTTTGATATATGTATATAATATGTATTTGTATACATATGGTAACGCTAATCTTCATTTATCCATTCCCCCCACCTTTCCTTTTAGATAAGCATAGTTTTTTTTTAATAAGTCTGTGATTGACTTTCTCTGTGGAAATATGTTCATTTGTGTCAGTTATTAGATAACGCCTATAAGTGATTTCATGGGGTATAGGACTTTTGCTTTCCGACTTACCTCATGTTCTGTGATTATCTCCAAGATCATCTATGGTGCCTCAAAGAGCAGTGTTTCATTGTTTTCCATGGCTAGTATTCATTGTGTACATGGACCACTTCTTCTTTATCCTTTCATCTGTTGATGGACATTTTGGTTGCTTCACTGTCTTGTCTATTGTGAATAAGGCTGAAGTGCAGCTTTTGCAGCCCGGGTCTTCTTCATTCTGGTCTTCTCAGGTGAGAGGCCCATTGGTGCGCCTGCTGGATTGAATGGTACCTCAATTTTTCCTTTTAAACGCAGCTCCTTTCTGTTCTCATTATTAGCGTTTAACCCTTTTACATCTCACCAGCAGCTAGAGGGTACACAGTTCTCTAAAACCTCTTCTGCATTTATTGTTTGTAGACTTTTTTCCAATGGTCAGTCGACTGGTGTGAGTTGAAAACTTTTTGTAGATTCGATTGCATGAGTCTAATACTTCCTGAGGCTGAGCTTTTATCCATTTTCCTTTCTTTAAAAAGAGAGTGAGTAAAACTTGCCTCTTCATAGTAACTTCTTGAAAATTCTGCCTGTTTTGAATTTTCTTTATCCATTCCCTACCTCAGCACAATTTTGAGGGCAGGTGTCCTTTACAGCCTTGAGTCATTTTGAATGGCAAGTGACCATTAGCTGTGGGTTAAAAGCTGCTCTTGCGGGAATTGGCCACAAGGCGGCAGCATTTCTCCTTTACCAAATCTGGTTAATAGGGCAACAGAGCCTTACTGGAAGTGGTGTTCTAGGTTGTAAATTAGAATGGAATGTGCGAGGAAAAAGCCCTTTAAGTTTATGTCTCATTACTTCTTGTTGGTATTTTTAACTTAATTTTTATTTTTTATCACAGCAAACTTGATTACAATGTTTTGTTTGTTCTAGGTGTGCAAGATGTGGTTCTTTCACACATATACATATAAATATTCTTCTTCGGATCCTTTTCCCATGTAGGTTATGACACAATGTTGAGTAGTCTTCTCTTGGTATTGCGTAGGTCTTTGGTGATTATATATTTCACATGTGTATGTATGTCTCTGTTAACCTCAATGTGGTAATGTATCCAATCCTCACACCTTTCCATTTGGTGAACCATAATTTTTTTAATGAATCTATGATAGTGTTTGTCTTTGGAAATATCTTTGTTTGTATCATTTTTTAGGTAACCCCTATATGTGATATGATAGGATATGTGTCTTTCGCTTTCTCACTTAATCCAAGTTGCGTGATTACTTCTAGACTCATCTACGGTGCTGCAAATGGCATTGTTTCATTTTTTCACTAGCTCATATTCCATCTGTACAGGTAGCAGTTCTTCTTTGTCCACCCATCTATCGGTGGGCTGTTTGGTTACTTACATATCTTGGCTATTGTAATAGTATGGAATGCAGATTTGCGTGGCTGTCTCCTTCCAATTCTGTCTTCTTAGTTTATAGGTCCAGGAATAGGTCTGCTGGATCATATGGTAGCTCAATGTTTACCTTTTAAAGGCACCTCTGTTCTGTTCTCCTTAGTGGCTCTTTCCAGGTTATGTCCCACTTAAAGTGAAGGGCATGTATTTCTTCCAAGCACCTTCAGGATTTATTCTTTGTAGTTTTTGCTGATGATTATTCTGAGTGGTGTGAGCTGATACCTCTTTGTGGTTGAATTTGCATGTGTCTCATAATGTGTAGAAATTGAGCTTTAAGACATGTCCTTTTTATTTTTCCAGCTGTGATTAGAGCTTATTTCTTCAAAGTGTTTTCTTAAAGTATGTGTCACCATTTGAAATATTTTGGCCATTATCTCCCTCAAGACATTTTGAGGGCAGGTTTCATTTACAGCCCTGCAGTACTTGTTCATATGAAGTGACCATTAGCTCAGGCTTTAAACCTGCTTTTGCAGGTAACGGCCAGAGAGCGGCAGCCTTTCTACGTTTCCCATGCAGGTACTAGGGAAACAGACCTACCGGCCAGTGGTGTTCTTCGGTTATAAATTAGAGTGCAATGTGCCCGGATAAACCCACAAATGTTGATGTCTCCTTGCTTTGGTTTGTTTTTAAATTTAATTTATATTTATTATTAGAGTAATATTCCATTGTGTACGTGGACCACTTCTTCTTGGTGCATTCCTCGGTTGATGGACATTTTCATTGCTTCCAAGTGCTGGCTATGGTAAATCTTGCTGGCCTACAGGTTTGCCAGCCTGTGACTTTTTGATTCTCATTTTCTCAGGTGATAGGCCAAGCAGTGGTTGTGATTGATTGACTGGTAGCTCAATGTTTCCCTTTTCAAAGCACCTACATTGTGTTTTCATTAGTGGCTCTTTACATGCCCACCCTTACAACCGAGGGTACACATTTCTCTGCACTCCCTTCACCGTTTATTTTTTGCTGCATTATTCCTAATGGCCATTCTGACTGCTGTGAGCTGATAGGTTTTTGTAATATGGGTATGCATATCATTAAAATTTTTAAAATTCATCATTTTCCTATGCCTTTTTGTTTTCTCTTCAAAGAAAAAACCGTGAGTACAATATAGCTCTTGAAATTCTCTTCTTCGAAGGTTGCCCTCTCCTGAAGTTTTTGGTCGATTTTTGACCCCAGAAATTTTCTGGAGGGCAGGTGCCATTTACAGAACTGCAAGTTGGTGAAAATTTAGTGACCTTTTGCAGTGGGTTCAAAGCTGCTGTTGTGCGAAACGGCCACAAGGAGGTAGCATTTCTCCATTCCCCAATCTGGGTACTAGGGCAGCAGAGCCTTTCTGGAAGTCATTGTCCAAGGTTGTAAATTAGAATGGAATTTGCCAGGAGAAATCCCCATAAGTTTATGTCTCATTACTTCTTCTTGGTTTTTAAATTTTTTTAATCTGGGTAAAGTTTAGAATATTATTTGTCCTAGGTGTACACAATCTGGTTCATTTGTACATTATGTATGTCTATTAATGTACAGATCTTCTTCCCATGTAAAATATTACAGTGTTCCGTCGACCTCCCTTGCTATATGTTCGGTCTTTTTGATAGATGTATATAATATGTATTTGTATATGTATAGTAACACTAATCTTCATTTCTCAATTTCCCCCCTCCTTTCCTTTTAGATGAGCATAGTTTGTTTTCTAAGCCTGTGAGTGTCTTTCTCTTTGGAAATATGTTCATCTGTGTCAGTTATTAGATAATGCCATAAGTGATAATATAGGATATAGGTGTTTTGCTGTCCGACCTACTTCATGTTTTGTGATTATCTCCAGGCTCATGTATGGTGCCTCAAAGAGCAGTGCTTCAATGTCTTTAATGGCTAATATTCCATTGTGTACATGGACCACTTCTTCTTGGTGCATTCCTCTGTGGATGGACATTTTCGTTGCTTCCAAGTGTTGCCTATGGTAAATATTGCTCGAGTGCAGGATTGCCAGCCTGTGATTTTTGATTTTCATTTTCTCAGGTGATAGACCCAGCAGTGTGTATGATTGATTGACTGGTTTGGTAGCTCAACGTTTACCTTTTCAAGGGACCTCAATTTTTCTTTCATTAGTGGCTCTTACCACGTCCCCCTTAGAATCGAGGGTACGCATTTCTCCACAATCACGTCAGCATTTATTGTTTGAAGCATTTTTGTTGATGGCCGTTCTGAGTGGTGTGAACTGATAGGTTTTTGTAATTTGGGTTTACATGTCTGTAAAAATTCCTAAAATTCATCATTTCTCCATGCCTTTTTCCATTCTGTTAAAAGAAAAAAAGAAAAAAAAAGTGTTAGTATAATATACCTCTTCAAATATTCTTTTTGGAAGGTTGCACTCTGGAATTTTCTGGTCGATTTTCGACCTCAGTATTTTTTGGAGGGCCGGTGTCATTTACAGACCTGCAATTGGTGAATATTTAGTGACCTTTTGCAGTGGGTGTAAAGCTGCTCTTGTGGGAAACGGCCACAAGGATGCAGCATTTCTCCATTCCCAAATCTGGGTACTAGGGCAGCAGAGCCATTCTGGAAGTCGTTTGAATAGGTTGTAAATTTGAATGGAATGTGCCAGGAAAACCCCCCATAAGTTTATGTCTCATTACTCCTAGTTCGTTGTTTTAATTTTTTCAATTGGGGTAATGGTTAGAATGTTGCTTGTCCAAGGTGTACACACTCTGGTTCATCTACATATCCTATATGCCTATTTATGTAGAGATTCTCTTCCCGTGTAAATTATTACAGAGTGTTCCGTAAACCTTCTTTGCTATATGGTCTGTCTTTTTGATATATGTATATAATATGTATTTGTATACATATGGTAACGCTAATCTTCATTTATCCATTCCCCCCACCTTTCCTTTTAGATAAGCATAGTTTTTTTTTAATAAGTCTGTGATTGACTTTCTCTGTGGAAATATGTTCATTTGTGTCAGTTATTAGATAACGCCTATAAGTGATTTCATGGGGTATAGGACTTTTGCTTTCCGACTTACCTCATGTTCTGTGATTATCTCCAAGATCATCTATGGTGCCTCAAAGAGCAGTGTTTCATTGTTTTCCATGGCTAGTATTCATTGTGTACATGGACCACTTCTTCTTTATCCTTTCATCTGTTGATGGACATTTTGGTTGCTTCACTGTCTTGTCTATTGTGAATAAGGCTGAAGTGCAGCTTTTGCAGCCCGGGTCTTCTTCATTCTGGTCTTCTCAGGTGAGAGGCCCATTGGTGCGCCTGCTGGATTGAATGGTACCTCAATTTTTCCTTTTAAACGCAGCTCCTTTCTGTTCTCATTATTAGCGTTTAACCCTTTTACATCTCACCAGCAGCTAGAGGGTACACAGTTCTCTAAAACCTCTTCTGCATTTATTGTTTGTAGACTTTTTTCCAATGGTCAGTCGACTGGTGTGAGTTGAAAACTTTTTGTAGATTCGATTGCATGAGTCTAATACTTCCTGAGGCTGAGCTTTTATCCATTTTCCTTTCTTTAAAAAGAGAGTGAGTAAAACTTGCCTCTTCATAGTAACTTCTTGAAAATTCTGCCTGTTTTGAATTTTCTTTATCCATTCCCTACCTCAGCACAATTTTGAGGGCAGGTGTCCTTTACAGCCTTGAGTCATTTTGAATGGCAAGTGACCATTAGCTGTGGGTTAAAAGCTGCTCTTGCGGGAATTGGCCACAAGGCGGCAGAATTTCTCCTTTACCAAATCTGGTTAATAGGGCAACAGAGCCTTACTGGAAGTGGTGTTCTAGGTTGTAAATTAGAATGGAATGTGCGAGGAAAAAGCCCTTTAAGTTTATGTCTCATTACTTCTTGTTGGTATTTTTAACTTAATTTTTATTTTTTATCACAGCAAACTTGATTACAATGTTTTGTTTGTTCTAGGTGTGCAAGATGTGGTTCTTTCACACATATACATATAAATATTCTTCTTCGGATCCTTTTCCCATGTAGGTTATGACACAATGTTGAGTAGTCTTCTCTTGGTATTGCGTAGGTCTTTGGTGATTATATATTTCACATGTGTATGTATGTCTCTGTTAACCTCAATGTGGTAATGTATCCAATCCTCACACCTTTCCATTTGGTGAACCATAATTTTTTTAATGAATCTATGATAGTGTTTGTCTTTGGAAATATCTTTGTTTGTATCATTTTTTAGGTAACCCCTATATGTGATATGATAGGATATGTGTCTTTCGCTTTCTCACTTAATCCAAGTTGCGTGATTACTTCTAGACTCATCTACGGTGCTGCAAATGGCATTGTTTCATTTTTTCACTAGCTCATATTCCATCTGTACAGGTAGCAGTTCTTCTTTGTCCACCCATCTATCGGTGGGCTGTTTGGTTACTTACATATCTTGGCTATTGTAATAGTATGGAATGCAGATTTGCGTGGCTGTCTCCTTCCAATTCTGTCTTCTTAGTTTATAGGTCCAGGAATAGGTCTGCTGGATCATATGGTAGCTCAATGTTTACCTTTTAAAGGCACCTCTGTTCTGTTCTCCTTAGTGGCTCTTTCCAGGTTATGTCCCACTTAAAGTGAAGGGCATGTATTTCTTCCAAGCACCTTCAGGATTTATTCTTTGTAGTTTTTGCTGATGATTATTCTGAGTGGTGTGAGCTGATACCTCTTTGTGGTTGAATTTGCATGTGTCTCATAATGTGTAGAAATTGAGCTTTAAGACATGTCCTTTTTATTTTTCCAGCTGTGATTAGAGCTTATTTCTTCAAAGTGTTTTCTTAAAGTATGTGTCACCATTTGAAATATTTTGGCCATTATCTCCCTCAAGACATTTTGAGGGCAGGTTTCATTTACAGCCCTGCAGTACTTGTTCATATGAAGTGACCATTAGCTCAGGCTTTAAACCTGCTTTTGCAGGTAACGGCCAGAGAGCGGCAGCCTTTCTACGTTTCCCATGCAGGTACTAGGGAAACAGACCTACCGGCCAGTGGTGTTCTTCGGTTATAAATTAGAGTGCAATGTGCCCGGATAAACCCACAAATGTTGATGTCTCCTTGCTTTGGTTTGTTTTTAAATTTAATTTATATTTATTATTAGAGTAATATTCCATTGTGTACGTGGACCACTTCTTCTTGGTGCATTCCTCGGTTGATGGACATTTTCATTGCTTCCAAGTGCTGGCTATGGTAAATCTTGCTGGCCTACAGGTTTGCCAGCCTGTGACTTTTTGATTCTCATTTTCTCAGGTGATAGGCCAAGCAGTGGTTGTGATTGATTGACTGGTAGCTCAATGTTTCCCTTTTCAAAGCACCTACATTGTGTTTTCATTAGTGGCTCTTTACATGCCCACCCTTACAACCGAGGGTACACATTTCTCTGCACTCCCTTCACCGTTTATTTTTTGCTGCATTATTCCTAATGGCCATTCTGACTGCTGTGAGCTGATAGGTTTTTGTAATATGGGTATGCATATCATTAAAATTTTTAAAATTCATCATTTTCCTATGCCTTTTTGTTTTCTCTTCAAAGAAAAAACCGTGAGTACAATATAGCTCTTGAAATTCTCTTCTTCGAAGGTTGCCCTCTCCTGAAGTTTTTGGTCGATTTTTGACCCCAGAAATTTTCTGGAGGGCAGGTGCCATTTACAGAACTGCAAGTTGGTGAAAATTTAGTGACCTTTTGCAGTGGGTTCAAAGCTGCTGTTGTGCGAAACGGCCACAAGGAGGTAGCATTTCTCCATTCCCCAATCTGGGTACTAGGGCAGCAGAGCCTTTCTGGAAGTCATTGTCCAAGGTTGTAAATTAGAATGGAATTTGCCAGGAGAAATCCCCATAAGTTTATGTCTCATTACTTCTTCTTGGTTTTTAAATTTTTTTAATCTGGGTAAAGTTTAGAATATTATTTGTCCTAGGTGTACACAATCTGGTTCATTTGTACATTATGTATGTCTATTAATGTACAGATCTTCTTCCCATGTAAAATATTACAGTGTTCCGTCGACCTCCCTTGCTATATGTTCGGTCTTTTTGATAGATGTATATAATATGTATTTGTATATGTATAGTAACACTAATCTTCATTTCTCAATTTCCCCCCTCCTTTCCTTTTAGATGAGCATAGTTTGTTTTCTAAGCCTGTGAGTGTCTTTCTCTTTGGAAATATGTTCATCTGTGTCAGTTATTAGATAATGCCATAAGTGATAATATAGGATATAGGTGTTTTGCTGTCCGACCTACTTCATGTTTTGTGATTATCTCCAGGCTCATGTATGGTGCCTCAAAGAGCAGTGCTTCAATGTCTTTAATGGCTAATATTCCATTGTGTACATGGACCACTTCTTCTTGGTGCATTCCTCTGTGGATGGACATTTTCGTGGCTTCCAAGTGTTGCCTATGGTAAATATTGCTCGAGTGCAGGATTGCCAGCCTGTGATTTTTGATTTTCATTTTCTCAGGTGATAGACCCAGCAGTGTGTATGATTGATTGACTGGTTTGGTAGCTCAACGTTTACCTTTTCAAGGGACCTCAATTTTTCTTTCATTAGTGGCTCTTACCACGTCCCCCTTAGAATCGAGGGTACGCATTTCTCCACAATCACGTCAGCATTTATTGTTTGAAGCATTTTTGTTGATGGCCGTTCTGAGTGGTGTGAACTGATAGGTTTTTGTAATTTGGGTTTACATGTCTGTAAAAATTCCTAAAATTCATCATTTCTCCATGCCTTTTTCCATTCTGTTAAAAGAAAAAAAGAAAAAAAAAGTGTTAGTATAATATACCTCTTCAAATATTCTTTTTGGAAGGTTGCACTCTGGAATTTTCTGGTCGATTTTCGACCTCAGTATTTTTTGGAGGGCCGGTGTCATTTACAGACCTGCAATTGGTGAATATTTAGTGACCTTTTGCAGTGGGTGTAAAGCTGCTCTTGTGGGAAACGGCCACAAGGATGCAGCATTTCTCCATTCCCAAATCTGGGTACTAGGGCAGCAGAGCCATTCTGGAAGTCGTTTGAATAGGTTGTAAATTTGAATGGAATGTGCCAGGAAAACCCCCCATAAGTTTATGTCTCATTACTCCTAGTTCGTTGTTTTAATTTTTTCAATTGGGGTAATGGTTAGAATGTTGCTTGTCCAAGGTGTACACACTCTGGTTCATCTACATATCCTATATGCCTATTTATGTAGAGATTCTCTTCCCGTGTAAATTATTACAGAGTGTTCCGTAAACCTTCTTTGCTATATGGTCTGTCTTTTTGATATATGTATATAATATGTATTTGTATACATATGGTAACGCTAATCTTCATTTATCCATTCCCCCCACCTTTCCTTTTAGATAAGCATAGTTTTTTTTTAATAAGTCTGTGATTGACTTTCTCTGTGGAAATATGTTCATTTGTGTCAGTTATTAGATAACGCCTATAAGTGATTTCATGGGGTATAGGACTTTTGCTTTCCGACTTACCTCATGTTCTGTGATTATCTCCAAGATCATCTATGGTGCCTCAAAGAGCAGTGTTTCATTGTTTTCCATGGCTAGTATTCATTGTGTACATGGACCACTTCTTCTTTATCCTTTCATCTGTTGATGGACATTTTGGTTGCTTCACTGTCTTGTCTATTGTGAATAAGGCTGAAGTGCAGCTTTTGCAGCCCGGGTCTTCTTCATTCTGGTCTTCTCAGGTGAGAGGCCCATTGGTGCGCCTGCTGGATTGAATGGTACCTCAATTTTTCCTTTTAAACGCAGCTCCTTTCTGTTCTCATTATTAGCGTTTAACCCTTTTACATCTCACCAGCAGCTAGAGGGTACACAGTTCTCTAAAACCTCTTCTGCATTTATTGTTTGTAGACTTTTTTCCAATGGTCAGTCGACTGGTGTGAGTTGAAAACTTTTTGTAGATTCGATTGCATGAGTCTAATACTTCCTGAGGCTGAGCTTTTATCCATTTTCCTTTCTTTAAAAAGAGAGTGAGTAAAACTTGCCTCTTCATAGTAACTTCTTGAAAATTCTGCCTGTTTTGAATTTTCTTTATCCATTCCCTACCTCAGCACAATTTTGAGGGCAGGTGTCCTTTACAGCCTTGAGTCATTTTGAATGGCAAGTGACCATTAGCTGTGGGTTAAAAGCTGCTCTTGCGGGAATTGGCCACAAGGCGGCAGAATTTCTCCTTTACCAAATCTGGGTAATAGGGCAACAGAGCCTTACTGGAAGTGGTGTTCTAGGTTGTAAATTAGAATGGAATGTGCGAGGAAAAAGCCCTTTAAGTTTATGTCTCATTACTTCTTGTTGGTATTTTTAACTTAATTTTTATTTTTTATCACAGCAAACTTGATTACAATGTTTTGTTTGTTCTAGGTGTGCAAGATGTGGTTCTTTCACACATATACATATAAATATTCTTCTTCGGATCCTTTTCCCATGTAGGTTATGACACAATGTTGAGTAGTCTTCTCTTGGTATTGCGTAGGTCTTTGGTGATTATATATTTCACATGTGTATGTATGTCTCTGTTAACCTCAATGTGGTAATGTATCCAATCCTCACACCTTTCCATTTGGTGAACCATAATTTTTTTAATGTATCTATGATAGTGTTTGTCTTTGGAAATATCTTTGTTTGTATCATTTTTTAGGTAACCCCTATATGTGATATGATAGGATATGTGTCTTTCGCTTTCTCACTTAATCCAAGTTGCGTGATTACTTCTAGACTCATCTACGGTGCTGCAAATGGCATTGTTTCATTTTTTCACTAGCTCATATTCCATCTGTACAGGTAGCAGTTCTTCTTTGTCCACCCATCTATCGGTGGGCTGTTTGGTTACTTACATATCTTGGCTATTGTAATAGTATGGAATGCAGATTTGCGTGGCTGTCTCCTTCCAATTCTGTCTTCTTAGTTTATAGGTCCAGGAATAGGTCTGCTGGATCATATGGTAGCTCAATGTTTACCTTTTAAAGGCACCTCTGTTCTGTTCTCCTTAGTGGCTCTTTCCAGGTTATGTCCCACTTAAAGTGAAGGGCATGTATTTCTTCCAAGCACCTTCAGGATTTATTCTTTGTAGTTTTTGCTGATGATTATTCTAAGTGGTGTGAGCTGATACCTCTTTGTGGTTGAATTTGCATGTGTCTCATAATGCGTAGAAATTGAGCTTTAAGACATGTCCTTTTTATTTTTCCAGCTGTGATTAGAGCTTATTTCTTCAAAGTGTTTTCTTAAAGTATGTGTCACCATTTGAAATATTTTGGCCATTATCTCCCTCAAGACATTTTGAGGGCAGGTTTCATTTACAGCCCTGCAGTACTTGTTCATATGAAGTGACCATTAGCTCAGGCTTTAAACCTGCTTTTGCAGGTAACGGCCAGAGAGCGGCAGCCTTTCTACGTTTCCCATGCAGGTACTAGGGAAACAGACCTACCGGCCAGTGGTGTTCTTCGGTTATAAATTAGAGTGCAATGTGCCCGGATAAACCCACAAATGTTGATGTCTCCTTGCTTTGGTTTGTTTTTAAATTTAATTTATATTTATTATTAGAGTAATATTCCATTGTGTACGTGGACCACTTCTTCTTGGTGCATTCCTCGGTTGATGGACATTTTCATTGCTTCCAAGTGCTGGCTATGGTAAATCTTGCTGGCCTACAGGTTTGCCAGCCTGTGACTTTTTGATTCTCATTTTCTCAGGTGATAGGCCAAGCAGTGGTTGTGATTGATTGACTGGTAGCTCAATGTTTCCCTTTTCAAAGCACCTACATTGTGTTTTCATTAGTGGCTCTTTACATGCCCACCCTTACAACCGAGGGTACACATTTCTCTGCACTCCCTTCACCGTTTATTTTTTGCTGCATTATTCCTAATGGCCATTCTGACTGCTGTGAGCTGATAGGTTTTTGTAATATGGGTATGCATATCATTAAAATTTTTAAAATTCATCATTTTCCTATGCCTTTTTGTTTTCTCTTCAAAGAAAAAACCGTGAGTACAATATAGCTCTTGAAATTCTCTTCTTCGAAGGTTGCCCTCTCCTGAAGTTTTTGGTCGATTTTTGACCCCAGAAATTTTCTGGAGGGCAGGTGCCATTTACAGAACTGCAAGTTGGTGAAAATTTAGTGACCTTTTGCAGTGGGTTCAAAGCTGCTGTTGTGCGAAACGGCCACAAGGAGGTAGCATTTCTCCATTCCCCAATCTGGGTAGTAGGGCATCAGAGCCTTTCTGGAAGTCATTGTCCAAGGTTGTAAATTAGAATGGAATTTGCCAGGAGAAATCCCCATAAGTTTATGTCTCATTACTTCTTCTTGGTTTTTAAATTTTTTTGATCTGGGTAAAGTTTAGAATATTATTTGTCCTAGGTGTACACAATCTGGTTCATTTGTACATTATGTATGTCTATTAATGTACAGATCCTCTTCCCATGTAAAATATTACAGTGTTCCGTCGACCTCCCTTGCTATATGTTCGGTCTTTTTGATAGATGTATATAATATGTATTTGTATATGTATAGTAACACTAATCTTCATTTCTCAATTTCCCCCCTCCTTTCCTTTTAGATGAGCATAGTTTGTTTTCTAAGCCTGTGAGTGTCTTTCTCTTTGGAAATATGTTCATCTGTGTCAGTTATTAGATAATGCCATAAGTGATAATATAGGATATAGGTGTTTTGCTGTCCGACCTACTTCATGTTTTGTGATTATCTCCAGGCTCATGTATGGTGCCTCAAAGAGCAGTGCTTCAATGTCTTTAATGGCTAATATTCCATTGTGTACATGGACCACTTCTTCTTGGTGCATTCCTCTGTGGATGGACATTTTCGTTGCTTCCAAGTGTTGCCTATGGTAAATATTGCTCGAGTGCAGGATTGCCAGCTTGTGATTTTTGATTTTCATTTTCTCAGGTGATAGACCCAGCAGTGTGTATGATTGATTGACTGGTTTGGTAGCTCAACGTTTACCTTTTCAAGGGACCTCAATTTTTCTTTCATTAGTGGCTCTTACCACGTCCCCCTTAGAATCGAGGGTACGCATTTCTCCACAATCACGTCAGCATTTATTGTTGGAAGCATTTTTGTTGATGGCCGTTCTGAGTGGTGTGAACTGATAGGTTTTTGTAATTTGGGTTTACATGTCTGTAAAAATTCCTAAAATTCATCATTTCTCCATGCCTTTTTCCATTCTGTTAAAAGAAAAAAAGAAAAAAAAGTGTTAGTATAATATACCTCTTCAAATATTCTTTTTGGAAGGTTGCACTCTGGAATTTTCTGGTCGATTTTCGACCTCAGTATTTTTTGGAGGGCCGGTGTCATTTACAGACCTGCAATTGGTGAATATTTAGTGACCTTTTGCAGTGGGTGTAAAGCTGCTCTTGTGGGAAACGGCCACAAGGATGCAGCATTTCTCCATTCCCAAATCTGGGTACTAGGGCAGCAGAGCCATTCTGGAAGTCGTTTGAATAGGTTGTAAATTTGAATGGAATGTGCCAGGAAAACCCCCCATAAGTTTATGTCTCATTACTCCTAGTTCGTTGTTTTAATTTTTTCAATTGGGGTAATGGTTAGAATGTTGCTTGTCCAAGGTGTACACACTCTGGTTCATCTACATATCCTATATGCCTATTTATGTAGAGATTCTCTTCCCGTGTAAATTATTACAGAGTGTTCCGTAAACCTTCTTTGCTATATGGTCTGTCTTTTTGATATATGTATATAATATGTATTTGTATACATATGGTAACGCTAATCTTCATTTATCCATTCCCCCCACCTTTCCTTTTAGATAAGCATAGTTTTTTTTTAATAAGTCTGTGATTGACTTTCTCTGTGGAAATATGTTCATTTGTGTCAGTTATTAGATAACGCCTATAAGTGATTTCATAGGGTATAGGACTTTTGCTTTCCGACTTACCTCATGTTCTGTGATTATCTCCAAGATCATCTATGGTGCCTCAAAGAGCAGTGTTTCATTGTTTTCCATGGCTAGTATTCATTGTGTACATGGACCACTTCTTCTTTATCCTTTCATCTGTTGATGGACATTTTGGTTGCTTCACTGTCTTGTCTATTGTGAATAAGGCTGAAGTGCAGCTTTTGCAGCCCGGGTCTTCTTCATTCTGGTCTTCTCAGGTGAGAGGCCCATTGGTGCGCCTGCTGGATTGAATGGTACCTCAATTTTTCCTTTTAAACGCAGCTCCTTTCTGTTCTCATTATTAGCGTTTAACCCTTTTACATCTCACCAGCAGCTAGAGGGTACACAGTTCTCTAAAACCTCTTCTGCATTTATTGTTTGTAGACTTTTTTCCAATGGTCAGTCGACTGGTGTGAGTTGAAAACTTTTTGTAGATTCGATTGCATGAGTCTAATACTTCCTGAGGCTGAGCTTTTATCCATTTTCCTTTCTTTAAAAAGAGAGTGAGTAAAACTTGCCTCTTCATAGTAACTTCTTGAAAATTCTGCCTGTTTTGAATTTTCTTTATCCATTCCCTACCTCAGCACAATTTTGAGGGCAGGTGTCCTTTACAGCCTTGAGTCATTTTGAATGGCAAGTGACCATTAGCTGTGGGTTAAAAGCTGCTCTTGCGGGAATTGGCCACAAGGCGGCAGAATTTCTCCTTTACCAAATCTGGTTAATAGGGCAACAGAGCCTTACTGGAAGTGGTGTTCTAGGTTGTAAATTAGAATGGAATGTGCGAGGAAAAAGCCCTTTAAGTTTATGTCTCATTACTTCTTGTTGGTATTTTTAACTTAATTTTTATTTTTTATCACAGCAAACTTGATTACAATGTTTTGTTTGTTCTAGGTGTGCAAGATGTGGTTCTTTCACACATATACATATAAATATTCTTCTTCGGATCCTTTTCCCATGTAGGTTATGACACAATGTTGAGTAGTCTTCTCTTGGTATTGCGTATGTCTTTGGTGATTATATATTTCACATGTGTATGTATGTCTCTGTTAACCTCAATATGGTAATGTATCCAATCCTCACACCTTTCCATTTGGTGAACCATAATTTTTTTAATGAATCTATGATAGTGTTTGTCTTTGGAAATATCTTTGTTTGTATCATTTTTTAGGTAACCCCTATATGTGATATGATAGGATATGTGTCTTTCGCTTTCTCACTTAATCCAAGTTGCGTGATTACTTCTAGACTCATCTACGGTGCTGCAAATGGCATTGTTTCATTTTTTCACTAGCTCATATTCCATCTGTACAGGTAGCAGTTCTTCTTTGTCCACCCATCTATCGGTGGGCTGTTTGGTTACTTACATATCTTGGCTATTGTAATAGTATGGAATGCAGATTTGCGTGGCTGTCTCCTTCCAATTCTGTCTTCTTAGTTTATAGGTCCAGGAATAGGTCTGCTGGATCATATGGTAGCTCAATGTTTACCTTTTAAAGGCACCTCTGTTCTGTTCTCCTTAGTGGCTCTTTCCAGGTTATGTCCCACTTAAAGTGAAGGGCATGTATTTCTTCCAAGCACCTTCAGGATTTATTCTTTGTAGTTTTTGCTGATGATTATTCTGAGTGGTGTGAGCTGATACCTCTTTGTGGTTGAATTTGCATGTGTCTCATAATGTGTAGAAATTGAGCTTTAAGACATGTCCTTTTTATTTTTCCAGCTGTGATTAGAGCTTATTTCTTCAAAGTGTTTTCTTAAAGTATGTGTCACCATTTGAAATATTTTGGCCATTATCTCCCTCAAGACATTTTGAGGGCAGGTTTCATTTACAGCCCTGCAGTACTTGTTCATATGAAGTGACCATTAGCTCAGGCTTTAAACCTGCTTTTGCAGGTAACGGCCAGAGAGCGGCAGCCTTTCTACGTTTCCCATGCAGGTACTAGGGAAACAGACCTACCGGCCAGTGGTGTTCTTCGGTTATAAATTAGAGTGCAATGTGCCCGGATAAACCCACAAATGTTGATGTCTCCTTGCTTTGGTTTGTTTTTAAATTTAATTTATATTTATTATTAGAGTAATATTCCATTGTGTACGTGGACCACTTCTTCTTGGTGCATTCCTCGGTTGATGGACATTTTCATTGCTTCCAAGTGCTGGCTATGGTAAATCTTGCTGGCCTACAGGTTTGCCAGCCTGTGACTTTTTGATTCTCATTTTCTCAGGTGATAGGCCAAGCAGTGGTTGTGATTGATTGACTGGTAGCTCAATGTTTCCCTTTTCAAAGCACCTACATTGTGTTTTCATTAGTGGCTCTTTACATGCCCACCCTTACAACCGAGGGTACACATTTCTCTGCACTCCCTTCACCGTTTATTTTTTGCTGCATTATTCCTAATGGCCATTCTGACTGCTGTGAGCTGATAGGTTTTTGTAATATGGGTATGCATATCATTAAAATTTTTAAAATTCATCATTTTCCTATGCCTTTTTGTTTTCTCTTCAAAGAAAAAACCGTGAGTACAATATAGCTCTTGAAATTCTCTTCTTCGAAGGTTGCCCTCTCCTGAAGTTTTTGGTCGATTTTTGACCCCAGAAATTTTCTGGAGGGCAGGTGCCATTTACAGAACTGCAAGTTGGTGAAAATTTAGTGACCTTTTGCAGTGGTTTCAAAGCTGCTGTTGTGCGAAACGGCCACAAGGAGGTAGCATTTCTCCATTCCCCAATCTGGGTACTAGGGCAGCAGAGCCTTTCTGGAAGTCATTGTCCAAGGTTGTAAATTAGAATGGAATTTGCCAGGAGAAATCCCCATATGTTTTTGTCTCACTACTTCTTCTTGGTTTTCAAAATTTTTTTAATCTGGGTAAAGTTTAGAATATTGTTTGTCCTAGGTGTACACAATCTGGTTCATTTGTACATTATGTATGTCTACTAATGTACAGATCCTCTTCCCATGTAAAATATTACAGTGTTCCGTCGACCTCCCTCGTTATATGTTCTGTCTTTTTGATATATGTATATAATATGTATTTGTATATGTATAGTAACACTAATCTTTATTTCTCAATTTCCCCCCTCCTTTCCTTTTAGATGAGCATAGTTTGTTTTCTAAGCCTGTGAGTGTCTTTCTCTTTGGAAATATGTTCATCTGTGTCAGTTATTAGATAATGCCATAAGTGATAATATAGGATATAGGTCTTTTGCTTTCCGACCTACTTCATGTTTTGTGATTATCTCCAAGCTCATGTATGGTGCCTCAAAGAGCAGTGCTTCAATGTTTTCCATGGCTAATATTCCATTGTGTACATGGACCACTTCTTCTTGGTGCATTCCTCTGTTGATGGACATTTTCGTTGCTTCCAAGTGTTTCCTACGGTAAATATTGCTGGAGTGCAGGATTGCCAGCCTGTGATTTTTGAGTTGCATTTTCTCAGGTGATAGACCCAGCAGTGGGTATGATTGATTGACTGGTATGGTAGCTCAACGTTTACCTTTTCAAGGCACCTCAATTTTTCTTTCATTAGTGGCTCTTACCACGTCCCCCTTAGAATCGATGATACACATTTCTCCACAATCACGTCAGCATTTATTGTTTGCAGCATTTTTGTTGATGGCCATTCTGACTGGTGTGAGCTGACAGGTTTTTGTAATTTGGGCTTACATGTCTGTAAAAATTCCTACAATTCATCATTTCTCCACGGCGTTATCTTTTCTGTTAAAAGAAAAAAAGAAAAAAAGTGTTAGTATAATATACCTCTTCAAATATTCTTTTTGAAAGGTTGCACTCTAGAATTTTTTGGTCGATTTTCGACCTCAGTATTTTTTGGAGGGCAGGTGTCATTTACAGAACTGCAATTGGTGAATATTTTGTGACCTTTTGAAGTTGCTTTAAAGCTGCTGTTGTGGGAAACGGCCACAAGGATGCAGCATTTCTCCATTCCCAAATCTGGGTACTAGGGCAGCAGAGCCGTTCTGAAAGTCCTTTGCCTAGGTTGTAAATTTGAATGGAATGTGCCAGGAAAACCCCCCATAAGTTTATGTCTCATTACTCCTAGTTCGTTGTTTTAATTTTTTCAATTGGGGTAATGGTTAGAATGTTGCTTGTCCAAGGTGTACACACTCTGGTTCATCTACATATCCTATATGCCTATTTATGTAGAGATTCTCTTCCCGTGTAAATTATTACAGAGTGTTCCGTAAACCTTCTTTGCTATATGGTCTGTCTTTTTGATATATGTATATAATATGTATTTGTATACATATGGTAACGCTAATCTTCATTTATCCATTCCCCCCACCTTTCCTTTTAGATAAGCATAGTTTTTTTTTAATAAGTCTGTGATTGACTTTCTCTGTGGAAATATGTTCATTTGTGTCAGTTATTAGATAACGCCTATAAGTGATATCATAGGGTATAGGACTTTTGCTTTCCGACTTACCTCATGTTCTGTGATTATCTCCAAGATCATCTATGGTGCCTCAAAGAGCAGTGTTTCATTGTTTTCCATGGCTAGTATTCATTGTGTACATGGACCACTACTTCTTTATCCTTTCATCTGTTAATGGACATTTTGGTTGCTTCACTGTCTTGTCTATTGTGAATAAGGCTGAAGTGCAGCTTTTGCAGCCCGGGTCTTCTTCATTCTGGTCTTCTCAGGTGAGAGGCCCATTGGTGCGCCTGCTGGATTGAATGGTACCTCAATTTTTCCTTTTAAACGCAGCTCCTTTCTGTTCTCATTATTAGCGTTTAACCCTTTTACATCTCACCAGCAGCTAGAGGGTACACAGTTCTCTAAAACCTCTTCTGCATTTATTGTTTGTAGACTTTTTTCCAATGGTCAGTCGACTGGTGTGAGTTGAAAACTTTTTGTAGATTCGATTGCATGAGTCTAATACTTCCTGAGGCTGAGCTTTTATCCATTTTCCTTTCTTTAAAAAGAGAGTGAGTAAAACTTGCCTCTTCATAGTAACTTCTTGAAAATTCTGCCTGTTTTGAATTTTCTTTATCCATTCCCTACCTCAGCACAATTTTGAGGGCAGGTGTCCTTTACAGCCTTGAGTCATTTTGAATGGCAAGTGACCATTAGCTGTGGGTTAAAAGCTGCTCTTGCGGGAATTGGCCACAAGGCGGCAGAATTTCTCCTTTACCAAATCTGGTTAATAGGGCAACAGAGCCTTACTGGAAGTGGTGTTCTAGGTTGTAAATTAGAATGGAATGTGCGAGGAAAAAGCCCTTTAAGTTTATGTCTCATTACTTCTTGTTGGTATTTTTAACTTAATTTTTATTTTTTATCACAGCAAACTTGATTACAATGTTTTGTTTGTTCTAGGTGTGCAAGATGTGGTTCTTTCACACTTATACATATAAATATTCTTCTTCGGATCCTTTTCCCATGTAGGTTATGACACAATGTTGAGTAGTCTTCTCTTGGTATTGCGTAGGTCTTTGGTGATTATATATTTCACATGTGTTTGTATCTCTCTGTTAACCTCAATATGGTAATGTATCCAATCCTCACACCTTACTACTTGGTGAACCATAAGTTTTTTTATTGATTCTGTGATAGTGTTTCTCTGTGGAAATATCTTTGTTTGTATCATTTTTTAGGTAACCCCTATATGTGATATGATAGGATATGTGTCTTTCGCTTTCTCACTTACTCCAAGTTGCGTGATTACTTCTAGACTCATCTATAGTGCTGCAAATGGCATTGTTTCATTTTTTCACTAGCTCATATTCCATCTGTACAGGTAGAAGTTCTTCTTTGTCCACCCATCTGTCGGTGGACTTTTTGGTTACTTCCATATCTTGGCTATTGGAACACTATGCAATGCCGATTTGCGTGCCTGTCTCCTTCCAATTCTGTCTTCTTAGTTTATAGGTCCAGGAATAGGTCTGCTGGATCATATGGTAGCTCAATGTTTACCTTGTAAAGGCACCTCTATTCTGTTTTCCTTACTGGCTCTTTCCAGGTTACGTCCCACTTAAAGTGGAGGGTATGTATTTCTTCCCAGCACCTTCAGCATTTATTCTTTGTAGTTTTTGCTGATGGTTATTCTGAGTGGTGTGAGCTGATACCTCTTTGTGGGTGAATTTGCATGTCTCTCATAATGCGTAGAAATTGAGCTTTAAGACATGTCCTTTTTATTTTTCCAGCTGTGATTAGAGCTTATTTCTTCAAAGTGTTTTCTTAAAGTATGTGTCACCATTTGAAATATTTTGGCCATTATCTCCCTCAAGACATTTTGAGGGCAGGTTTTATTTACAGCCCTGCAGTACTTGTTCATATGAAGTGACCATTAGCTCAGGCTTTAAACCTGCTTTTGCAGGTATCGGCCGAAGAGCGGCAGCCTTTCTACGTTCCCCTTGCTGGTACTAGGGAAACAGACCTACCAGCCAGTGGTGTTCTTCGGTTATAAATTAGAGTGCAATGTGCCCGGATAAACCCACAAATGTTGATGTCTCCTTGCTTTGGTTTGTTTTTAAATTTAATTTATATTTATTATTAGAGTAATATTCCATTGTGTACGTGGACCACTTCTTCTTGGTGCATTCCTCGGTTGATGGACATTTTCATTGCTTCCAAGTGCTGGCTATGGTAAATCTTGCTGGCGTACAGGTTTGCCAGCATGTGACTTTTTGATTCTCATTTTCTCAGGTGATAGGCCAAGAAGTGATTGTGATTGATTGACTGGTAGCTCAATGTTTCCCTTTTCAAAGCACCTACATTGTGTTTTCATTAGTGGCTCTTTACATGCCCCCCCTTACAACCGAGGGTTCACATTTCTCCGCACTCCCTTCACCGTTTATTTTTTGCAGCATTATTCCTAATGGCCATTCTGACTGCTGTGAGCTGATAGGTTTTTGTAATATGGGTATGCATATCATTAAAATTTTTAAAATTCATCATTTTCCTATGCCTTTTTGTTTTCTCTTCAAAGAAAAAACCGTGAGTACAATATAGCTCTTGAAATTCTCTTCTTCGAAGGTTGCCCTCAACTGAAGTTTTTGGTCGATTTTTGACCCCAGAAATTTTCTGGAGGGCAGGTGCCATTTACAGAACTGCAAGTTGGCGAAAATTTAGTGACCTTTTGCAGTGGGTTCAAAGCTGCTGTTGTGGGAAACGGCCACAAGGAGGTAGCATTTCTCCATTCCCCAATCTGGGTACTAGGGTAGCAGAGCCTTTCTGAAAGTTATTGTCCAAGGTTGTAAATTAGAATGGAATTTGCCAGGAAAAATCCCCATATGTTTTTGTCTCATTACTTCTTCTTGGTTTTTAAAATTTTTTTAATCTGGGTAAAGTGTAGAATATTGTTTGTCCTAGGTGTACACAATCTGGTTCATTTGTACATTATGTATGTCTACTAATGTACAGATCCTCTTCCCATGTAAAATATTACAGTGTTCCGTCGACCTCCCTTGTTATATGTTCTGTCTTTTTGATACATGTATATAATATGTATTTGTATATGTATAGTTACACTAATCTTCATTTCTCAATTTCGCCCCTCCTTTCCTTTTAGATGAGCATAGTTTGTTTTCTAAGCCTGTGAGTGTCTTTCTCTTTGGAAATATGTTCATCTGTGTCAGTTATTAGATAATGCCATAAGTGATAATATAGGATATAGGTCTTTTGCTTTCCGACCTACTTCATGTTTTGTGATTATCTCCAGGCTCATGTATGGTGCCTCAAAGAGCAGTGCTTCAATGTTTTCCATGGCTAATATTCCATTGTGTACATGGACCACTTCTTCTTGGTGCATTCCTCTGTTGATGGACATTTTCGTTGCTTCCAAGTGTTGCCTATGGTAAATATTGCTGGAGTGCAGGATTGCCATCCTGTGATTTTTGAGTTTCATTTTCTCAGGTGATAGACCCAGCAGTGGGTATGATTGATTGACTGGTATGGTAGCTCAACGTTTACCTTTTCAAGGCACCTCAATTTTTCTTTCATTAGTGGCTCTTACCACGTCCCCCTTAGAATCGATGATACGCATTTCTCCACAATCACGTCAGCATTTATTGTTTGCAGCATTTTTGTTGATGGCCATTCTGACTGGTGTGAGCTGACAGGTTTTTGTAATTTGGGTTTACATGTCTGTAAAAATTCCTACAATTCATCATTTCTCCACGGCGTTATCTTTTCTGTTAAAAGAAAAAAGAAAAAAAGTGTTAGTATAATATACCTCTTCAAATATTCTTTTTGAAAGGTTGCACTCTAGAATTTTTTGGTCGATTTTCGACCTCAGTATTTTTTGGATGGCAGGTGTCATTTACAGAACTGCAATTGGTGAATATTTAGTGACCTTTTGAAGTTGCTTTAAAGCTGCTGTTGTGGGAAACGGCCACAAGGATGCAGCATTTCTCCATTCCCAAATCTGGGTACTAGGGCAGCAGAGCCGTTCTGGAAGTCGTTTGCCTAGGTTGTAAATTTGAATGGAATGTGCCAGGAAAACCCCCCATAAGTTTATGTCTCATTACTCCTAGTTCGTTGTTTTAATTTTTTCAATTGGGGTAATGGTTAGAATGTTGCTTGTCCAAGGTGTACACACTCTGGTTCATCTACATATCCTATATGCCTATTTATGTAGAGATTCTCTTCCCGTGTAAATTATTACAGAGTGTTCCGTAAACCTTCTTTGCTATATGGTCTGTCTTTTTGATATATGTATATAATATGTATTTGTATACATATGGTAACGCTAATCTTCATTTATCCATTCCCCCCACCTTTCCTTTTAGATAAGCATAGTTTTTTTTTAATAAGTCTGTGATTGACTTTCTCTGTGGAAATATGTTCATTTGTGTCAGTTATTAGAAAACGCCTATAAGTGATATCATAGGATATAGGACTTTTGCTTTCCGACTTACCTCATGTTCTGTGATTATCTCCAAGATCATCTATGGTGCCTCAAAGAGCAGTGTTTCATTGTTTTCCATGGCTAGTATTCATTGTGTACATGGACCACTTCTTCTTTATCCTTTCATCTGTTGATGGACATTTTGGTTGCTTCACTGTCTTGTCTATTGTGAATAAGGCTGAAGTGCAGCTTTTGCAGCCCGGGTCTTCTTCATTCTGGTCTTCTCAGGTGAGAGGCCCATTGGTGCGCCTGCTGGATTGAATGGTACCTCAATTTTTCCTTTTAAACGCAGCTCCTTTCTGTTCTCATTATTAGCGTTTAACCCTTTTACATCTCACCAGCAGCTAGAGGGTACACAGTTCTCTAAAACCTCTTCTGCGTTTATTGTTTGTAGACTTTTTTCCAATGGTCAGTCGACTGGTGTGATTTGAAAACTTTTTGTAGATTCGATTGCATGAGTCTAATACTTCCTGAGGTTGAGCTTTTATCCATTTTCCTTTCTTTAAAATGAGAGCGAGTAAAACATACCTCTTCATACTATCTTCGTGAAAATTTTGCCTGTTTTCAATTCTTTTATCCATTCCCTACCTCAGCACAATTTTGAGGGCAGGTGTCCTTTACAGCCCTGAGTCCTTGTGAATGGCAAGTGACCATTAGCTGTGGGTTAAAAGCTGCTCTTGCGGGAATCGGCCACAAGGCGGCAGCATTTCTCCTTTACCAAATCTGGTTACTAGGGCAACAGAGCCTTACTGGAAGTGGTGTTCTAGGCTGTAAATTAGAATGGAATGTGCGTGGAAAAAGCCCTTAAGTTTATGTCTCATTACTTCTTGTTGGTATTTTTAACTTAATTTTTATTTTTTAATCACAGCAAACTTGATTACAATGTTTTGTTTGTTCTAGGTGTGCAAGATGTGGTTCTTTCACACATATAAATATAAATATTCTTCTTCGGATCCTTTTCCCATGTAGGTTATGACACAATGTTGAGTAGTCTTCTCTTGGTATTGCGTATGTCTTTGGTGATTATATATTTCACATGTGTATGTATGTCTCTGTTAACCTCAATATGGTAATGTATCCAATCCTCACACCTTTCCATTTGGTGAACCATAATTTTTTTAATGAATCTATGATAGTGTTTGTCTTTGGAAATATCTTTGTTTGTATCATTTTTTAGGTAACCCCTATATGTGATATGATAGGATATGTGTCTTTCGCTTTCTCACTTAATCCAAGTTGCGTGATTACTTCTAGACTCATCTACGGTGCTGCAAATGGCATTGTTTCATTTTTTCACTAGCTCATATTCCATCTGTACAGGTAGCAGTTCTTCTTTGTCCACCCATCTATCGGTGGGCTGTTTGGTTACTTACATATCTTGGCTATTGTAATAGTATGGAATGCAGATTTGCGTGGCTGTCTCCTTCCAATTCTGTCTTCTTAGTTTATAGGTCCAGGAATAGGTCTGCTGGATCATATGGTAGCTCAATGTTTACCTTTTAAAGGCACCTCTGTTCTGTTCTCCTTAGTGGCTCTTTCCAGGTTATGTCCCACTTAAAGTGAAGGGCATGTATTTCTTCCAAGCACCTTCAGGATTTATTCTTTGTAGTTTTTGCTGATGATTATTCTGAGTGGTGTGAGCTGATACCTCTTTGTGGTTGAATTTGCATGTGTCTCATAATGCGTAGAAATTGAGCTTTAAGACATGTCCTTTTTATTTTTCCAGCTGTGATTAGAGCTTATTTCTTCAAAGTGTTTTCTTAAAGTATGTGTCACCATTTGAAATATTTTGGCCATTATCTCCCTCAAGACATTTTGAGGGCAGGTTTCATTTACAGCCCTGCAGTACTTGTTCATATGAAGTGACCATTAGCTCAGGCTTTAAACCTGCTTTTGCAGGTAACGGCCAGAGAGCGGCAGCCTTTCTACGTTTCCCATGCAGGTACTAGGGAAACAGACCTACCGGCCAGTGGTGTTCTTCGGTTATAAATTAGAGTGCAATGTGCCCGGATAAACCCACAAATGTTGATGTCTCCTTGCTTTGGTTTGTTTTTAAATTTAATTTATATTTATTATTAGAGTAATATTCCATTGTGTACGTGGACCACTTCTTCTTGGTGCATTCCTCGGTTGATGGACATTTTCATTGCTTCCAAGTGCTGGCTATGGTAAATCTTGCTGGCCTACAGGTTTGCCAGCCTGTGACTTTTTGATTCTCATTTTCTCAGGTGATAGGCCAAGCAGTGGTTGTGATTGATTGACTGGTAGCTCAATGTTTCCCTTTTCAAAGCACCTACATTGTGTTTTCATTAGTGGCTCTTTACATGCCCACCCTTACAACCGAGGGTACACATTTCTCTGCACTCCCTTCACCGTTTATTTTTTGCTGCATTATTCCTAATGGCCATTCTGACTGCTGTGAGCTGATAGGTTTTTGTAATATGGGTATGCATATCATTAAAATTTTTAAAATTCATCATTTTCCTATGCCTTTTTGTTTTCTCTTCAAAGAAAAAACCGTGAGTACAATATAGCTCTTGAAATTCTCTTCTTCGAAGGTTGCCCTCTCCTGAAGTTTTTGGTCGATTTTTGACCCCAGAAATTTTCTGGAGGGCAGGTGCCATTTACAGAACTGCAAGTTGGTGAAAATTTAGTGACCTTTTGCAGTGGGTTCAAAGCTGCTGTTGTGCGAAACGGCCACAAGGAGGTAGCATTTCTCCATTCCCCAATCTGGGTAGTAGGGCATCAGAGCCTTTCTGGAAGTCATTGTCCAAGGTTGTAAATTAGAATGGAATTTGCCAGGAGAAATCCCCATAAGTTTATGTCTCATTACTTCTTCTTGGTTTTTAAATTTTTTTGATCTGGGTAAAGTTTAGAATATTATTTGTCCTAGGTGTACACAATCTGGTTCATTTGTACATTATGTATGTCTATTAATGTACAGATCCTCTTCCCATGTAAAATATTACAGTGTTCCGTCGACCTCCCTTGCTATATGTTCGGTCTTTTTGATAGATGTATATAATATGTATTTGTATATGTATAGTAACACTAATCTTCATTTCTCAATTTCCCCCCTCCTTTCCTTTTAGATGAGCATAGTTTGTTTTCTAAGCCTGTGAGTGTCTTTCTCTTTGGAAATATGTTCATCTGTGTCAGTTATTAGATAATGCCATAAGTGATAATATAGGATATAGGTGTTTTGCTGTCCGACCTACTTCATGTTTTGTGATTATCTCCAGGCTCATGTATGGTGCCTCAAAGAGCAGTGCTTCAATGTCTTTAATGGCTAATATTCCATTGTGTACATGGACCACTTCTTCTTGGTGCATTCCTCTGTGGATGGACATTTTCGTTGCTTCCAAGTGTTGCCTATGGTAAATATTGCTCGAGTGCAGGATTGCCAGCTTGTGATTTTTGATTTTCATTTTCTCAGGTGATAGACCCAGCAGTGTGTATGATTGATTGACTGGTTTGGTAGCTCAACGTTTACCTTTTCAAGGGACCTCAATTTTTCTTTCATTAGTGGCTCTTACCACGTCCCCCTTAGAATCGAGGGTACGCATTTCTCCACAATCACGTCAGCATTTATTGTTGGAAGCATTTTTGTTGATGGCCGTTCTGAGTGGTGTGAACTGATAGGTTTTTGTAATTTGGGTTTACATGTCTGTAAAAATTCCTAAAATTCATCATTTCTCCATGCCTTTTTCCATTCTGTTAAAAGAAAAAAAGAAAAAAAAGTGTTAGTATAATATACCTCTTCAAATATTCTTTTTGGAAGGTTGCACTCTGGAATTTTCTGGTCGATTTTCGACCTCAGTATTTTTTGGAGGGCCGGTGTCATTTACAGACCTGCAATTGGTGAATATTTAGTGACCTTTTGCAGTGGGTGTAAAGCTGCTCTTGTGGGAAACGGCCACAAGGATGCAGCATTTCTCCATTCCCAAATCTGGGTACTAGGGCAGCAGAGCCATTCTGGAAGTCGTTTGAATAGGTTGTAAATTTGAATGGAATGTGCCAGGAAAACCCCCCATAAGTTTATGTCTCATTACTCCTAGTTCGTTGTTTTAATTTTTTCAATTGGGGTAATGGTTAGAATGTTGCTTGTCCAAGGTGTACACACTCTGGTTCATCTACATATCCTATATGCCTATTTATGTAGAGATTCTCTTCCCGTGTAAATTATTACAGAGTGTTCCGTAAACCTTCTTTGCTATATGGTCTGTCTTTTTGATATATGTATATAATATGTATTTGTATACATATGGTAACGCTAATCTTCATTTATCCATTCCCCCCACCTTTCCTTTTAGATAAGCATAGTTTTTTTTTAATAAGTCTGTGATTGACTTTCTCTGTGGAAATATGTTCATTTGTGTCAGTTATTAGATAACGCCTATAAGTGATTTCATAGGGTATAGGACTTTTGCTTTCCGACTTACCTCATGTTCTGTGATTATCTCCAAGATCATCTATGGTGCCTCAAAGAGCAGTGTTTCATTGTTTTCCATGGCTAGTATTCATTGTGTACATGGACCACTTCTTCTTTATCCTTTCATCTGTTGATGGACATTTTGGTTGCTTCACTGTCTTGTCTATTGTGAATAAGGCTGAAGTGCAGCTTTTGCAGCCCGGGTCTTCTTCATTCTGGTCTTCTCAGGTGAGAGGCCCATTGGTGCGCCTGCTGGATTGAATGGTACCTCAATTTTTCCTTTTAAACGCAGCTCCTTTCTGTTCTCATTATTAGCGTTTAACCCTTTTACATCTCACCAGCAGCTAGAGGGTACACAGTTCTCTAAAACCTCTTCTGCATTTATTGTTTGTAGACTTTTTTCCAATGGTCAGTCGACTGGTGTGAGTTGAAAACTTTTTGTAGATTCGATTGCATGAGTCTAATACTTCCTGAGGCTGAGCTTTTATCCATTTTCCTTTCTTTAAAAAGAGAGTGAGTAAAACTTGCCTCTTCATAGTAACTTCTTGAAAATTCTGCCTGTTTTGAATTTTCTTTATCCATTCCCTACCTCAGCACAATTTTGAGGGCAGGTGTCCTTTACAGCCTTGAGTCATTTTGAATGGCAAGTGACCATTAGCTGTGGGTTAAAAGCTGCTCTTGCGGGAATTGGCCACAAGGCGGCAGAATTTCTCCTTTACCAAATCTGGTTAATAGGGCAACAGAGCCTTACTGGAAGTGGTGTTCTAGGTTGTAAATTAGAATGGAATGTGCGAGGAAAAAGCCCTTTAAGTTTATGTCTCATTACTTCTTGTTGGTATTTTTAACTTAATTTTTATTTTTTATCACAGCAAACTTGATTACAATGTTTTGTTTGTTCTAGGTGTGCAAGATGTGGTTCTTTCACACATATACATATAAATATTCTTCTTCGGATCCTTTTCCCATGTAGGTTATGACACAATGTTGAGTAGTCTTCTCTTGGTATTGCGTATGTCTTTGGTGATTATATATTTCACATGTGTATGTATGTCTCTGTTAACCTCAATATGGTAATGTATCCAATCCTCACACCTTTCCATTTGGTGAACCATAATTTTTTTAATGAATCTATGATAGTGTTTGTCTTTGGAAATATCTTTGTTTGTATCATTTTTTAGGTAACCCCTATATGTGATATGATAGGATATGTGTCTTTCGCTTTCTCACTTAATCCAAGTTGCGTGATTACTTCTAGACTCATCTACGGTGCTGCAAATGGCATTGTTTCATTTTTTCACTAGCTCATATTCCATCTGTACAGGTAGCAGTTCTTCTTTGTCCACCCATCTATCGGTGGGCTGTTTGGTTACTTACATATCTTGGCTATTGTAATAGTATGGAATGCAGATTTGCGTGGCTGTCTCCTTCCAATTCTGTCTTCTTAGTTTATAGGTCCAGGAATAGGTCTGCTGGATCATATGGTAGCTCAATGTTTACCTTTTAAAGGCACCTCTGTTCTGTTCTCCTTAGTGGCTCTTTCCAGGTTATGTCCCACTTAAAGTGAAGGGCATGTATTTCTTCCAAGCACCTTCAGGATTTATTCTTTGTAGTTTTTGCTGATGATTATTCTGAGTGGTGTGAGCTGATACCTCTTTGTGGTTGAATTTGCATGTGTCTCATAATGTGTAGAAATTGAGCTTTAAGACATGTCCTTTTTATTTTTCCAGCTGTGATTAGAGCTTATTTCTTCAAAGTGTTTTCTTAAAGTATGTGTCACCATTTGAAATATTTTGGCCATTATCTCCCTCAAGACATTTTGAGGGCAGGTTTCATTTACAGCCCTGCAGTACTTGTTCATATGAAGTGACCATTAGCTCAGGCTTTAAACCTGCTTTTGCAGGTAACGGCCAGAGAGCGGCAGCCTTTCTACGTTTCCCATGCAGGTACTAGGGAAACAGACCTACCGGCCAGTGGTGTTCTTCGGTTATAAATTAGAGTGCAATGTGCCCGGATAAACCCACAAATGTTGATGTCTCCTTGCTTTGGTTTGTTTTTAAATTTAATTTATATTTATTATTAGAGTAATATTCCATTGTGTACGTGGACCACTTCTTCTTGGTGCATTCCTCGGTTGATGGACATTTTCATTGCTTCCAAGTGCTGGCTATGGTAAATCTTGCTGGCCTACAGGTTTGCCAGCCTGTGACTTTTTGATTCTCATTTTCTCAGGTGATAGGCCAAGCAGTGGTTGTGATTGATTGACTGGTAGCTCAATGTTTCCCTTTTCAAAGCACCTACATTGTGTTTTCATTAGTGGCTCTTTACATGCCCACCCTTACAACCGAGGGTACACATTTCTCTGCACTCCCTTCACCGTTTATTTTTTGCTGCATTATTCCTAATGGCCATTCTGACTGCTGTGAGCTGATAGGTTTTTGTAATATGGGTATGCATATCATTAAAATTTTTAAAATTCATCATTTTCCTATGCCTTTTTGTTTTCTCTTCAAAGAAAAAACCGTGAGTACAATATAGCTCTTGAAATTCTCTTCTTCGAAGGTTGCCCTCTCCTGAAGTTTTTGGTCGATTTTTGACCCCAGAAATTTTCTGGAGGGCAGGTGCCATTTACAGAACTGCAAGTTGGTGAAAATTTAGTGACCTTTTGCAGTGGTTTCAAAGCTGCTGTTGTGCGAAACGGCCACAAGGAGGTAGCATTTCTCCATTCCCCAATCTGGGTACTAGGGCAGCAGAGCCTTTCTGGAAGTCATTGTCCAAGGTTGTAAATTAGAATGGAATTTGCCAGGAGAAATCCCCATATGTTTTTGTCTCACTACTTCTTCTTGGTTTTCAAAATTTTTTTAATCTGGGTAAAGTTTAGAATATTGTTTGTCCTAGGTGTACACAATCTGGTTCATTTGTACATTATGTATGTCTACTAATGTACAGATCCTCTTCCCATGTAAAATATTACAGTGTTCCGTCGACCTCCCTCGTTATATGTTCTGTCTTTTTGATATATGTATATAATATGTATTTGTATATGTATAGTAACACTAATCTTTATTTCTCAATTTCCCCCCTCCTTTCCTTTTAGATGAGCATAGTTTGTTTTCTAAGCCTGTGAGTGTCTTTCTCTTTGGAAATATGTTCATCTGTGTCAGTTATTAGATAATGCCATAAGTGATAATATAGGATATAGGTCTTTTGCTTTCCGACCTACTTCATGTTTTGTGATTATCTCCAAGCTCATGTATGGTGCCTCAAAGAGCAGTGCTTCAATGTTTTCCATGGCTAATATTCCATTGTGTACATGGACCACTTCTTCTTGGTGCATTCCTCTGTTGATGGACATTTTCGTTGCTTCCAAGTGTTTCCTACGGTAAATATTGCTGGAGTGCAGGATTGCCAGCCTGTGATTTTTGAGTTGCATTTTCTCAGGTGATAGACCCAGCAGTGGGTATGATTGATTGACTGGTATGGTAGCTCAACGTTTACCTTTTCAAGGCACCTCAATTTTTCTTTCATTAGTGGCTCTTACCACGTCCCCCTTAGAATCGATGATACACATTTCTCCACAATCACGTCAGCATTTATTGTTTGCAGCATTTTTGTTGATGGCCATTCTGACTGGTGTGAGCTGACAGGTTTTTGTAATTTGGGCTTACATGTCTGTAAAAATTCCTACAATTCATCATTTCTCCACGGCGTTATCTTTTCTGTTAAAAGAAAAAAAGAAAAAAAGTGTTAGTATAATATACCTCTTCAAATATTCTTTTTGAAAGGTTGCACTCTAGAATTTTTTGGTCGATTTTCGACCTCAGTATTTTTTGGAGGGCAGGTGTCATTTACAGAACTGCAATTGGTGAATATTTTGTGACCTTTTGAAGTTGCTTTAAAGCTGCTGTTGTGGGAAACGGCCACAAGGATGCAGCATTTCTCCATTCCCAAATCTGGGTACTAGGGCAGCAGAGCCGTTCTGAAAGTCCTTTGCCTAGGTTGTAAATTTGAATGGAATGTGCCAGGAAAACCCCCCATAAGTTTATGTCTCATTACTCCTAGTTCGTTGTTTTAATTTTTTCAATTGGGGTAATGGTTAGAATGTTGCTTGTCCAAGGTGTACACACTCTGGTTCATCTACATATCCTATATGCCTATTTATGTAGAGATTCTCTTCCCGTGTAAATTATTACAGAGTGTTCCGTAAACCTTCTTTGCTATATGGTCTGTCTTTTTGATATATGTATATAATATGTATTTGTATACATATGGTAACGCTAATCTTCATTTATCCATTCCCCCCACCTTTCCTTTTAGATAAGCATAGTTTTTTTTTAATAAGTCTGTGATTGACTTTCTCTGTGGAAATATGTTCATTTGTGTCAGTTATTAGATAACGCCTATAAGTGATATCATAGGGTATAGGACTTTTGCTTTCCGACTTACCTCATGTTCTGTGATTATCTCCAAGATCATCTATGGTGCCTCAAAGAGCAGTGTTTCATTGTTTTCCATGGCTAGTATTCATTGTGTACATGGACCACTACTTCTTTATCCTTTCATCTGTTAATGGACATTTTGGTTGCTTCACTGTCTTGTCTATTGTGAATAAGGCTGAAGTGCAGCTTTTGCAGCCCGGGTCTTCTTCATTCTGGTCTTCTCAGGTGAGAGGCCCATTGGTGCGCCTGCTGGATTGAATGGTACCTCAATTTTTCCTTTTAAACGCAGCTCCTTTCTGTTCTCATTATTAGCGTTTAACCCTTTTACATCTCACCAGCAGCTAGAGGGTACACAGTTCTCTAAAACCTCTTCTGCATTTATTGTTTGTAGACTTTTTTCCAATGGTCAGTCGACTGGTGTGAGTTGAAAACTTTTTGTAGATTCGATTGCATGAGTCTAATACTTCCTGAGGCTGAGCTTTTATCCATTTTCCTTTCTTTAAAAAGAGAGTGAGTAAAACTTGCCTCTTCATAGTAACTTCTTGAAAATTCTGCCTGTTTTGAATTTTCTTTATCCATTCCCTACCTCAGCACAATTTTGAGGGCAGGTGTCCTTTACAGCCTTGAGTCATTTTGAATGGCAAGTGACCATTAGCTGTGGGTTAAAAGCTGCTCTTGCGGGAATTGGCCACAAGGCGGCAGAATTTCTCCTTTACCAAATCTGGTTAATAGGGCAACAGAGCCTTACTGGAAGTGGTGTTCTAGGTTGTAAATTAGAATGGAATGTGCGAGGAAAAAGCCCTTTAAGTTTATGTCTCATTACTTCTTGTTGGTATTTTTAACTTAATTTTTATTTTTTATCACAGCAAACTTGATTACAATGTTTTGTTTGTTCTAGGTGTGCAAGATGTGGTTCTTTCACACTTATACATATAAATATTCTTCTTCGGATCCTTTTCCCATGTAGGTTATGACACAATGTTGAGTAGTCTTCTCTTGGTATTGCGTAGGTCTTTGGTGATTATATATTTCACATGTGTTTGTATCTCTCTGTTAACCTCAATATGGTAATGTATCCAATCCTCACACCTTACTACTTGGTGAACCATAAGTTTTTTTATTGATTCTGTGATAGTGTTTCTCTGTGGAAATATCTTTGTTTGTATCATTTTTTAGGTAACCCCTATATGTGATATGATAGGATATGTGTCTTTCGCTTTCTCACTTACTCCAAGTTGCGTGATTACTTCTAGACTCATCTATAGTGCTGCAAATGGCATTGTTTCATTTTTTCACTAGCTCATATTCCATCTGTACAGGTAGAAGTTCTTCTTTGTCCACCCATCTGTCGGTGGACTTTTTGGTTACTTCCATATCTTGGCTATTGGAACACTATGCAATGCCGATTTGCGTGCCTGTCTCCTTCCAATTCTGTCTTCTTAGTTTATAGGTCCAGGAATAGGTCTGCTGGATCATATGGTAGCTCAATGTTTACCTTGTAAAGGCACCTCTATTCTGTTTTCCTTACTGGCTCTTTCCAGGTTACGTCCCACTTAAAGTGGAGGGTATGTATTTCTTCCCAGCACCTTCAGCATTTATTCTTTGTAGTTTTTGCTGATGGTTATTCTGAGTGGTGTGAGCTGATACCTCTTTGTGGGTGAATTTGCATGTCTCTCATAATGCGTAGAAATTGAGCTTTAAGACATGTCCTTTTTATTTTTCCAGCTGTGATTAGAGCTTATTTCTTCAAAGTGTTTTCTTAAAGTATGTGTCACCATTTGAAATATTTTGGCCATTATCTCCCTCAAGACATTTTGAGGGCAGGTTTTATTTACAGCCCTGCAGTACTTGTTCATATGAAGTGACCATTAGCTCAGGCTTTAAACCTGCTTTTGCAGGTATCGGCCGAAGAGCGGCAGCCTTTCTACGTTCCCCTTGCTGGTACTAGGGAAACAGACCTACCAGCCAGTGGTGTTCTTCGGTTATAAATTAGAGTGCAATGTGCCCGGATAAACCCACAAATGTTGATGTCTCCTTGCTTTGGTTTGTTTTTAAATTTAATTTATATTTATTATTAGAGTAATATTCCATTGTGTACGTGGACCACTTCTTCTTGGTGCATTCCTCGGTTGATGGACATTTTCATTGCTTCCAAGTGCTGGCTATGGTAAATCTTGCTGGCGTACAGGTTTGCCAGCATGTGACTTTTTGATTCTCATTTTCTCAGGTGATAGGCCAAGAAGTGATTGTGATTGATTGACTGGTAGCTCAATGTTTCCCTTTTCAAAGCACCTACATTGTGTTTTCATTAGTGGCTCTTTACATGCCCCCCCTTACAACCGAGGGTTCACATTTCTCCGCACTCCCTTCACCGTTTATTTTTTGCAGCATTATTCCTAATGGCCATTCTGACTGCTGTGAGCTGATAGGTTTTTGTAATATGGGTATGCATATCATTAAAATTTTTAAAATTCATCATTTTCCTATGCCTTTTTGTTTTCTCTTCAAAGAAAAAACCGTGAGTACAATATAGCTCTTGAAATTCTCTTCTTCGAAGGTTGCCCTCAACTGAAGTTTTTGGTCGATTTTTGACCCCAGAAATTTTCTGGAGGGCAGGTGCCATTTACAGAACTGCAAGTTGGCGAAAATTTAGTGACCTTTTGCAGTGGGTTCAAAGCTGCTGTTGTGGGAAACGGCCACAAGGAGGTAGCATTTCTCCATTCCCCAATCTGGGTACTAGGGTAGCAGAGCCTTTCTGAAAGTTATTGTCCAAGGTTGTAAATTAGAATGGAATTTGCCAGGAAAAATCCCCATATGTTTTTGTCTCATTACTTCTTCTTGGTTTTTAAAATTTTTTTAATCTGGGTAAAGTGTAGAATATTGTTTGTCCTAGGTGTACACAATCTGGTTCATTTGTACATTATGTATGTCTACTAATGTACAGATCCTCTTCCCATGTAAAATATTACAGTGTTCCGTCGACCTCCCTTGTTATATGTTCTGTCTTTTTGATACATGTATATAATATGTATTTGTATATGTATAGTTACACTAATCTTCATTTCTCAATTTCGCCCCTCCTTTCCTTTTAGATGAGCATAGTTTGTTTTCTAAGCCTGTGAGTGTCTTTCTCTTTGGAAATATGTTCATCTGTGTCAGTTATTAGATAATGCCATAAGTGATAATATAGGATATAGGTCTTTTGCTTTCCGACCTACTTCATGTTTTGTGATTATCTCCAGGCTCATGTATGGTGCCTCAAAGAGCAGTGCTTCAATGTTTTCCATGGCTAATATTCCATTGTGTACATGGACCACTTCTTCTTGGTGCATTCCTCTGTTGATGGACATTTTCGTTGCTTCCAAGTGTTGCCTATGGTAAATATTGCTGGAGTGCAGGATTGCCATCCTGTGATTTTTGAGTTTCATTTTCTCAGGTGATAGACCCAGCAGTGGGTATGATTGATTGACTGGTATGGTAGCTCAACGTTTACCTTTTCAAGGCACCTCAATTTTTCTTTCATTAGTGGCTCTTACCACGTCCCCCTTAGAATCGATGATACGCATTTCTCCACAATCACGTCAGCATTTATTGTTTGCAGCATTTTTGTTGATGGCCATTCTGAGTGGTGTGAGCTGATAGGTTTTTGTAATTTGGGTTTACATGTCTGTAAAAATTCCTAAAATTCATCATTTCTCCATGCCTTTTTCCATTCTGTTAAAAAAAAAAGAAAAAAAAGTGTTAGTATAATATACCTCTTCAAATATTCTTTTTGGAAGGTTGCACTCTGGAATTTTCTGGTCAATTTTCAACCTCAGTATTTTTTGGAGGGCCGGTGTCATTTACAGACCTGCAATTGGTGAATATTTAGTGACCTTTTGCAGTGGGTGTAAAGCTGCTCTTGTGGGAAACGGCCACAAGGATGCAGCATTTCTCCATTCCCAAATCTGGGTACTAGGGCAGCAGAGCCATTCTGGAAGTTGATTGCCTAAGTTTTAAATTTGGATGGAATGTGCCAGGAAAACCCCCCATAAGTTTATGTCTCATTACTCCTAGTTCGTTGTTTTAATTTTTTCAATTGGGGTAATGGTTAGAATGTTGCTCGTCCAAGGTGTACACACTCTGGTTCATCTACATATTCTATATAACTATTTATGTAGAGATCCTCTTCCCGTGTAAATTATTACAGAGTGTTCCGTAATCCTTCCTTGCTTTATGGTCGGTCTTTTTGATATATGTATATAATATGTATTTGTATACATATGGTAACGCTAATCTTCATTTATCCATTCCCCCCACCTTTCCTTTTAGATAAGCATAGTTTTTTTTAATAAGTCTGTGATTGACTTTCTGTATGGAAATATGTTCATTTGTGTCAGTTATTAGAAAACGGCTATAAGTGATATCATAGAATATAGGACTTTTGCTTTCCAACTTACCTCATGTTCTGTGATTATCTCCAAGATCATCTATGGTGCCTCAAAGAGCAGTGTTTCATTGTTTTCCATGGCTAGTATTCATTGTGTACATGGACCACTTCTTCTTTATCCTTTCATCTGTTGATGGACATTTTGGTTGCTTCACTGTCTTGTCTATTGTGAATAAGGCTGCAGTGCAGCTTTTGCAGCCCGGGTCTTCTTCATTCTGGTATTCTCAGGTGAGAGGCCCATTGGTGCGCCTACTGGTTTGAATGGTACCTCAATTTTTCTTTTTAAAAGCATCTCCTTTCTGTTCTCATTATTAGCGTTTAACCCTCTTACATCTCACCAGCAGCTAGAGGGTACAAAGTTCTCTAAAACCTCTTCTGCATTTATTGTTTGTAGACTTTTTTCCTATGGTCAGTCGACTGGTGTGAGTTGAAAACTTTTTGTAGATTCGATTGCATGAGTCTAATACTTCCTGAGGCTGAGCTTTTATCCATTTTCCTTTCTTTAAAATGAGAGTGAGTAAAACTAACCTCTTCATAGTATCTTCGTGAATATTTTGCCTGTTTTGAATTCTTTTATCCATTCCCTACCTCAGCACAATTTTGAGGGCATGTGTCCTTTACAGCCCTGAGTCCCTGTGAATGGTAAGTGACCATTAGCTGTGGGTTAAAAGCTGCTCTTGCGGGAATCGGCCACATGGCGGCAGCATTTCTCCTTTACCAAATCTGGTTAATAGGGCAACAGAGCCTTACTGGAAGTGGTGTTCTAGGTTGTAAATTAGAATGGAATGTGCGAGGAAAAAGCCCTTTAAGTTTATGTCTCATTACTTCTTGTTGGTATTTTTAACTTAATTTTTATTTTTTATCACAGCAAACTTGATTACAATGTTTTGTTTGTTCTAGGTGTGCAAGTTGTGGTTCTTTCACACATATACATATAAATATTCTTCTTCGGATCCTTTTCCCATGTAGGTTATGACACAATGTTGAGTAGTCTTCTCTTGGTATTGCGTAGGTCTTTGGTGATTATATATTTCACGTGTGTTTGTATGTCTCTGTTAACCTCAATATGGTAATGTATCCAATCCTCACACCTTTCCATTTGGTGAACCATAAGTTTTTTTAATAAATCTATGATAGTGTTTGTCTGTGGAAATATCTTTGTTTGTATCATTTTTTAGGTAACCCCTATATGTGATATGATAGGATATGTGTCTTTCGCTTTCTCACTTACTCCAAGTTGCGTGATTACTTCTAGAATCATCTATGGTGCTGCAAATGGCATTGTTTCATTTTTTCACTAGCTCATATTCCATCTGTACAGGTAGCAGTTCTTTTTTGTCCACCCATCTGTCGGTGGACTTTTTGGTTACTTTCATATCTTGTCTATTGTAATACTATGCAATGCAGATTTGCGTGCCTGTGTCCTTCCAATTCTGTGTCCTTAGTTTATAGGTCCAGGAATAGGTCTGCTGGATCATATGGTAGCTCAATGTTTACCTTTTAAAGGCACCTCTGTTCTGTTCTCCTTAGTGGCTCTTTCCAGGTTATGTCCCACTTAAAGTGGAGGGCTTGTATTTCTTCCCAGCACCTTCAGGATTTATTCTTTATAGTTTTTGCTGATGATTATTCTGAGTGGTGTGAGCTGATACCTCTTTGTGGTAGAATTTGCATGTGTCTCATAATGCGTTGAAATTGAGCTTTAAGACATGTCCTTTTTATTTTTCCAGCTGTGATTAGAGCTTATTTCTTCAAAGTGTTTTCTTAAAGTATGTGTTACTATTTGAAATATTTTGGCCATTATCTCCCTCAAGACATTTTGAGGGCAGGTTTCATTTACAGCCCTGCAGTACTTGTTCATATGAAGTGACCATTAGCTCAGGCTTTAAACCTGCTTTTGCAGGTAATTGCCAGAGGGTGGCAGCCTTTCTACGTTCCGCACTCTGGTAACTATGGAAACAGTCCTTCTGGCCAGTGGTGGTCCTGGGTTATCAATTAGCATGGAATGTGCCCCGATAAACCCACAAAATCTGATGTCTCCTTACTTTTGTTTGTTTTTTAAATTTAATTTTTTTTTATTGTAGTAATATTCCATTGTGTACATGGAGCCCATCTTTTTTGTGCATTCCTCTGGTGATGCACGTATTCATTGCTTCCAAATATTGGCTATGGTAAATGTTGCTGGAGTGCAGGATTGCCAAATCCTGTCTTTTTGATCCTCATCTTCTCAGGTGATAGCCCCTGCAGTGGGCATGGAAAAATGCTCAACATCTTGAATTAATAAAGACATGCTAATCCAATCTACAAAAACATTTACCTCACAACAGTCAGAATGATCATCACCAAAAAATCTACAAACGATAAATGCTGAACGGGTATTAGAGAACTGTGTACACTCTAGCAGCTGATTGGATGTAAACTGGTAAGAGTCAGTAGTGAGAACATAATGGAGGTGAGTTTAAAGGTAAACATTGAGCTACTATATGATCTGGAAAGCCCACTGCTGGGACTATCACCTTAGAAGACCAGAATCAAAAAGATACAGGCTGGCAATCCTGCACTGCAGCAATATTTACCATAGCCAAAAGTTGGAAACAACCAAAATGTCCTTCAACAGATGAATGCACAAAGAAGAAGTTTTCATTGTACACAGTCGAATATTAGCCATGGAAAAGAGTGAAACAGTGATGTTTGCAACACCATAGAAAAACCTAGAGATAATCACACAACTTGAAGTAACGAAGAAACTGAAAGACAAATATCCTATGATATCACTTTTAGGTTTTACCTAAAAATTGATACACATGAACTTATTTCCAAGACAAGGGCCCTAATGGATGAAGAAAACAAAATTATATTTAACCAAATGGAAAGGTGTGAGGCATGTATAAATTAAGATATGCTAGATGACAGACCTATACTAATACATATGAAAAATATAAATCACCAAAACCTAGGCTATACCTACAGAGGTCTACTGAACACTCTGTAATAACCTACGTGGGATAGTATCCAAAGATTTATAGATACATATATATAATGAACCAGATTCTGTACACCTAGAAGAAACACAACATTTTAATCAAACTTGCTCTAATAAAAAATAAATTTAAAAATCAAACAGAAAGTAAGGAGATATAAGCTGTTGGGTGTTGTCTTGGCACATTCTACTCTAATTTTCAGCCTACTAACACGATATCCAGGAAGGCTCTGTTGCCCAAGTGCCAAGAGTTGGAAATGCTGCCTCCTTGTGGCCATTTAATGCAAGACCAGCTTTAACCCCACAGCTAATGGTCAGTTAATCTTCACAAGGACTCAGGGCTGTAAAGGACACCTGTCCTCAAAAAATGTCCTGGTGCAGGGAATGGGCAAAAAACTCAACACACAGCAAATTTTTCAAAAAGATCATTGGTAAGTTTTACTCACTTTTTTTTTAAGGGGTAAGTTTTACTCACTTTTTTTAAAAAAGGAAAATAGATATAAACTAAACATAAAGAATTATTAGACTAATGCAAATCAAATCTACAAAAAGTTTCAACTCGCACCAGTCAAATAAACATTAGCAAAATGTCTACGAACAATAAATGCTGAAGGGGTTTTAGCCAACTCTGTGCCCTGTAGCGGCTGGTGAGATGTAAAGTGGTAAGAGCCAATAATGAGAAGAGAAAGGAGCTGCGTTTAAAAGTAAAAATTGAGCCACCATTTGATCCAGCAGGACCAGAGCTGGGCGTATAACCAGAGAAGAGCAGAATCGAGAAGACACAGGCTGCAAAAGTTGCACTGCAGCAGTATTCACAATAGGCAAGAGAAGGAAGCAACCAAAATGCCCATCAACATGAATAGACAAAGAAGAAGTGGTCGGGGTACACAATGGAATATTTGCCATGGGAAACAATAAAACACTGCTCTTTGCAGCACCGTACATGAGCCTAGACATAATCACAGAACATGAGGTAATTCGGAAAGTAAAAGAAAAATATACTATGATATTACTTATAGGTATTATCTAACAACTGACACAAATGAACATATTTCCACAGAGAAAGACACTCACAGAGTTAGAAGACAAACTATGCTTATGTTTAATATAACAGTGAGCATACGTATAGAAATACATATTAAATACATATATCAAAAAGACCGACCATATAGAAATGGAGGTCTATGGAACACTCTAAATAATTTACATGAGAAGGTGATCTGTACATGAAGAAATATATGTAATGTACAATTGAAACAGAACGTGTACACCTAGGAAAAACAATATTTTAAAAATTAAAATAATGAACAAGAAGTAATGAGACATAAATTTCAGGGTCTTTTTCCTGGCACATTCCATTCTAATTTACAACCTAGAACACCACTTCCAGTAAGGCTCTGTTGCCCTAGTAACCAGACAGGTAAAGGAGAAATGCTGCCGCCTTGTGGCCGTTTCCAGCAAGAGCAGCTTTTAACCCACAGCTAATGGTCACTTAACATTCACAAGGACTCAGGGCTGTAAAGGACACTTGCCCTAAAAATTTGTGCTGAAGTAGGGAATGGACAAAAAAATTCAAAACCGGCAAATGTTTCAAGAAGAGATTATGAAGAGTTAAGTTTTACTTACACTCTTCTTTTAAAAAAAGGAAAATGGATAAAAGCTCAACCTCAGGGAGTGTTAGACGCATGCAATCTAATCTACAAAAAGTTTCAACTTACACCAGTCGACTGACCATCAGCAAAAAGTCTACAAACAATAAATGCTGAAGGGGTTTTAGAGAACTGTGTACCCTCTACCTGCTGGTGAGACGTAAAGGGGTAAAAGCCAATAATGAGAAGAGAAAGGAGCTGTGTATAAAAGTAAAAATAGAGGAACTATTCAATCCAGCAGGCGCATCACTGGACCTCTCACCTGAGAAGACAAGAATCGAGAAGACACAGGCCGCAAAAGCTGCAGTGCAGCCTTATTCACAATAGCCAAGACAGTGAAGCAATCAAAATGTCCAACAGGTGGATGGATAAAGAAGAAGTGGTCCATGTACACAATGGAATATTAGCCATGGAAGACAATGAACCATTGCTCTCGGAGGCACCACAAATGAGTCTGGAGATAATCACGAAATATTAGGTAAGTCGGAAAGCAAAAGACCTATATTCTATGATATCACTTATAGGCGTTATATAATAACTGACACAAATGAACATATTTCCACAGAGAAAGACACTCACAGACTTAGAAAACAAACTATGATCATCTAAAAGGAAAGGTGCGGGGAATGGATAAATTAAGATTAGTGTTACTATATTTATGCAAACACATATTTTATACATATCTGAAAAAGACCAACCATATAGCAAGGGAGGTCTGTGGAACACTCTGTAACATTTTACATGGGAAGAGGATCTGTACTTGAATAGACATATATAATGTACAAATGAACCAGATTCTGTACACCTCGGACAAACAATATTCTAAGCTTTACCCCAATTAAAACACTTTTAAAAACCAAGAAGAAATAATGAGACATAAACCTATGGAGGTTTCTCCACGCACATTCCAATGTAATTTACAACCTAGGAACACGACTTCCAGAAAGGCTCTGCTGCCCTACTAGCCAGATTTGCGAATGGAGAAATGCTGCCTCCTGGAGGCCACTTCCCACAACAGCAGCTTTAAACCCATTGCCAAAGGTCACTAAATATGCACCACACTTGCAGTTCGGGAAATGACACCTGCTCTCAAAAAAAACTCTGGTGTGGAAAATCGACCAAAAAATTCAAAAGAGGGCAACCTTCCAAGAAGACAATTTCGAGAGTTATATTGTACTCCCAATTGTTTCCTTTTTTTAACAGAAAAGAAAACGGCGGAGAAAAATGATAAGTTTTACGAATTTTCAAAGACATGCAAACCCATATTACAAAACCCTATCAGCTCACAGCAGTCAGTAGGGCCATTAGCATAAATGCTGCAAACAATAAATGCTGAAGCGATTGAGGAGAAATGTGTACCCTCGATTTTAAGGGGGATGTGCTAAGTGCCACTAATGAAAACACAAAGAAGGTGCTTTGAAAAGGGAAAAACGGTGCTACCAGTCAGTCAATCACAGCCGCTGCTGGGCCTATCACCTGAGAAAATGAGAATCAAAAAGTCGCAGGCTGGCAATCCTGCACTCCAACAATATTTACCATAGCCAACACTTGGAAGCAATGAAAATGTCCATCAACCGAGGAATGCACAAAGAAGAAGTGGTCCACGTACACAGTGGAAAATTACTCCAATAAAAAATAAAAATTAAATTTAAAAATCCAACAAAAGTAAGGAGACATCAGCTTGTGTGGGTTTGTCCGGCACACTCCACTCTAATTTATAACCGAGAAACACCACAGGCCACAAGGGCTTTTTCCTAGTTACCAGGGTGGGGAACATAGAAAGGCTGCCGCCCTCTGGCAGTTACCGGCAAAAGCAGTTTTAAAGCCTGTGCTAATGGTCATTTCATAGGAACAAGTACTGCAGAACTGTAAATGAAACCTGCCCTCAAAATGTCTTCAGGGAGGTAATGGCCAAAACATTTCAAAATGTGACACATACTTTAAGAGAACACTTTGAAGAACTAAGGGGTAATCACAGCTTGAAAAATAAAAAGGATATGCCTTCAAGCTCAATTTCAACAGATTATGAGGCACATGCGAATTCAACCACAAAGGGGTATGAGCTCACACTTGTCAGAAAAACCATCAGCAAGAAAACTACAAACAATAAATGCTGAAGCTGTTGTGGAGAAATGCATACCCTCAACTTCAAGGGGGACGTAACTTGGAAAGGGCCACGAAATAGAACAGAATGGAAGTGCCTTAAAAAGGTAAACATTGAGCTACGATATGATCCAGCAGGCCCACTCCTCGATCTATAATCTAAGAAGAGAGAATTGGAAAGACACAGGCAGGCAAATCTGCATTGCACAGTATTACAATAGCCAAGATACAGAAGTAACCAAAAAGTCCACCAACAGATGGGTGGACAAAGAAGAACTCCTCCATGTACAAATGGAATATTCGCTGGTGAAAAAAATGAAATAATGCCATTTGCAGCACCATAGATGAGTCTAGACGTAATCACACCACCTGTAGTAAGTGAGAAAGTAAAAGACACATATCCTATCATACCACTTTTAGGAGTTACTTAAAAATTGATACCAATGAAGATATTTCCACAGAGAAAGGCAATCACAGATTCATTAAAAAACTTATTGTTCACCAAATAGAAAGGGATGAGGATTGGATACATTACCATATTGGGGTTAACAGAGATATACAAACCATGTGAAATATATAATCACCAAAGACGTATGGAAGACCAGGAGAAGACTACTCAACATTGTGTCATAACCTACATGGGAAAAGGATGCGAGGAAGAATAGATACATGTATATGTGTGAAAGAACCACATCTTGCACACCTAGAACAAACAAACCATTGTAATCAAATTTGCTGGGATAAAAAATTAAAAGTAAATTACAAATATGAACAAGAAGTAATGAGACATAAACTTAAAGGGCTTTTTCCTGGCACGTTCCATTCTAATATACAACCTAGAACACCACTTCCATTAAGGCTCTGTTTCCCTAGTAACCAAATTTGGCAAAGGAGAAATGCTGCCACCTTGTGGCGGTTTCTTGCAAGAGCAGGTTTAAAGTCACAGCTAAAGGTCACTTAACATTCACAAGGACTCAGGGCTGTAAGAGACACTTGCACTAAAAATTTGTGCTGAAGTAGGGAATGGACAAAAAAATTCACAACAGGCAAATGTTTCAAGAAGAGATTATGAAGAGTTAAGTTTACTCACACTCTTTTTAAAAAAAAGGAAAATGGATAAAAGCTCAACCTCAGGGAGTGTTAGACGCATGCAATCTAATCTACAAAAAGTTTCAACTTACACCAGTCGACTGACCGTCAGCAAAAAGTCTACAAACAATAAATGCTGAAGGGGATTTAGAGAACTGTGTACCCTCTACCTTCTGGTGAGACATAAAGGGGTAACAGCCAATAATGAGAAAAGAAAGGAGCTGTGTTTAAAAGTAAAAATGGAGGTACCATTCAATCTAGCAGGCGCACCAATGGACCTCTCACCTGAGAAGACAAGAATCGAGAAGACACAGGCCGCAAAAGCTGCAGTGCAGCCTTATTCACAGTAGCCAAGACAGTGAAGCAATCAAAATGTCCAACAAGAGGTGAATGGATAAAGAAGAAGTGGTCCATGTACACAATGGAATATTAGCCATGGAAAACACCAAACCATTGCTCTCTGAGGCACCACAAATGAGTCTGGACATAATCATGAAACATGAGGCAAGTCGGAAGCAAAAGACCTATATTCTATGATATCACTTATAGGCGTTATCTAATAACTGACACAAATGAACATATTTCCACAGAGAAAGACACTCACAGACTTAGAAAATAAAACTATGCTCATCTAAAAGGAAAGGTGTGGGAAATGGATAAATGAAGATTAGCATTACTATATGTATACAAACACATATTATATACATATCTCAAAAATACAGACCATATAGCAAGGGAGGTCTGCGGAACTCTCTGTAACATTTTACATGGGAAGAGGATCTGTACTTGAATTGACATATAAAATGTACAAATGAACCAGATTGTGTTCACCTAGGACAAACAATATTCTAACTTTTACCCCAATTAAAACACTTTTAAAAACCAAGAAGAAATAATGAGACATAAACTTATGGGGCTTTCTCCATGCACATTCCAATGTAATTTACAACCTAGGAACACGACTTCCAGAAAGGCTCTGCTGCCCTAGTACCCAGATTGGAGAATGGAGAAATGCTGCCTGCTTGAGGCCACTTCCCACAACAGCAGCTTTAAACCCATTGCTAAAGGTCACTAAATATTCACCAAACTTGCAGTTCGGTAAATGACACCTGCTCTCTAAAAAAATTCTGGGCTGGAAAATCGACCAAAAAATTAAACAGAGGGCAAGCTTCCAAGAAGACAATTTCAAGAGTTATATTGTACTCCCAACTGTTTCCTTTTTTTAACAGAAAAGAAAACGGCGGAGAAAAATGATGAGTTTTATGAATTTTCAAAGACATGCAAACCCAAAGTACAAAAACCTATCAGCTCACAACAGCCAGAAGGGCCATTAGCATAAATGCTCAAACAATAAATGCTGAAGCGATTGTGGAGAAATGCGTACCCTCTATTCTAAGGGGGACGTGGTAAGAGCCACTAATGAAAACACAAAGAAGGTGCTTTGATAAGGGTAACACGGTGCTACCAGTCAATCAATCACACCCACTGCTGTGCCTATCACCTGAGAAAATGAGAATCAAAAAGTCACAGGCTTGGGGCTTCCCTGGTGGTGCAGTGGTTGAGAGTCTGCCTGCCAATGCAGGGCACACGGGTTCGAGCCCCAGTCTGGGAAGATCCCACATGCCGCGGAGCAACTGGGCCCGTGAGCCACAACCACTGAGCCTGCGCGTCTGGAGCCTGTGCTCCGCAACAAGAGAGGCCGCAATAGTGAGAGACCCGCGCACCACGATGAAGAGTGGCCCCCGCGCGCCGCAACTACAGAAAGCCCTCGCGCACAAACGAAGATCCAACACAGCCAAAAATAAATAAATAAATAAATAAATAAATAAATAAATAAATAAATATTAAAAAAAAAAGTCACAGGCTGGCAATCCTGCACTCCAACAATATTTACCATAGCCAACCATTGGAAGCAATGAAAATGTCCATCAACTGAGGAATGCACAAAGTAGAAGTGGTCCACGTACACAGTGGAAAATTACTCCAATAAAAAATAAAAATTAAATTTAAAAATCCCACAAAAGTAAAGAGACATCAGCTTGTGTGGGTTTGTCCGGCACACTCCACTCTAATTTATAACCGAGAAACACCACAGGCCGCAAGGGCATTTCCCTAGTTACCAGGGTGGGGAACATAGAAAGGCTGCCACCCTCTGGCAGTTACCTGCAAAAGCAGCTTTAAGGCCTGTGCTAATGGTCATTTCATAGGAAGAAGTAATGCAGGACTGTAAATGAAACATGCCCTCAATATGTCTTGAGGGAGGTAATGGCCAAAACTTTTCAAAATGTGACACATACTTTAAGAGAACACTTTGAAGAACTAAGGGGTAATCACAGCTTGAAAAGTAAAAAGGATATGCCTTAAAGCTCAATTTCAATGGATTATGAGGCACATGCAAATTCAACCTCAAAGGGGTATCAGCTCACCCTTGTCAGAAAAAACATCAGCAAGAAAACTACAAACAATAAATGCTGAAGCTCTTGTGGAGAAATGCATACCCTCAACTTCAAGGGGGACGTAACCTGGAAAGGGCCACGAATGAGAACAGAATGGAGGTGCCTTAAAAAGGTAAACATTGAGCTACCATATGATCCAGCAGGCCCACTCCTCGACCTATAATCTAAGAAGAGAGAATTGGAAAGACACAGGCAGGCAAATCTGCATTGCACAGTATTACAATAGCCGAGATATGGAGGTAACCAAAAAATCCACCAATAGATGGGTGAAGAAAGAACTCCTCCATGTATAGATGGAATAGTCACTAGTGAAAAAAGTGAAACAATGCCATTTGCAGCACCATAGATGAGTCTAGACGTAATCACACCACCTGTAGTAAGTGAGAAAGTAAAAGACACATATCCTATCATATAACTTTTAAGAGTTACATAAAAATTGAACAAATGAAGATATTTCCACAGAGAAAGGCAATCACACATTCATTAAACAACTTATGGTTCACCAAATAGAAAGGGATGAGGATTGGATAATTTACCATATTGAGGTTAACAGAGAGATACAAAAACATGTGAAATATATAATCACCAAAGACCTACGCAATACCAAGAGAAGACTACTCAACATTGTGTCATAACCTACATGGGAAAAGGCTCCAAAGAAGAATAGATATATATATATGTGTGAAATAACCACATCTTGCACACTTAGAAGAAACAAAACATTGTAATCAAGTTTGCTGTGACAAAAAATAAAAATTAAGTTAAAAATACCAACAAGAAGTAATGAGACATAAACTTAAAGGGCTTTTTCCTCGCACAGTCCATTCTAATTTAAAACCTAGAACACCACTTCCAGTAAGGCTCTGTTGCCATAGTAACCAGATTTGGTAAAGCAGAAATGCTGCCGCCTTGTGGCCGATTCCCACAAGAGCAGCTTTTAACCCACAGCTAATGATCACTTACCATTCACAAGGACTCAGGTCTCTAAAGGACACCTGCCCCCAAAATTGTGCTGAGGTTGTGAATGGATTAAAAAAAAATTCAAAACAGGAAGAATTTTCAAGAAGATAGTATGAATAGGCAAGTTTTACTCACTCTCTTTTTAAAGAAAGGAAAATGGTTAAAGCTCAACCTCAGGAAGTATTGGACTCATGCCATCTAATCTACAAAAAGTTTTCAACTCACACCAGTCGACTGACCATTGGCAAAAAGTCTACAAGCAATAAATGCTGAAGAGGTTTTAGAGAACTGTGTACCCTCTGGCTGCTAGTGAGATGTAAAAGGGTTAAACGCTAATAATGAGAACAGAAAGGAGCTGCGTTTAAAAGGAAAAATTGAGGTACCATTCAATCCAGGAGGTGCACCAATGTGCCTCTCACCTGAGAAGACCAGAATGAAGAAGACCCGGGCTGCAAAAGCTGCACTACAGCCTGATTCACAATAGACAAGGCAGTGAAGCAACCAAAATGTCCATCAACAGATGAAAGGATAAAGAAGAAGTGGTCCATTTACACAATGAATACTAGCCATGGAAAACAATGAAACACTGCTCTTTGAGGCACCATAGATGATCTTGGAGATAATCACAGAACATGAGGTCAGTCGGAAAGCAAAAGTCCTATATCCTATGATATCACTTATAGGCCTTGTCTAATAACTAGCACAAAAGAACATATTTCCACAGAGAAAGTCAATCACAGACGTATTAAAAAAAACTATGCTTATCTAAAAGGAAAGTTGGGGGGAATGGATAAATGAAGATTAGCGTTACCATATGTATACAAATACATATTATATACATATATCAAAGAGACCGACCATATAGCAAGGAAGGTTTAAGGAACACTCTGTAATAATTTACACGGGAAGATAATCTCTACATAAATAGGCATATAAGATATGTAGATGAACCAGAGTGTGTACACCTTGCACAAGCAACATTCTAACCATTACCCCAATTGAAAAAATTAAAACAACGAACTAGGAGTAATGAGACATAAACTTATGGGGGGTTTTCCTGGCACATTCCATTCAAATTTACAACCTAGGCACACGACTTCCAGAATGGCTCTGATGCCCTAGTAAACAGATTTGGGAATGGAGAAATGCTGCATCCTTGTGGCCGTTTCCCACAATAGCAGCTTTAAAGCAACTTCAAAAGGTCACTAAATATTCAGCAATTGCAGTTCTGTAAATGACACCTGCCCTCCAAAAAATATTGAGGTCGAAAATCGACCAAAAATTCTAGGGTGCAAACATTCAAAAAGGATATTTGAAGAGGTATATTATACTAACACTTTTTTTCTTTTTTCTTTTAACAGAAAAGAAAAAGGTGTGGAAAAATGATGAATTGTAGGAATTTTTACAGACATGTAAACCCAAATTACAAAAGCCTGTCAGCTCACACCAGTCAGAATGCCCATCAACAAAAATGCTGCAAACAATAAATGCTGACGTGATTGTGGAGAAATGCGTCCCCTCGATTATAAGGGGGACGTGGTAAGAGCCACTAATGAAAGCACAATTGAGGTGCCTTGAAAAGGTAAACGTTGAGCTACCATACCAGTCAATCAATCATACCCACTGGTGGGTCTATCACCTGAGAAAATGAAAATCAAAAATCACAGGCAGGCAATCCTGCACTCCAGCAATATTTTCCATAGGCAACACTTGGAAGCAACGAAAATGTCCATCAACAGAGGAATGCAACAAGAAGAAGGGGTCCATGTACACAATGGAATATTAACCATGGAAAATACTGAAGCACTGCTCTTTGGGGCACCATACATGAGCCTGGAGATAATCAAAAAACATGAAGTAGGTCGGAAAGCAAAAGACCTATATCCTATATTATCACTTATGGCATTATCTAATAACTGACACAGATGAACATATTTCCAAAGAGAAAGACACTCACAGGCTTAGAAAACAAACTATGCTCATCGAAAAGGAAAGGAGGGGGGAAATTGAGAAATGAAGATAAGTGTTACTATACATATAAAAATACATATTATATACATGTATCAAAAAGACCGAATATATAACAAGGGAGGTCGACAGAACACTAATACTTTACATGGGAAGAGCATCTGTACATTAATAGACATACATAATGTACAAATGAACCAGATTGTGTACACCTAGGACAAACAATATTCTAAACTTTACCCAGATTAAAAAAATTTTAAAAACCAAGAAGAAGTAATGAGACAAAAACATATGGGGATTTCTCCTGGCAAATTCCATTCTAATTTACAACCTAGGACAATGACTTCCAGAAAGGCTCTGCTGCCCTAGTTCCCAGATTGGGGAATGAAAAAATGCTACCTCCTTGTGGCCGTTTCCCAAAACAGCAGCTTTGAACCCACTGCAAAAGGTGACTAAATTTTCACCAACTTGCAGTTCTGTAAATGGCACGTGCCCTCCAGAAAATTTCTGGGGTCAAAAATCGACCAAAAAACTTCAGGAGAGGGCAACCTTCGAAGAAGAGAATTTCAAGAGCTATATTGTACTCACGTTTTTTTCTTTTAAGAGAAAACAAAAAGGCATAGGAATATGATGAATTTTAAAAATTTTAATGATTTGCATACCCATATTACAAAAACCTATCAGCTCACAGCGGTCAGAATGGCCATTAGGAATAATGCTGAAAAAATAAACGGTGAAGGGAGTGCGGAGAAATGCGTACCCTCGGTTGTAAGGTGGGGCATGTAAAGACCCACTAATGAAAACACAATGTAGGTGCTTTGAAAAGGGAAACATTGAGCTACCAGTCAATCAATCACAATCACTTCTTGGCCTATCACCTGAGAAAATGAGAATCAAAAAGTCACAGGCTGGCAAACCTGTACGCCAGCAAGATTTACCATAGCCAGCACTTGGAAGCAATGAAAATGTCCATCAACCGAGGAATGCACCAAGAAGAAGTGGTCCACGTACACAATGGAATATTACTCTAATAATAAATATAAATTAAATTTAAAACAAACAGAAGCAAGGAGACATCAACATTTGTGGGTTTATCCGGGCACATTGCACTCTAATTTATAACCGAAGAACACCACTGGCCGGTAGGTCTGTTTCCCTAGTACCAGCATGGGGAACGTAGAAAGGCTGCCGCTCTTTGGCCGATACCTGCAAAAGCAGGTTAAAAGCCTGAGCTAATGGTCACTTCATATGAACAAGTACTGCAGGGCTGTAAATGAAACCTGCCCTCAAAATGCCTTGAGGGAGATAATGGCCAAAATATTTCAAATGGTGACACATACTTTAAGAAAACACTTTGAAGAAATAAGCTCTAATCACAGCTGGAAAAATAAAAAGGACATGTCTTAAAGCTCAATTTCAATGCATTATGAGACTCATGCAAATTCAACCACAAAGAGGTATCAGCTCACACCACTCAGAATAACCATCAGCAAAAACTGCAAAGAATAAATGCTGAAGGTGCTGGGAAGAAATACATACCCTCCACTTTAAGTGGGACGTAACCTGGAAAGAGCCACTAAGGTGAACAGAATAGAGGTGCCTTTAAAAGGTAAACATTGAGCTACCATATGATCCAGCAGACCTATTCCTAGACCTATAAACTAAGAAGACAGAATTGGAAGGACACAGGCACGCAAATCGGCATTGCATAGTGTTACAGTAGCCAAGATATGGAAGTAACCAAAAAGTCCACCGACAGATGGGTGGACAAAGAACAACTTCTACCTGTACAGATGGAATATGATCTAGTGAAAAAATGAAACAATGCTATTTGCAGCACTATAGATGAGTCTAGAAGTAATCACGCAACTTGGAGTAAGTGAAAAAGCAAAAGACACATATCCTATCACATATAGGGGTTACCTAAGAAATGATACAAACAAAGATATTTCCACAGAGAAACACTATCACAGAATCAATAAAAAAACTTATGGTTCACCAAATAGTAAGGTGTGAGGATTGGATACATGACCATATTGAGGTTAACAGAGAGATACAAACACATGTGAAATATATAATCACCAAAGACCTACGCAATACCAAGAGAAGACTACTCAACATTGTGTCATAACCTACATGGGAAAAGGATCCGAAGAGGAATAGATATATGTATATGTGTGAAAGAACCACATCTTGCACACCTAGAACAAACAAAACATTGTAATCAAGTTTGCTGGGACAAAAAATAAAAATAAAGTTAAAAATACCAACAAGAAGTAATGAGACATAAACTTAAAGGGCTTTTTCCTCGCACATTCCATTCTAATTTACAACCTAGAACACCACTTCCAGTAAGGCTCTGTTGCCCTATTAACCAGATTTGGTAAAGGAGAAATGCTGCCGCCTTGTGGCCAATTCCCGCAAGAGCAGCTTTTAACCCACAGCTAATGGTCACTTGCCATTCAAAATGACTCAAGGCTGTAAAGGACACCTGCCCTCAAAATTGTGCTGAGGTAGGGAATGGATAAAGAAAATTCAAAACAGGCAGAGTTTTGAAGAAGTTACTATGAAGAGGCAAGTTTTACTCACTCTCTTTTTAAAGAAAGTAAAATGGATAAAAGCTCAACCTCAGGAAGTATTAGACTCATGCAATCTAATCTACAAAAAGTTTTCAACTCACACCAGTCGACTGACCATTGGAAAAAAGTCTACAAACAATAAACGCAGAAGAGGTTTTAGAGAACTGTGTACACTCTAGCTGCTGGTGAGATGTAAAAGGGTTAAACGCTAATAATGAGAACAGAAAGGAGCTGCGTTTAAAAGGAAAAATTGAGGTACCATTCAATCCGGCAGGCGCACCAATGGGCCTCTCACCTGAGAAGACCAGAATGAAGAAGACCCGGGCTGCAAAAGCTGCACTTCAGCCTTTTTCACAATAGACAAGACAGTGAAGCAACCAAAATGTCCATCAACAGATGAAAGGATAAAGAAGAAGTGGTCCATGTACACAATGAATACTAGCCATGGAAAACAATGAAACACTGCTCTTTGAGGCACCATAGATGATCTTGAAGATAATCACAGAACATGAGGTAAGTCGGAAAGCAAAAGTCCTATATCCTATGATATCACTTATAGGCGTTATCTAATAACTGACACAAATGAACATATTTCCACAGAGAAAGTCAATCACAGACTTATTAAAAAAAACTATGCTTATCTAAAAGGAAAGGTGGGGGCAATGGATAAATGAAGATTAGCGTTACCATGTGTATACAAATACATATTATATGCATATATCAAAGAGACCGACCATATAGCAAGGAAGGTTTACGGAACACTCTGTAATAATTTACACGGGAAGAGAATCGCTACATAAATAGGCATATAGGATATGTAGATGAACCAGAGTGTGTACACCTTGCACAAGCAACATTCTAACCATTACCCCAATTGAAAAAATTAAAACAACGAACTAGGAGTAAAGAGACATAAACTTATGGGGGGTTTTCCTGGCACATTCCATTCAAATTTACAACCTAGGCAAACGACTTCCAGAATGGCTCTGCTGCCCTAGTACCCAGATTTGGGAATGGAGAAATGCTGCATCCTTGTGGCCGTTTCCCACAACAGCAGCTTTAAAGCAACTTCAAAAGATCACTAAATATTCACCAATTGCAGTTCTGTAAATGACACCTACCCTCCAAAAAATACTGAGGTCGAAAATCGACCAAAAATTCTAGGGTGCAACCTTTCAAAAAGAATATTTGAAGAGGTATATTATACAAACACTTTTTTTCTTTTTTCTTTTAACAGAAAAGAAAAAGGCGTGGAAAAATGATGAATTGTAGGAATTTTTACAGACATGTAAACCCAAATTACAAAAGCCTGTCAGCTCACACCAGTCAGAATGCCCATCAACAAAAATGCTGCAAACAATAAATGCTGACGTGATTCTGGAGAAATGCGTACCTTCGATTATAAGGGGGACGTGGTAAGAGCCACTAATGAAAGCACAATTAAGGTGCCTTGAAAAGGTAAACGTTGAGCTACCATACCAGTCAATCAATCATACCCACTGCTGGGTCTATCACCTGAGAAAATGAAAATCAAAAATCACCGGCTGGAAAAAAAAAAAAATCACAGGCTGGCAATCCTGCACTCCAGCAATATTTACCATAGGCAACACTTGGAAGCAACGAAAATGTCCATCAACAGAGGAATGCAACAAGAAGAAGTGGTCCATGTACACAATGGAATTTTAACCATGGAAAATATTGAAGCACTGCTCTTTGGGGCACCATACATGAGCCTGGAGATAATCAAAAAACATGAAGTAGGTCGGAAAGCAAAAGACCTATATCCTATATTATCACTTATGGCAATATCTAATAACTGACACAGATGAACATATTTCCAAAGAGAATGACACTCACAGGCTTAGAAAACAAACTATGCTCATCGAAATGGAAAGGAGGGGGGAAATTGAGAAATGAAGATAAGTGTTACTATACATATACAAATACATATTATATACCTGTATCAAAAAGACCGAATATATAACAAGGGAGGTCGACAGAACACTAATACTTTACATGGGAAGAGCATCTGTACATTAATAGACATACATAATGTACAAATGAACCAGATTGTGTACACCTAGGACAAACAATATTCTAAACTTTACCCAGATTAAAAAAAATTTAAAAACCAAGAAGAAGTAATGAGACAAAAACATATGGGGATTTCTCCTGGCAAATTCCATTCTAATTTACAACCTAGGACAATGACTTCCAGAAAGGCTCTGCTGCCCTAGTTCGCAGATTGGGGAATGGAGAAATGCTACCTCCTTGTGGCCGTTTCCCAAAACAGCAGCTTTGAACCCACTGCAAAAGGTGACTAAATTTTCACCAACTTGCAGTTCTGTAAATGGCACGTGCCCTCCAGAAAATTTCTGGGGTCAAAAATCGACCAAAAACTTCAGGAGAGGGCAACCTTCGAAGAAGAGAATTTCAAGAGCTATATTGTACTCACGGTTTTTTCTTTTAAGAGAAAACAAAAAGGCATAGGAATATGATGAATTTTAAAAATTTTAATGATTTGCATACCCATATTACAAAAACCTATCAGCTCACAGCGGTCAGAATGGCCTTTAGGAATAATGCTGAAAAAATAAACGGTGAAGGGAGTGCGGAGAAATGCGTACCCTCGGTTGTAAGGTGGGGCATGTAAAGACCCACTAATGAAAACACAATGTAGGTGCTTTGAAAAGGGAAACATTGAGCTACCAGTCAATCAATCACAATCACTTCTTGGCCTATCACCTGAGAAAATGAGAATCAAAAAGTCACAGGCTGGCAAACCTGTACGCCAGCAAGATTTACCATAGCCAGCACTTGGAAGCAATGAAAATGTCCATCAACCGAGGAATGCACCAAGAAGAAGTGGTCCACGTACACAATGGAATATTACTCTAATAATAAATATAAATTAAATTTAAAACAAACAGAAGCAAGGAGACATCAACATTTGTGGGTTTATCCGGGCACATTGCACTCTAATTTATAACCGAAGAACACCACTGGCCGGTAGGTCTGTTTCCCTAGTACCAGCATGGGGAACGTAGAAAGGCTGCCGCTCTTTGGCTGATACCTGCAAAAGCAGGTTAAAAGCCTGAGCTAATGGTCACTTCATATGAACAAGTACTGCAGGGCTGTAAATGAAACCTGCCCTCAAAATGCCTTGAGGGAGATAATGGCCAAAATATTTCAAATGGTGACACATACTTTAAGAAAACACTTTGAAGAAATAAGCTCTAATCACAGCTGGAAAAATATAAAGGACATGTCTTAAAGCTCAATTTCAATGCATTATGAGACTCATGCAAATTCAACCACAAAGAGGTATCAGCTCACACCACTCAGAATAACCATCAGCAAAAACTGCAAAGAATAAATGCTGAAGGTGCTGGGAAGAAATACATACCCTCCACTTTAAGTGGGACGTAACCTGGAAAGAGCCACTAAGGTGAACAGAATAGAGGTGCCTTTAAAAGGTAAACATTGAGCTACCATATGATCCAGCAGACCTATTCCTGGACCTATAAACTAAGAAGACAGAATTGGAAGGACACAGGCACGCAAATCGGCATTGCATAGTGTTACAGTAGCCAAGATATGGAAGTAACCAAAAAGTCCACCGACAGATGGGTGGACAAAGAACAACTTCTACCTGTACAGATGGAATATGATCTAGTGAAAAAATGAAACAATGCTATTTGCAGCACTATAGATGAGTCTAGAAGTAATCACGCAACTTGGAGTAAGTGAAAAAGCAAAAGACACATATCCTATCACATATAGGGGTTACCTAAGAAATGATACAAACTAAGATATTTCCACAGAGAAACACTATCACAGAATCAATAAAAAAACTTATGGTTCACCAAATAGTAAGGTGTGAGGATTGGATACATGACCATATTGAGGTTAACAGAGAGATACAAACACATGTGAAATATATAATCACCAAAGACCTACGCAATACCAAGAGAAGACTACTCAACATTGTGTCATAACCTACATGGGAAAAGGATCCGAAGAGGAATAGATATATGTATATGTGTGAAAGAACCACATCTTGCACACCTAGAACAAACAAAACATTGTAATCAAGTTTGCTGGGACAAAAAATAAAAATAAAGTTAAAAATACCAACAAGAAGTAATGAGACATAAACTTAAAGGGCTTTTTCCTCGCACATTCCATTCTAATTTACAACCTAGAACACCACTTCCAGCAAGGCTCTGTTGCCCTAGTAACCAGATTTGGTAAAGGAGAAATGCTGCCGCCTTGTGGCCAATTCCCGCAAGAGCAGCTTTTAACCCACAGCTAATGGTCACTTGCCATTCAAAATGACTCAAGGCTGTAAAGGACACTTGCCCTCAAAATTGTGCTGAGGTAGGGAATGGATAAAGAAAATTCAAAACAGGCAGAATTTTGAAGAAGTTACTATGAAGAGGCAAGTTTTACTCACTCTCTTTTTAAAGAAAGGAAAATGGATAAAAGCTCAACCTCAGGAAGTATTAGACTCATGCAATCTAAACTACAAAAAGTTTTCAACTCACACCAGTCGACTGATCATTGGAAAAAAGTCTACAAACAATAAACGCAGAAGAGGTTTTAGAGAACTGTGTACCCTCTAGCTGCTGGTGAGATGTAAAAGGGTTAAACGCTAATAATGAGAACAGAAAGGAGCTGCGTTTAAAAGGAAAAATTGAGGTACCATTCAATCCAGCAGGCGCACCAATGGGCCTCTCACCTGAGAAGACCAGAATGAAGAAGACCCGGGCTGCAAAAGCTGCACTTCAGCCTTATTCACAATAGACAAGACAGTGAAGCAACCAAAATGTCCATCAACAGATGAAAGGATAAAGAAGAAGTGGTCCATGTACACAATGAATACTAGCCATGGAAAACAATGAAACACTGCTCTTTGAGGCACCATAGATGATCTTGGAGATAATCACAGAACATGAGGTAAGTCGGAAAGCAAAAGTCCTATATCCTATGATATCACTTATAGGCGTTATCTAATAACTGACACAAATGAACATATTTCCACAGAGAAAGTCAATCACAGACTTATTAAAAAAACTATGCTTATCTAAAAGGAAAGGTGGGGGGAATGGATAAATGAAGATTAGCGTTACCATGTGTATAAAAATACATATTATATGCATATATCAAAGAGACCGACCATATAGCAAGGAAGGTTTACGGAACAATCTGTAATAATTTACACGGGAAGAGAATCTCTACATAAATAGGCATATAGGATATGTAGATGAACCAGAGTGTGTACACCTTGCACAAGCAACATTCTAACCATTACCCCAATTGAAAAAATTAAAACAACGAACTAGGAGTAATGAGACATAAACTTATGGGGGGTTTTCCTGGCACATTCCATTCAAATTTACAACCTAGGCAAACGACTTCCAGAACGGCTCTGCTGCCCTAGTATCCAGATTTGGGAATGGAGAAATGCTGCATCCTTGTGGCCGTTTCCCACAACAGCAGCTTTAAAGCAACTTCAAAAGGTCACTAAATATTCACCAATTGCAGTTCTGTAAATGACACCTGCCCTCCAAAAAATACTGAGGTCGAAAATCGACCAAAAATTCTAGGGTGCAACCTTTCAAAAAGAATATTTGAAGAGGTATATAATACTAACACTTTTTTTCTTTTTTCTTTTAACAGAAAAGAAAAAGGCGTGGAAAAATGATGAATTGTAGGAATTTTTACAGACATGTAAACCCAAATTACAAAAGCCTGTCACCTCACACCAGTCAGAATGCCCATCAACAAAAATGCTGCAAACAATAAATGCTGACGTGATTCTGGAGAAATGCGTACCTTCGATTATAAGGGGGACGTGGTAAGAGCCACTAATGAAAGCACAATTGAGGTGCCTTGAAAAGGTAAACGTTGAGCTACCATACCAGTCAATCAATCATACCCACTGCTGGGTCTATCACCTGAGAAAATGAAAATCAAAAATCACCGGCTGGAAAAAAAAAAAAAATCACAGGCTGGCAATCCTGCACTCCAGCAATATTTACCATAGGCAACACTTGGAAGCAACGAAAATGTCCATCAACAGAGGAATGCAACAAGAAGAAGTGGTCCATGTACACAATGGAATATTAACCATGGAAAATACTGAAGCACTGCTCTTTGGGGCACCATACATGAGCCTGGAGATAATCAAAAAACATGAAGTAGGTCGGAAAGCAAAAGACCTATATCCTATATTATCACTTATGGCAATATCTAATAACTGACACAGATGAACATATTTCCAAAGAGAATGACACTCACAGGCTTAGAAAACAAACTATGCTCATCGAAATGGAAAGGAGGGGGGAAATTGAGAAATGAAGATAAGTGTTACTATACATATACAAATACATATTATATACCTGTATCAAAAAGACCGAATATATAACAAGGGAGGTCGACAGAACACTAATACTTTACATGGGAAGAGCATCTGTACATTAATAGACATACATAATGTGCAAATGAACCAGATTGTGTACACCTAGGACAAACAATATTCTAAACTTTACCCAGATAAAAAAAATTTTAAAAACCAAGAAGAAGTAATGAGACAAAAACATATGGGGATTTCTCCTGGCAAATTCCATTCTAATTTACAACCTAGGACAATGACTTCCAGAAAGGCTCTGCTGCCCTAGTTCCCAGATTGGGGAATGAAAAAATGCTACCTCCTTGTGGCCGTTTCCCAAAACAGCAGCTTTGAACCCACTGCAAAAGGTGACTAAATTTTCACCAACTTGCAGTTCTGTAAATGGCACGTGCCCTCCAGAAAATTTCTGGGGTCAAAAATCGACCAAAAAACTTCAGGAGAGGGCAACCTTCGAAGAAGAGAATTTCAAGAGCTATATTGTACTCACGGTTTTTTCTTTTAAGAGAAAACAAAAAGGCATAGGAATATGATGAATTTTAAAAATTTTAATGATTTGCATACCCATATTACAAAAACCTATCAGCTCACAGCGGTCAGAATGGCCTTTAGGAATAATGCTGAAAAAATAAACGGTGAAGGGAGTGCGGAGAAATGCGTACCCTCGGTTGTAAGGTGGGGCATGTAAAGACCCACTAATGAAAACACAATGTAGGTGCTTTGAAAAGGGAAACATTGAGCTACCAGTCAATCAATCACAATCACTTCTTGGCCTATCACCTGAGAAAATGAGAATCAAAAAGTCACAGGCTGGCAAACCTGTACGCCAGCAAGATTTACCATAGCCAGCACTTGGAAGCAATGAAAATGTCCATCAACCGAGGAATGCACCAAGAAGAAGTGGTCCACGTACACAATGGAATATTACTCTAATAATAAATATAAATTAAATTTAAAACAAACAGAAGCAAGGAGACATCAACATTTGTGGGTTTATCCGGGCACATTGCACTCTAATTTATAACCGAAGAACACCACTGGCCGGTAGGTCTGTTTCCCTAGTACCAGCATGGGGAACGTAGAAAGGCTGCCGCTCTTTGGCCGATACCTGCAAAAGCAGGTTAAAAGCCTGAGCTAATGGTCACTTCATATGAACAAGTACTGCAGGGCTGTAAATGAAACCTGCCCTCAAAATGCCTTGAGGGAGATAATGGCCAAAATATTTCAAATGGTGACACATACTTTAAGAAAACACTTTGAAGAAATAAGCTCTAATCACAGCTGGAAAAATAAAAAGGACATGTCTTAAAGCTCAATTTCAATGCATTATGAGACTCATGCAAATTCAACCACAAAGAGGTATCAGCTCACACCACTCAGAATAACCATCAGCAAAAACTGCAAAGAATAAATGCTGAAGGTGCTGGGAAGAAATACATACCCTCCACTTTAAGTGGGACGTAACCTGGAAAGAGCCACTAAGGTGAACAGAATAGAGGTGCCTTTAAAAGGTAAACATTGAGCTACCATATGATCCAGCAGACCTATTCCTAGACCTATAAACTAAGAAGACAGAATTGGAAGGACACAGGCACGCAAATCGGCATTGCATAGTGTTACAGTAGCCAAGATATGGAAGTAACCAAAAAGTCCACCGACAGATGGGTGGACAAAGAACAACTTCTACCTGTACAGATGGAATATGATCTAGTGAAAAAATGAAACAATGCTATTTGCAGCACTATAGATGAGTCTAGAAGTAATCACGCAACTTGGAGTAAGTGAAAAAGCAAAAGACACATATCCTATCACATATAGGGGTTACCTAAGAAATGATACAAACTAAGATATTTCCACAGAGAAACACTATCACAGAATCAATAAAAAAACTTATGGTTCACCAAATAGTAAGGTGTGAGGATTGGATACATGACCATATTGAGGTTAACAGAGAGATACAAACACATGTGAAATATATAATCACCAAAGACCTACGCAATACCAAGAGAAGACTACTCAACATTGTGTCATAACCTACATGGGAAAAGGATCCGAAGAGGAATAGATATATGTATATGTGTGAAAGAACCACATCTTGCACACCTAGAACAAACCAAACATTGTAATCAAGTTTGCTGGGACAAAAAATAAAAATTAAGTTAAAAATACCAACAAGAAGTAATGAGACATAAACTTAAAGGGCTTTTTCCTCGCACATTCCATTCTAATTTACAACCTAGAACACCACTTCCAGTAAGGCTCTGTTGCCCTATTAACCAGATTTGGTAAAGGAGAAATGCTGCCGCCTTGTGGCCAATTCCCGCAAGAGCAGCTTTTAACCCACAGCTAATGGTCACTTGCCATTCAAAATGACTCAAGGCTGTAAAGGACACCTGCCCTCAAAATTGTGCTGAGGTAGGGAATGGATAAAGAAAATTCAAAACAGGCAGAGTTTTCAAGAAGTTACTATGAAGAGGCAAGTTTTACTCACTCTCTTTTTAAAGAAAGTAAAATGGATAAAAGCTCAACCTCAGGAAGTATTAGACTCATGCAATCTAATCTACAAAAAGTTTTCAACTCACACCAGTCGACTGACCATTGGAAAAAAGTCTACAAACAATAAACGCAGAAGAGGTTTTAGAGAACTGTGTACACTCTAGCTGCTGGTGAGATGTAAAAGGGTTAAACGCTAATAATGAGAACAGAAAGGAGCTGCGTTTAAAAGGAAAAATTGAGGTACCATTCAATCCAGCAGGCGCACCAATGGGCCTCTCACCTGAGAAGACCAGAATGAAGAAGACCCGGGCTGCAAAAGCTGCACTTCAGCCTTTTTCACAATAGACAAGACAGTGAAGCAACCAAAATGTCCATCAACAGATGAAAGGATAAAGAAGAAGTGGTCCATGTACACAATGAATACTAGCCATGGAAAACAATGAAACACTGCTCTTTGAGGCACCATAGATGATCTTGAAGATAATCACAGAACATGAGGTAAGTCGGAAAGCAAAAGTCCTATATCCTATGATATCACTTATAGGCGTTATCTAATAACTGACACAAATGAACATATTTCCACAGAGAAAGTCAATCACAGACTTATTAAAAAAAACTATGCTTATCTAAAAGGAAAGGTGGGGGCAATGGATAAATGAAGATTAGCGTTACCATGTGTATACAAATACATATTATATGCATATATCAAAGAGACCGACCATATAGCAAGGAAGGTTTACGGAACACTCTGTAATAATTTACACGGGAAGAGAATCGCTACATAAATAGGCATATAGGATATGTAGATGAACCAGAGTGTGTACACCTTGCACAAGCAACATTCTAACCATTACCCCAATTGAAAAAATTAAAACAACGAACTAGGAGTAAAGAGACATAAACTTATGGGGGGTTTTCCTGGCACATTCCATTCAAATTTACAACCTAGGCAAACGACTTCCAGAATGGCTCTGCTGCCCTAGTACCCAGATTTGGGAATGGAGAAATGCTGCATCCTTGTGGCCGTTTCCCACAACAGCAGCTTTAAAGCAACTTCAAAAGATCACTAAATATTCACCAATTGCAGTTCTGTAAATGACACCTACCCTCCAAAAAATACTGAGGTCGAAAATCGACCAAAAATTCTAGGGTGCAACCTTTCAAAAAGAATATTTGAAGAGGTATATTATACAAACACTTTTTTTCTTTTTTCTTTTAACAGAAAAGAAAAAGGCGTGGAAAAATGATGAATTGTAGGAATTTTTACAGACATGTAAACCCAAATTACAAAAGCCTGTCAGCTCACACCAGTCAGAATGCCCATCAACAAAAATGCTGCAAACAATAAATGCTGACGTGATTCTGGAGAAATGCGTACCTTCGATTATAAGGGGGACGTGGTAAGAGCCACTAATGAAAGCACAATTGAGGTGCCTTGAAAAGGTAAACGTTGAGCTACCATACCAGTCAATCAATCATACCCACTGCTGGGTCTATCACCTGAGAAAATGAAAATCAAAAATCACCGGCTGGAAAAAAAAAAAAAATCACAGGCTGGCAATCCTGCACTCCAGCAATATTTACCATAGGCAACACTTGGAAGCAACGAAAATGTCCATCAACAGAGGAATGCAACAAGAAGAAGTGGTCCATGTACACAATGGAATTTTAACCATGGAAAATATTGAAGCACTGCTCTTTGGGGCACCATACATGAGCCTGGAGATAATCAAAAAACATGAAGTAGGTCGGAAAGCAAAAGACCTATATCCTATATTATCACTTATGGCAATATCCAATAACTGACACAGATGAACATATTTCCAAAGAGAATGACACTCACAGGCTTAGAAAACAAACTATGCTCATCGAAATGGAAAGGAGGGGGGAAATTGAGAAATGAAGATAAGTGTTACTATACATATACAAATACATATTATATACCTGTATCAAAAAGACCGAATATATAACAAGGGAGGTCGACAGAACACTAATACTTTACATGGGAAGAGCATCTGTACATTAATAGACATACATAATGTACAAATGAACCAGATTGTGTACACCTAGGACAAACAATATTCTAAACTTTACCCAGATTAAAAAAAATTTAAAAACCAAGAAGAAGTAATGAGACAAAAACATATGGGGATTTCTCCTGGCAAATTCCATTCTAATTTACAACCTAGGACAATGACTTCCAGAAAGGCTCTGCTGCCCTAGTTCGCAGATTGGGGAATGGAGAAATGCTACCTCCTTGTGGCCGTTTCCCAAAACAGCAGCTTTGAACCCACTGCAAAAGGTGACTAAATTTTCACCAACTTGCAGTTCTGTAAATGGCACGTGCCCTCCAGAAAATTTCTGGGGTCAAAAATCGACCAAAAACTTCAGGAGAGGGCAACCTTCGAAGAAGAGAATTTCAAGAGCTATATTGTACTCACGGTTTTTTCTTTTAAGAGAAAACAAAAAGGCATAGGAATATGATGAATTTTAAAAATTTTAATGATTTGCATACCCATATTACAAAAACCTATCAGCTCACAGCGGTCAGAATGGCCATTAAGAATAATGCTGGAAAAAATAAACGGTGAAGGGAGTGCGGAGAAATGCGTACCCTCGGTTGTAAGGTGGGGCATGTAAAGAGCCACTAATGAAAACACAATGTAGGTGCTTTGAAAAGGGAAACATTGAGCTACCAGTCAATCAATCACAATCACTTCTTGGCCTATCACCTGAGAAAATGAGAATCAAAAAGTCACAGGCTGGCAAACCTGTACGCCAGCAAGATTTACCATAGCCAGCACTTGGAAGCAATGAAAATGTCCATCAACCGAGGAATGCACCAAGAAGAAGTGGTCCACGTACACAATTGAATATTACTCTAATAATAAATATAAATTAAATTTAAAACAAACAGAAGCAAGGAGACATCAACATTTGTGGGTTTATCCGGGCACATTGCACTCTAATTTATAACCGAAGAACACCACTGGCCGGTAGGTCTGTTTCCCTAGTACCAGCATGGGGAACGTAGAAAGGCTGCCGCTCTTTGGCCGATACCTGCAAAAGCAGGTTTAAAGCCTGAGCTAATGGTCACTTCATTTGAACAAGTACTGCAGGGCTGTAAATGAAACCTGCCCTCAAAATGCCTTGAGGGAGATAATGGCCAAAATATTTCAAATGGTGACACATACTTTAAGAAAACACTTTGAAGAAATAAGCTCTAATCACAGCTGGAAAAATATAAAGGACATGTCTTAAAGCTCAATTTCAATGCATTATGAGACTCATGCAAATTCAACCACAAAGAGGTATCAGCTCACACCACTCAGAATAACCATCAGCAAAAACTGCAAAGAATAAATGCTGAAGGTGCTGGGAAGAAATACATACCCTCCACTTTAAGTGGGACGTAACCTGGAAAGAGCCACTAAGGTGAACAGAATAGAGGTGCCTTTAAAAGGTAAACATTGAGCTACTATATGATCCAGCAGACCTATTCCTGGACCTATAAACTAAGAAGACAGAATTGGAAGGACACAGGCACGCAAATCGGCATTGCATAGTGTTACAGTAGCCAAGATATGGAAGTAACCAAAAAGTCCACCGACAGATGGGTGGACAAAGAACAACTTCTACCTGTACAGATGGAATATGATCTAGTGAAAAAATGAAACAATGCCATTTGCAGCACTATAGATGAGTCTAGAAGTAATCACGCAACTTGGAGTAAGTGAAAAAGCAAAAGACACATATCCTATCATATCACATATAGGGGTTACCTAAAAAATGATACAAACAAAGATATTTCCACAGAGAAACACTATCAAAGAATCAATAAAAAAACTTATGGTTCACCAAATAGTAAGGTTTAAGATTTGGATACATGACCATATTGAGGTTAACAGAGAGATACAAACACATTTGAAATATATAATCACCAAAGACCTACGCAATACCAAGAGAAGACTACTCAACATTGTGTCATAACCTACATGGGAAAAGGATCCGAAGAGGAATAGATATATGTATATGTGTGAAAGAACCACATCTTGCACACCTAGAACAAACAAAACATTGTAATCAAGTTTGCTGTGACAAAAAATAAAAATTAAGTTAAAAATACCAACAAGAAGTAATGAGACATAAACTTAAAGGGCTTTTTCCTCGCACATTCCATTCTAATTTACAACCTAGAACACCACTTCCAGTAAGGCTCTGTTGCCCTATTAACCAGATTTGGTAAAGGAGAAATGCTGCCGCCTTGTGGCCAATTCCCGCAAGAGCAGCTTTTAACCCACAGCTAATGGTCACTTGCCATTCAAAATGACTCAAGGCTGTAAAGGACACTTGCCCTCAAAATTGTGCTGAGGTAGGGAATGGATAAAGAAAATTCAAAACAGGCAGAATTTTGAAGAAGTTACTATGAAGAGGCAAGTTTTACTCACTCTCTTTTTAAAGAAAGGAAAATGGATAAAAGCTCAACCTCAGGAAGTATTAGACTCATGCAATCTAATCTACAAAAAGTTTTCAACTCACACCAGTCGACTGATCATTGGAAAAAAGTCTACAAACAATAAACGCAGAAGAGGTTTTAGAGAACTGTGTACCCTCTAGCTGCTGGTGAGATGTAAAAGGGTTAAACGCTAATAATGAGAACAGAAAGGAGCTGCGTTTAAAAGGAAAAATTGAGGTACCATTCAATCCAGCAGGCGCACCAATGGGCCTCTCACCTGAGAAGACCAGAATGAAGAAGACCCGGGCTGCAAAAGCTGCACTTCAGCCTTATTCACAATAGACAAGACAGTGAAGCAACCAAAATGTCCATCAACAGATGAAAGGATAAAGAAGAAGTGGTCCATGTACACAATGAATACTAGCCATGGAAAACAATGAAACACTGCTCTTTGAGGCACCATAGATGATCTTGGAGATAATCACAGAACATGAGGTAAGTCGGAAAGCAAAAGTCCTATATCCTATGATATCACTTATAGGCGTTATCTAATAACTGACACAAATGAACATATTTCCACAGAGAAAGTCAATCACAGACTTATTAAAAAAACTATGCTTATCTAAAAGGAAAGGTGGGGGGAATGGATAAATGAAGATTAGCGTTACCATGTGTATACAAATACATATTATATGCATATATCAAAGAGACCGACCATATAGCAAGGAAGGTTTACGGAACAATCTGTAATAATTTACACGGGAAGAGAATCTCTACATAAATAGGCATATAGGATATGTAGATGAACCAGAGTGTGTACACCTTGCACAAGCAACATTCTAACCATTACCCCAATTGAAAAAATTAAAACAACGAACTAGGAGTAATGAGACATAAACTTATGGGGGGTTTTCCTGGCACATTCCATTCAAATTTACAACCTAGGCAAACGACTTCCAGAACGGCTCTGCTGCCCTAGTATCCAGATTTGGGAATGGAGAAATGCTGCATCCTTGTGGCCGTTTCCCACAACAGCAGCTTTAAAGCAACTTCAAAAGGTCACTAAATATTCACCAATTGCAGTTCTGTAAATGACACCTGCCCTCCAAAAAATACTGAGGTCGAAAATCGACCAAAAATTCTAGGGTGCAACCTTTCAAAAAGAATATTTGAAGAGGTATATAATACTAACACTTTTTTTCTTTTTTCTTTTAACAGAAAAGAAAAAGGCGTGGAAAAATGATGAATTGTAGGAATTTTTACAGACATGTAAACCCAAATTACAAAAGCCTGTCAGCTCACACCAGTCAGAATGCCCATCAACAAAAATGCTGCAAACAATAAATGCTGACGTGATTGTGGAGAAATGCGTACCCTCGATTATAAGGGGGACGTGGTAAGAGCCCCTAATGAAAGCACAATTGAGGTGCCTTGAAAAGGTAAACGTTGAGCTACCATACCAGTCAGTCAATCATACCCACTGCTGGGTCTATCACCTGAGAAAATGAAAATCAATAATCACAGGCTGGAAAAAAAAAATCACAGGCCTGCAATCCTGCACTCCAGCAATATTTACCATAGGCAACACTTGGAAGCAACGAAAATGTCCATCAACAGAGGAATGCAACAAGAAGAAGTGGTCCATGTACACAATGGAATATTAACCATGGAAAATACTGAAGCACTGCTCTTTGGGGCACCATACATGAGCCTGGAGATAATCAAAAAACATGAAGTAGGTCGGAAAGCAAAAGACCTATATCCTATATTATCACTTATGGCATTATCTAATAACTGACACAGATGAACATATTTCCAAAGAGAAAGACACTCACAGGCTTAGAAAACAAACTATGCTCATCGAAAAGGAAAGGAGGGGGGAAATTGAGAAATGAAGATAAGTGTTACTATACATATACAAATACATATTATATACATGTATCAAAAAGACCAAATATATAACAAGGGAGGTCGACAGAACACTAATACTTTACATGGGAAGAGCATCTGTACATTAATAGACATACATAATGTACAAATGAACCAGATTGTGTACACCTAGGACAAACAATATTCTAAACTTTACCCAGATTAAAAAAATTTTAAAAACCAAGAAAAAGTAATGAGACAAAAACATATGGGGATTTCTCCTGGCAAATTCCATTCTAATTTACAACCTAGGACAATGACTTCCAGAAAGGCTCTGCTGCCCTAGTTCCCAGATTGGGGAATGAAAAAATGCTACCTCCTTGTGGCCGTTTCCCAAAACAGCAGCTTTGAACCCACTGCAAAAGGTGACTAAATTTTCACCAACTTGCAGTTCTGTAAATGGCACGTGCCCTCCAGAAAATTTCTGGGGTCAAAAATCGACCAAAAAACTTCAGGAGAGGGCAACCTTCGAAGAAGAGAATTTCAAGAGCTATATTGTACTCACGGTTTTTTCTTTTAAGAGAAAACAAAAAGGCATAGGAATATGATGAATTTTAAAAATTTTAATGATTTGCATACCCATATTACAAAAACCTATCAGCTCACAGCGGTCAGAATGGCCATTAGGAATAATGCTGAAAAAATAAACGGTGAAGGGAGTGCGGAGAAATGCGTACCCTCGGTTGTAAGGTGGGGCATGTAAAGACCCACTAATGAAAACACAATGTAGGTGCTTTGAAAAGGGAAACATTGAGCTACCAGTCAATCAATCACAATCACTTCTTGGCCTATCACCTGAGAAAATGAGAATCAAAAAGTCACAGGCTGGCAAACCTGTACGCCAGCAAGATTTACCATAGCCAGCACTTGGAAGCAATGAAAATGTCCATCAACCGAGGAATGCACCAAGAAGAAGTGGTCCACGTACACAATGGAATATTACTCTAATAATAAATATAAATTAAATTTAAAACAAACAGAAGCAAGGAGACATCAACATTTGTGGGTTTATCCGGGCACATTGCACTCTAATTTATAACCGAAGAACACCACTGGCCGGTAGGTCTGTTTCCCTAGTACCAGCATGGGGAACGTAGAAAGGCTGCCGCTCTTTGGCCGATACCTGCAAAAGCAGGTTAAAAGCCTGAGCTAATGGTCACTTCATATGAACAAGTACTGCAGGGCTGTAAATGAAACCTGCCCTCAAAATGCCTTGAGGGAGATAATGGCCAAAATATTTCAAATGGTGACACATACTTTAAGAAAACACTTTGAAGAAATAAGCTCTAATCACAGCTGGAAAAATAAAAAGGACATGTCTTAAAGCTCAATTTCAATGCATTATGAGACTCATGCAAATTCAACCACAAAGAGGTATCAGCTCACACCACTCAGAATAACCATCAGCAAAAACTGCAAAGAATAAATGCTGAAGGTGCTGGGAAGAAATACATACCCTCCACTTTAAGTGGGACGTAACCTGGAAAGAGCCACTAAGGTGAACAGAATAGAGGTGCCTTTAAAAGGTAAACATTGAGCTACCATATGATCCAGCAGACCTATTCCTGGACCTATAAACTAAGAAGACAGAATTGGAAGGACACAGGCACGCAAATCGGCATTGCATAGTGTTACAGTAGCCAAGATATGGAAGTAACCAAAAAGTCCACCGACAGATGGGTGGACAAAGAACAACTTCTACCTGTACAGATGGAATATGATCTAGTGAAAAAATGAAACAATGCCATTTGCAGCACTATAGATGAGTCTAGAAGTAATCACGCAACTTGGAGTAAGTGAAAAAGCAAAAGACACATATCCTATCATATCACATATAGGGGTTACCTAAAAAATGATACAAACAAAGATATTTCCACAGAGAAACACTATCAAAGAATCAATAAAAAAACTTATGGTTCACCAAATAGTAAGGTTTAAGATTTGGATACATGACCATATTGAGGTTAACAGAGAGATACAAACACATGTGAAATATATAATCACCAAAGACCTACGCAATACCAAGAGAAGACTACTCAACATTGTGTCATAACCTACATGGGAAAAGGATCCGAAGAGGAATAGATATATGTATATGTGTGAAAGAACCACATCTTGCACACCTAGAACAAACAAAACATTGTAATCAAGTTTGCTGTGACAAAAAATAAAAATTAAGTTAAAAATACCAACAAGAAGTAATGAGACATAAACTTAAAGGGCTTTTTCCTCGCACATTCCATTCTAATTTACAACCTAGAACACCACTTCCAGTAAGGCTCTGTTGCCCTATTAACCAGATTTGGTAAAGGAGAAATGCTGCCGCCTTGTGGCCAATTCCCGCAAGAGCAGCTTTTAACCCACAGCTAATGGTCACTTGCCATTCAAAATGACTCAAGGCTGTAAAGGACACTTGCCCTCAAAATTGTGCTGAGGTAGGGAATGGATAAAGAAAATTCAAAACAGGCAGAATTTTGAAGAAGTTACTATGAAGAGGCAAGTTTTACTCACTCTCTTTTTAAAGAAAGGAAAATGGATAAAAGCTCAACCTCAGGAAGTATTAGACTCATGCAATCTAATCTACAAAAAGTTTTCAACTCACACCAGTCGACTGATCATTGGAAAAAAGTCTACAAACAATAAACGCAGAAGAGGTTTTAGAGAACTGTGTACCCTCTAGCTGCTGGTGAGATGTAAAAGGGTTAAACGCTAATAATGAGAACAGAAAGGAGCTGCGTTTAAAAGGAAAAATTGAGGTACCATTCAATCCAGCAGGCGCACCAATGGGCCTCTCACCTGAGAAGACCAGAATGAAGAAGACCCGGGCTGCAAAAGCTGCACTTCAGCCTTATTCACAATAGACAAGACAGTGAAGCAACCAAAATGTCCATCAACAGATGAAAGGATAAAGAAGAAGTGGTCCATGTACACAATGAATACTAGCCATGGAAAACAATGAAACACTGCTCTTTGAGGCACCATAGATGATCTTGGAGATAATCACAGAACATGAGGTAAGTTGGAAAGCAAAAGTCCTATATCCTATGATATCACTTATAGGCGTTATCTAATAACTGACACAAATGAACATATTTCCACAGAGAAAGTCAATCACAGACTTATTAAAAAAACTATGCTTATCTAAAAGGAAAGGTGGGGGGAATGGATAAATGAAGATTAGCGTTACCATGTGTATACAAATACATATTATATGCATATATCAAAGAGACCGACCATATAGCAAGGAAGGTTTACGGAACAATCTGTAATAATTTACACGGGAAGAGAATCTCTACATAAATAGGCATATAGGATATGTAGATGAACCAGAGTGTGTACACCTTGCACAAGCAACATTCTAACCATTACCCCAATTGAAAAAATTAAAACAACGAACTAGGAGTAATGAGACATAAACTTATGGGGGGTTTTCCTGGCACATTCCATTCAAATTTACAACCTAGGCAAACGACTTCCAGAACGGCTCTGCTGCCCTAGTATCCAGATTTGGGAATGGAGAAATGCTGCATCCTTGTGGCCGTTTCCCACAACAGCAGCTTTAAAGCAACTTCAAAAGGTCACTAAATATTCACCAATTGCAGTTCTGTAAATGACACCTGCCCTCCAAAAAATACTGAGGTCGAAAATCGACCAAAAATTCTAGGGTGCAACCTTTCAAAAAGAATATTTGAAGAGGTATATAATACTAACACTTTTTTTCTTTTTTCTTTTAACAGAAAAGAAAAAGGCGTGGAAAAATGATGAATTGTAGGAATTTTTACAGACATGTAAACCCAAATTACAAAAGCCTGTCAGCTCACACCAGTCAGAATGCCCATCAACAAAAATGCTGCAAACAATAAATGCTGACGTGATTGTGGAGAAATGCGTACCCTCGATTATAAGGGGGACATGGTAAGAGCCCCTAATGAAAGCACAATTGAGGTGCCTTGAAAAGGTAAACGTTGAGCTACCATACCAGTCAATCAATCATACCCACTGCTGGGTCTATCACCTGAGAAAATGAAAATCAATAATCACAGGCTGGAAAAAAAAAATCACAGGCCTGCAATCCTGCACTCCAGCAATATTTACCATAGGCAACACTTGGAAGCAACGAAAATGTCCATCAACAGAGGAATGCAACAAGAAGAAGTGGTCCATGTACACAATGGAATATTAACCATGGAAAATACTGAAGCACTGCTCTTTGGGGCACCATACATGAGCCTGGAGATAATCAAAAAACATGAAGTAGGTCGGAAAGCAAAAGACCTATATCCTATATTATCACTTATGGCATTATCTAATAACTGACACAGATGAACATATTTCCAAAGAGAAAGACACTCACAGGCTTAGAAAACAAACTATGCTCATCGAAAAGGAAAGGAGGGGGGAAATTGAGAAATGAAGATAAGTGTTACTATACATATACAAATACATATTATATACATGTATCAAAAAGACCGAATATATAACAAGGGAGGTCGACAGAACACTAATACTTTACATGGGAAGAGCATCTGTACATTAATAGACATACATAATGTACAAATGAACCAGATTGTGTACACCTAGGACAAACAATATTCTAAACTTTACCCAGATTAAAAAAATTTTAAAAACCAAGAAGAAGTAATGAGACAAAAACATATGGGGATTTCTCCTGGCAAATTCCATTCTAATTTACAACCTAGGACAATGACTTCCAGAAAGGCTCTGCTGCCCTAGTTCCCAGATTGGGGAATGAAAAAATGCTACCTCCTTGTGGCCGTTTCCCAAAACAGCAGCTTTGAACCCACTGCAAAAGGTGACTAAATTTTCACCAACTTGCAGTTCTGTAAATGGCACGTGCCCTCCAGAAAATTTCTGGGGTCAAAAATCGACCAAAAAACTTCAGGAGAGGGCAACCTTCGAAGAAGAGAATTTCAAGAGCTATATTGTACTCACGGTTTTTTCTTTTAAGAGAAAACAAAAAGGCATAGGAATATGATGAATTTTAAAAATTTTAATGATTTGCATACCCATATTACAAAAACCTATCAGCTCACAGCGGTCAGAATGGCCATTAGGAATAATGCTGAAAAAATAAACGGTGAAGGGAGTGCGGAGAAATGCGTACCCTCGGTTGTAAGGTGGGGCATGTAAAGACCCACTAATGAAAACACAATGTAGGTGCTTTGAAAAGGGAAACATTGAGCTACCAGTCAATCAATCACAATCACTTCTTGGCCTATCACCTGAGAAAATGAGAATCAAAAAGTCACAGGCTGGCAAACCTGTACGCCAGCAAGATTTACCATAGCCAGCACTTGGAAGCAATGAAAATGTCCATCAACCGAGGAATGCACCAAGAAGAAGTGGTCCACGTACACAATGGAATATTACTCTAATAATAAATATAAATTAAATTTAAAACAAACAGAAGCAAGGAGACATCAACATTTGTGGGTTTATCCGGGCACATTGCACTCTAATTTATAACCGAAGAACACCACTGGCCGGTAGGTCTGTTTCCCTAGTACCAGCATGGGGAACGTAGAAAGGCTGCCGCTCTTTGGCCGATACCTGCAAAAGCAGGTTAAAAGCCTGAGCTAATGGTCACTTCATATGAACAAGTACTGCAGGGCTGTAAATGAAACCTGCCCTCAAAATGCCTTGAGGGAGATAATGGCCAAAATATTTCAAATGGTGACACATACTTTAAGAAAACACTTTGAAGAAATAAGCTCTAATCACAGCTGGAAAAATAAAAAGGACATGTCTTAAAGCTCAATTTCAATGCATTATGAGACTCATGCAAATTCAACCACAAAGAGGTATCAGCTCACACCACTCAGAATAACCATCAGCAAAAACTGCAAAGAATAAATGCTGAAGGTGCTGGGAAGAAATACATACCCTCCACTTTAAGTGGGACGTAACCTGGAAAGAGCCACTAAGGTGAACAGAATAGAGGTGCCTTTAAAAGGTAAACATTGAGCTACCATATGATCCAGCAGACCTATTCCTAGACCTATAAACTAAGAAGACAGAATTGGAAGGACACAGGCACGCAAATCGGCATTGCATAGTGTTACAGTAGCCAAGATATGGAAGTAACCAAAAAGTCCACCGACAGATGGGTGGACAAAGAACAACTTCTACCTGTACAGATGGAATATGATCTAGTGAAAAAATGAAACAATGCTATTTGCAGCACTATAGATGAGTCTAGAAGTAATCACGCAACTTGGAGTAAGTGAAAAAGCAAAAGACACATATCCTATCACATATAGGGGTTACCTAAGAAATGATACAAACAAAGATATTTCCACAGAGAAACACTATCACAGAATCAATAAAAAAACTTATGGTTCACCAAATAGTAAGGTGTGAGGATTGGATACATGACCATATTGAGGTTAACAGAGAGATACAAACACATGTGAAATATATAATCACCAAAGACCTACGCAATACCAAGAGAAGACTACTCAACATTGTGTCATAACCTACATGGGAAAAGGATCCGAAGAGGAATAGATATATGTATATGTGTGAAAGAACCACATCTTGCACACCTAGAACAAACAAAACATTGTAATCAAGTTTGCTGGGACAAAAAATAAAAATAAAGTTAAAAATACCAACAAGAAGTAATGAGACATAAACTTAAAGGGCTTTTTCCTCGCACATTCCATTCTAATTTACAACCTAGAACACCACTTCCAGTAAGGCTCTGTTGCCCTATTAACCAGATTTGGTAAAGGAGAAATGCTGCCGCCTTCTGGCCAATTCCCGCAAGAGCAGCTTTTAACCCACAGCTAATGGTCACTTGCCATTCAAAATGACTCAAGGCTGTAAAGGACACCTGCCCTCAAAATTGTGCTGAGGTAGGGAATGGATAAAGAAAATTCAAAACAGGCAGAGTTTTGAAGAAGTTACTATGAAGAGGCAAGTTTTACTCACTCTCTTTTTAAAGAAAGTAAAATGGATAAAAGCTCAACCTCAGGAAGTATTAGACTCATGCAATCTAATCTACAAAAAGTTTTCAACTCACACCAGTCGACTGACCATTGGAAAAAAGTCTACAAACAATAAACGCAGAAGAGGTTTTAGAGAACTGTGTACACTCTAGCTGCTGGTGAGATGTAAAAGGGTTAAACGCTAATAATGAGAACAGAAAGGAGCTGCGTTTAAAAGGAAAAATTGAGGTACCATTCAATCCAGCAGGCGCACCAATGGGCCTCTCACCTGAGAAGACCAGAATGAAGAAGACCCGGGCTGCAAAAGCTGCACTTCAGCCTTTTTCACAATAGACAAGACAGTGAAGCAACCAAAATGTCCATCAACAGATGAAAGGATAAAGAAGAAGTGGTCAATGTACACAATGAATACTAGCCATGGAAAACAATGAAACACTGCTCTTTGAGGCACCATAGATGATCTTGAAGATAATCACAGAACATGAGGTAAGTCGGAAAGCAAAAGTCCTATATCCTATGATATCACTTATAGGCGTTATCTAATAACTGACACAAATGAACATATTTCCACAGAGAAAGTCAATCAAAGACTTATTAAAAAAAACTATGCTTATCTAAAAGGAAAGGTGGGGGCAATGGATAAATGAAGATTAGCGTTACCATGTGTATACAAATACATATTATATGCATATATCAAAGAGACCGACCATATAGCAAGGAAGGTTTACGGAACACTCTGTAATAATTTACACGGGAAGAGAATCGCTACATAAATAGGCATATAGGATATGTAGATGAACCAGAGTGTGTACACCTTGCACAAGCAACATTCTAACCATTACCCCAATTGAAAAAATTAAAACAACGAACTAGGAGTAAAGAGACATAAACTTATGGGGGGTTTTCCTGGCACATTCCATTCAAATTTACAACCTAGGCAAACGACTTCCAGAATGGCTCTGCTGCCCTAGTACCCAGATTTGGGAATGGAGAAATGCTGCATCCTTGTGGCCGTTTCCCACAACAGCAGCTTTAAAGCAACTTCAAAAGATCACTAAATATTCACCAATTGCAGTTCTGTAAATGACACCTACCCTCCAAAAAATACTGAGGTCGAAGATCGACCAAAAATTCTAGGGTGCAACCTTTCAAAAAGAATATTTGAAGAGGTATATTATACAAACACTTTTTTTCTTTTTTCTTTTAACAGAAAAGAAAAAGGCGTGGAAAAATGATGAATTGTAGGAATTTTTACAGACATGTAAACCCAAATTACAAAAGCCTGTCAGCTCACACCAGTCAGAATGCCCATCAACAAAAATGCTGCAAACAATAAATGCTGACGTGAATCTGGAGAAATGCGTACCTTCGATTATAAGGGGGACGTGGTAAGAGCCACTAATGAAAGCACAATTAAGGTGCCTTGAAAAGGTAAACGTTGAGCTACCATACCAGTCAATCAATCATACCCACTGCTGGGTCTATCACCTGAGAAAATGAAAATCAAAAATCACCGGCTGGAAAAAAAAAAAATCACAGGCTGGCAATCCTGCACTCCAGCAATATTTACCATAGGCAACACTTGGAAGCAACGAAAATGTCCATCAACAGAGGAATGCAACAAGAAGAAGTGGTCCATGTACACAATGGAATTTTAACCATGGAAAATATTGAAGCACTGCTCTTTGGGGCACCATACATGAGCCTGGAGATAATCAAAAAACATGAAGTAGGTCGGAAAGCAAAAGACCTATATCCTATATTATCACTTATGGCAATATCTAATAACTGACACAGATGAACATATTTCCAAAGAGAATGACACTCACAGGCTTAGAAAACAAACTATGCTCATCGAAATGGAAAGGAGGGGGGAAATTGAGAAATGAAGATAAGTGTTACTATACATATACAAATACATATTATATACCTGTATCAAAAAGACCGAATATATAACAAGGGAGGTCGACAGAACACTAATACTTTACATGGGAAGAGCATCTGTACATTAATAGACATACATAATGTACAAATGAACCAGATTGTGTACACCTAGGACAAACAATATTCTAAACTTTACCCAGATTAAAAAAAATTTAAAAACCAAGAAGAAGTAATGAGACAAAAACATATGGGGATTTCTCCTGGCAAATTCCATTCTAATTTACAACCTAGGACAATGACTTCCAGAAAGGCTCTTCTGCCCTAGTTCGCAGATTGGGGAATGGAGAAATGCTACCTCCTTGTGGCCGTTTCCCAAAACAGCAGCTTTGAACCCACTGCAAAAGGTGACTAAATTTTCACCAACTTGCAGTTCTGTAAATGGCACGTGCCCTCCAGAAAATTTCTGGGGTCAAAAATCGACCAAAAACTTCAGGAGAGGGCAACCTTCGAAGAAGAGAATTTCAAGAGCTATACTGTACTCACGGTTTTTTCTTTTAAGAGAAAACAAAAAGGCATAGGAATATGATGAATTTTAAAAATTTTAATGATTTGCATACCCATATTACAAAAACCTATCAGCTCACAGCGGTCAGAATGGCCATTAAGAATAATGCTGGAAAAAATAAACGGTGAAGGGAGTGCGGAGAAATGCGTACCCTCGGTTGTAAGGTGGGGCATGTAAAGAGCCACTAATGAAAACACAATGTAGGTGCTTTGAAAAGGGAAACATTGAGCTACCAGTCAATCAATCACAATCACTTCTTGGCCTATCACCTGAGAAAATGAGAATCAAAAAGTCACAGGCTGGCAAACCTGTACGCCAGCAAGATTTACCATAGCCAGCACTTGGAAGCAATGAAAATGTCCATCAACCGAGGAATGCACCAAGAAGAAGTGGTCCACGTACACAATGGAATATTACTCTAATAATAAATATAAATTAAATTTAAAACAAACAGAAGCAAGGAGACATCAACATTTGTGGGTTTATCCGGGCACATTGCACTCTAATTTATAACCGAAGAACACCACTGGCCGGTAGGTCTGTTTCCCTAGTACCAGCATGGGGAACGTAGAAAGGCTGCCGCTCTTTGGCCGATACCTGCAAAAGCAGGTTTAAAGCCTGAGCTAATGGTCACTTCATTTGAACAAGTACTGCAGGGCTGTAAATGAAACCTGCCCTCAAAATGCCTTGAGGGAGATAATGGCCAAAATATTTCAAATGGTGACACATACTTTAAGAAAACACTTTGAAGAAATAAGCTCTAATCACAGCTGGAAAAATATAAAGGACATGTCTTAAAGCTCAATTTCAATGCATTATGAGACTCATGCAAATTCAACCACAAAGAGGTATCAGCTCACACCACTCAGAATAACCATCAGCAAAAACTGCAAAGAATAAATGCTGAAGGTGCTGGGAAGAAATACATACCCTCCACTTTAAGTGGGACGTAACCTGGAAAGAGCCACTAAGGTGAACAGAATAGAGGTGCCTTTAAAAGGTAAACATTGAGCTACTATATGATCCAGCAGACCTATTCCTGGACCTATAAACTAAGAAGATAGAATTGGAAGGACACAGGCACGCAAATCGGCATTGCATAGTGTTACAGTAGCCAAGATATGGAAGTAACCAAAAAGTCCACCGACAGATGGGTGGACAAAGAACAACTTCTACCTGTACAGATGGAATATGATCTAGTGAAAAAATGAAACAATGCCATTTGCAGCACTATAGATGAGTCTAGAAGTAATCACGCAACTTGGAGTAAGTGAAAAAGCAAAAGACACATATCCTATCATATCACATATAGGGGTTACCTAAAAAATGATACAAACAAAGATATTTCCACAGAGAAACACTATCACAGAATCAATAAAAAAACTTATGGTTCACCAAATAGTAAGGTTTAAGATTTGGATACATGACCATATTGAGGTTAACAGAGAGATACAAACACATGTGAAATATATAATCACCAAAGACCTACGCAATACCAAGAGAAGACTACTCAACATTGTGTCATAACCTACATGGGAAAAGGATCCGAAGAGGAATAGATATATGTATATGTGTGAAAGAACCACATCTTGCACACCTAGAACAAACAAAACATTGTAATCAAGTTTGCTGTGACAAAAAATAAAAATTAAGTTAAAAATACCAACAAGAAGTAATGAGACATAAACTTAAAGGGCTTTTTCCTCGCACATTCCATTCTAATTTACAACCTAGAACACCACTTCCAGTAAGGCTCTGTTGCCCTATTAACCAGATTTGGTAAAGGAGAAATGCTGCCGCCTTGTGGCCAATTCCCGCAAGAGCAGCTTTTAACCCACAGCTAATGGTCACTTGCCATTCAAAATGACTCAAGGCTGTAAAGGACACTTGCCCTCAAAATTGTGCTGAGGTAGGGAATGGATAAAGAAAATTCAAAACAGGCAGAATTTTGAAGAAGTTACTATGAAGAGGCAAGTTTTACTCACTCTCTTTTTAAAGAAAGGAAAATGGATAAAAGCTCAACCTCAGGAAGTATTAGACTCATGCAATCTAAACTACAAAAAGTTTTCAACTCACACCAGTCGACTGATCATTGGAAAAAAGTCTACAAACAATAAACGCAGAAGAGGTTTTAGAGAACTGTGTACCCTCTAGCTGCTGGTGAGATGTAAAAGGGTTAAACGCTAATAATGAGAACAGAAAGGAGCTGCGTTTAAAAGGAAAAATTGAGGTACCATTCAATCCAGCAGGCGCACCAATGGGCCTCTCACCTGAGAAGACCAGAATGAAGAAGACCCGGGCTGCAAAAGCTGCACTTCAGCCTTATTCACAATAGACAAGACAGTGAAGCAACCAAAATGTCCATCAACAGATGAAAGGATAAAGAAGAAGTGGTCCATGTACACAATGAATACTAGCCATGGAAAACAATGAAACACTGCTCTTTGAGGCACCATAGATGATCTTGGAGATAATCACAGAACATGAGGTAAGTCGGAAAGCAAAAGTCCTATATCCTATGATATCACTTATAGGCGTTATCTAATAACTGACACAAATGAACATATTTCCACAGAGAAAGTCAATCACAGACTTATTAAAAAAACTATGCTTATCTAAAAGGAAAGGTGGGGGGAATGGATAAATGAAGATTAGCGTTACCATGTGTATACAAATACATATTATATGCATATATCAAAGAGACCGACCATATAGCAAGGAAGGTTTACGGAACAATCTGTAATAATTTACACGGGAAGAGAATCTCTACATAAATAGGCATATAGGATATGTAGATGAACCAGAGTGTGTACACCTTGCACAAGCAACATTCTAACCATTACCCCAATTGAAAAAATTAAAACAACGAACTAGGAGTAATGAGACATAAACTTATGGGGGGTTTTCCTGGCACATTCCATTCAAATTTACAACCTAGGCAAACGACTTCCAGAACGGCTCTGCTGCCCTAGTATCCAGATTTGGGAATGGAGAAATGCTGCATCCTTGTGGCCGTTTCCCACAACAGCAGCTTTAAAGCAACTTCAAAAGGTCACTAAATATTCACCAATTGCAGTTCTGTAAATGACACCTGCCCTCCAAAAAATACTGAGGTCGAAAATCGACCAAAAATTCTAGGGTGCAACCTTTCAAAAAGAATATTTGAAGAGGTATATAATACTAACACTTTTTTTCTTTTTTCTTTTAACAGAAAAGAAAAAGGCGTGGAAAAATGATGAATTGTAGGAATTTTTACAGACATGTAAACCCAAATTACAAAAGCCTGTCAGCTCACACCAGTCAGAATGCCCATCAACAAAAATGCTGCAAACAATAAATGCTGACGTGATTGTGGAGAAATGCGTACCCTCGATTATAAGGGGGACGTGGTAAGAGCCCCTAATGAAAGCACAATTGAGGTGCCTTGAAAAGGTAAACGTTGAGCTACCATACCAGTCAATCAATCATACCCACTGGTGGGTCTATCACCTGAGAAAATGAAAATCAAAAATCACAGGCAGGCAATCCTGCACTCCAGCAATATTTTCCATAGGCAACACTTGGAAGCAACGAAAATGTCCATCAACAGAGGAATGCAACAAGAAGAAGTGGTCCATGTACACAATGGAATATTAACCATGGAAAATACTGAAGCACTGCTCTTTGGGGCACCATACATGAGCCTGGAGATAATCAAAAAACATGAAGTAGGTCGGAAAGCAAAAGACCTATATCCTATATTATCACTTATGGCATTATCTAATAACTGACACAGATGAACATATTTCCAAAGAGAAAGACACTCACAGGCTTAGAAAACAAACTATGCTCATCGAAAAGGAAAGGAGGGGGGAAATTGAGAAATGAAGATAAGTGTTACTATACATATACAAATACATATTATATACATGTATCAAAAAGACAGAATATATAACAAGGGAGGTCGACAGAACACTAATACTTTACATGGGAAGAGCATCTGTACATTAATAGACATACATAATGTACAAATGAACCAGATTGTGTACACCTAGGACAAACAATATTCTAAACTTTACCCAGATAAAAAAAATTTTAAAAACCAAGAAGAAGTAATGAGACAAAAACATATGGGGATTTCTCCTGGCAAATTCCATTCTAATTTACAACCTAGGACAATGACTTCCAGAAAGGCTCTGCTGCCCTAGTTCCCAGATTGGGGAATGAAAAAATGCTACCTCCTTGTGGCCGTTTCCCAAAACAGCAGCTTTGAACCCACTGCAAAAGGTGACTAAATTTTCACCAACTTGCAGTTCTGTAAATGGCACGTGCCCTCCAGAAAATTTCTGGGGTCAAAAATCGACCAAAAAACTTCAGGAGAGGGCAACCTTCGAAGAAGAGAATTTCAAGAGCTATATTGAACTCACGGTTTTTTCTTTTAAGAGAAAACAAAAAGGCATAGGAATATGATGAATTTTAAAAATTTTAATGATTTGCATACCCATATTACAAAAACCTATCAGCTCACAGCGGTCAGAATGGCCATTAGGAATAATGCTGAAAAAATAAACGGTGAAGGGAGTGCGGAGAAATGCGTACCCTCGGTTGTAAGGTGGGGCATGTAAAGACCCACTAATGAAAACACAATGTAGGTGCTTTGAAAAGGGAAACATTGAGCTACCAGTCAATCAATCACAATCACTTCTTGGCCTATCACCTGAGAAAATGAGAATCAAAAAGTCACAGGCTGGCAAACCTGTACGCCAGCAAGATTTACCATAGCCAGCACTTGGAAGCAATGAAAATGTCCATCAACCGAGGAATGCACCAAGAAGAAGTGGTCCACGTACACAATGGAATATTACTCTAATAATAAATATAAATTAAATTTAAAACAAACAGAAGCAAGGAGACATCAACATTTGTGGGTTTATCCGGGCACATTGCACTCTAATTTATAACCGAAGAACACCACTGGCCGGTAGGTCTGTTTCCCTAGTACCAGCATGGGGAACGTAGAAAGGCTGCCGCTCTTTGGCCGATACCTGCAAAAGCAGGTTAAAAGCCTGAGCTAATGGTCACTTCATATGAACAAGTACTGCAGGGCTGTAAATGAAACCTGCCCTCAAAATGCCTTGAGGGAGATAATGGCCAAAATATTTCAAATGGTGACACATACTTTAAGAAAACACTTTGAAGAAATAAGCTCTAATCACAGCTGGAAAAATAAAAAGGACATGTCTTAAAGCTCAATTTCAATGCATTATGAGACTCATGCAAATTCAACCACAAAGAGGTATCAGCTCACACCACTCAGAATAACCATCAGCAAAAACTGCAAAGAATAAATGCTGAAGGTGCTGGGAAGAAATACATACCCTCCACTTTAAGTGGGACGTAACCTGGAAAGAGCCACTAAGGTGAACAGAATAGAGGTGCCTTTAAAAGGTAAACATTGAGCTACCATATGATCCAGCAGACCTATTCCTGGACCTATAAACTAAGAAGACAGAATTGGAAGGACACAGGCACGCAAATCGGCATTGCATAGTGTTACAGTAGCCAAGATATGGAAGTAACCAAAAAGTCCACCGACAGATGGGTGGACAAAGAACAACTTCTACCTGTACAGATGGAATATGATCTAGTGAAAAAATGAAACAATGCCATTTGCAGCACTATAGATGAGTCTAGAAGTAATCACGCAACTTGGAGTAAGTGAAAAAGCAAAAGACACATATCCTATCATATCACATATAGGGGTTACCTAAAAAATGATACAAACAAAGATATTTCCACAGAGAAACACTATCAAAGAATCAATAAAAAAACTTATGGTTCACCAAATAGTAAGATTTAAGATTTGGATACATGACCATATTGAGGTTAACAGAGAGATACAAACACATGTGAAATATATAATCACCAAAGACCTACGCAATACCAAGAGAAGACTACTCAACATTGTGTCATAACCTACATGGGAAAAGGATCCGAAGAGGAATAGATATATGTATATGTGTGAAAGAACCACATCTTGCACACCTAGAACAAACAAAACATTGTAATCAAGTTTGCTGGGACAAAAAATAAAAATAAAGTTAAAAATACCAACAAGAAGTAATGAGACATAAACTTAAAGGGCTTTTTCCTCGCACATTCCATTCTAATTTACAACCTAGAACACCACTTCCAGTAAGGCTCTGTTGCCCTATTAACCAGATTTGGTAAAGGAGAAATGCTGCCGCCTTGTGGCCAATTCCCGCAAGAGCAGCTTTTAACCCACAGCTAATGGTCACTTGCCATTCAAAATGACTCAAGGCTGTAAAGGACACCTGCCCTCAAAATTGTGCTGAGGTAGGGAAGGGATAAAGAAAATTCAAAACAGGCAGAGTTTTCAAGAAGTTACTATGAAGAGGCAAGTTTTACTCACTCTCTTTTTAAAGAAAGTAAAATGGATAAAAGCTCAACCTCAGGAAGTATTAGACTCATGCAATCTAATCTACAAAAAGTTTTCAACTCACACAAGTCGACTGACCATTGGAAAAAAGTCTACAAACAATAAACGCAGAAGAGGTTTTAGAGAACTGTGTACACTCTAGCTGCTGGTGAGATGTAAAAGGGTTAAACGCTAATAATGAGAACAGAAAGGAGCTGCGTTTAAAAGGAAAAATTGAGGTACCATTCAATCCAGCAGGCGCACCAATGGGCCTCTCACCTGAGAAGACCAGAATGAAGAAGACCCGGGCTGCAAAAGCTGCACTTCAGCCTTATTCACAATAGACAAGACAGTGAAGCAACCAAAATGTCCATCAACAGATGAAAGGATAAAGAAGAAGTGGTCCATGTACACAATGAATACTAGCCATGGAAAACAATGAAACACTGCTCTTTGAGGCACCATAGATGATCTTGAAGATAATCACAGAACATGAGGTAAGTCGGAAAGCAAAAGTCCTATATCCTATGATATCACTTATAGGCGTTATCTAATAACTGACACAAATGAACATATTTCCACAGAGAAAGTCAATCACAGACTTATTAAAAAAAACTATGCTTATCTAAAAGGAAAGGTGGGGGCAATGGATAAATGAAGATTAGCGTTACCATGTGTATACAAATACATATTATATGCATATATCAAAGAGACCGACCATATAGCAAGGAAGGTTTACGGAACACTCTGTAATAATTTACACGGGAAGAGAATCGCTACATAAATAGGCATATAGGATATGTAGATGAACCAGAGTGTGTACACCTTGCACAAGCAACATTCTAACCATTACCCCAATTGAAAAAATTAAAACAACGAACTAGGAGTAAAGAGACATAAACTTATGGGGGGTTTTCCTGGCACATTCCATTCAAATTTACAACCTAGGCAAACGACTTCCAGAACGGCTCTGCTGCCCTAGTATCCAGATTTGGGAATGGAGAAATGCTGCATCCTTGTGGCCGTTTCCCACAACAGCAGCTTTAAAGCAACTTCAAAAGGTCACTAAATATTCACCAATTGCAGTTCTGTAAATGACACCTGCCCTCCAAAAAATACTGAGGTCGAAAATCGACCAAAAATTCTAGGGTGCAACCTTTCAAAAAGAATATTTGAAGAGGTATATTATACAAACACTTTTTTTCTTTTTTCTTTTAACAGAAAAGAAAAAGGCGTGGAAAAATGATGAATTGTAGGAATTTTTACAGACATGTAAACCCAAATTACAAAAGCCTGTCAGCTCACACCAGTCAGAATGCCCATCAACAAAAATGCTGCAAACAATAAATGCTGACGTGATTGTGGAGAAATGCGTACCCTCGATTATAAGGGGGACGTGGTAAGAGCCCCTAATGAAAGCACAATTGAGGTGCCTTGAAAAGGTAAACGTTGAGCTACCATACCAGTCAATCAATCATACCCACTGCTGGGTCTATCACCTGAGAAAATGAAAATCAATAATCACAGGCTGGAAAAAAAAAATCACAGGCTGGCAATCCTGCACTCCAGCAATATTTACCATAGGCAACACTTGGAAGCAACGAAAATGTCCATCAACAGAGGAATGCAACAAGAAGAAGTGGTCCATGTACACAATGGAATATTAACCATGGAAAATACTGAAGCACTGCTCTTTGGGGCACCATACATGAGCCTGGAGATAATCAAAAAACATGAAGTAGGTCGGAAAGCAAAAGACCTATATCCTATATTATCACTTATGGCATTATCTAATAACTGACACAGATGAACATATTTCCAAAGAGAAAGACACTCACAGGCTTAGAAAACAAACTATGCTCATCGAAAAGGAAAGGAGGGGGGAAATTGAGAAATGAAGATAAGTGTTACTATACATATACAAATACATATTATATACATGTATCAAAAAGACCGAATATATAACAAGGGAGGTCGACAGAACACTAATACTTTACATGGGAAGAGCATCTGTACATTAATAGACATACATAATGTACAAATGAACCAGATTGTGTACACCTAGGACAAACAATATTCTAAACTTTACCCAGATTAAAAAAATTTTAAAAACCAAGAAGAAGTAATGAGACAAAAACATATGGGGATTTCTCCTGGCAAATTCCATTCTAATTTACAACCTAGGACAATGACTTCCAGAAAGGCTCTGCTGCCCTAGTTCCCAGATTGGGGAATGAAAAAATGCTACCTCCTTGTGGCCGTTTCCCAAAACAGCAGCTTTGAACCCACTGCAAAAGGTGACTAAATTTTCACCAACTTGCAGTTCTGTGAATGGCACGTGCCCTCCAGAAAATTTCTGGGGTCAAAAATCGACCAAAAAACTTCAGGAGAGGGCAACCTTCGAAGAAGAGAATTTCAAGAGCTATATTGTACTCACGGTTTTTTCTTTTAAGAGAAAACAAAAAGGCATAGGAATATGATGAATTTTAAAAATTTTAATGATTTGCATACCCATATTACAAAAACCTATCAGCTCACAGCGGTCAGAATGGCCATTAGGAATAATGCTGAAAAAATAAACGGTGAAGGGAGTGCGGAGAAATGCGTACCCTCGGTTGTAAGGTGGGGCATGTAAAGACCCACTAATGAAAACACAATGTAGGTGCTTTGAAAAGGGAAACATTGAGCTACCAGTCAATCAATCACAATCACTTCTTGGCCTATCACCTGAGAAAATGAGAATCAAAAAGTCACAGGCTGGCAAACCTGTACGCCAGCAAGATTTACCATAGCCAGCACTTGGAAGCAATGAAAATGTCCATCAACCGAGGAATGCACCAAGAAGAAGTGGTCCACGTACACAATGGAATATTACTCTACTAATAAATATAAATTAAATTTAAAACAAACAGAAGCAAGGAGATATCAACATTTGTGGGTTTATCCGGGCACATTGCACTCTAATTTATAACCGAAGAACACCACTGGCCGGTAGGTCTGTTTCCCTAGTACCAGCATGGGGAACGTAGAAAGGCTGCCGCTCTTTGGCCGATACCTGCAAAAGCAGGTTAAAAGCCTGAGCTAATGGTCACTTCATATGAACAAGTACTGCAGGGCTGTAAATGAAACCTGCCCTCAAAATGCCTTGAGGGAGATAATGGCCAAAATATTTCAAATGGTGACACATACTTTAAGAAAACACTTTGAAGAAATAAGCTCTAATCACAGCTGGAAAAATAAAAAGGACATGTCTTAAAGCTCAATTTCAATGCATTATGAGACTCATGCAAATTCAACCACAAAGAGGTATCAGCTCACACCACTCAGAATAACCATCAGCAAAAACTGCAAAGAATAAATGCTGAAGGTGCTGGGAAGAAATACATACCCTCCACTTTAAGTGGGACGTAACCTGGAAAGAGCCACTTAGGTGAACAGAATAGAGGTGCCTTTAAAAGGTAAACATTGAGCTACCATATGATCCAGCAGACCTATTCCTGGACCTATAAACTAAGAAGACAGAATTGGAAGGACACAGGCACGCAAATCGGCATTGCATAGTGTTACAGTAGCCAAGATATGGAAGTAACCAAAAAGTCCACCGACAGATGGGTGGACAAAGAACAACTTCTACCTGTACAGATGGAATATGATCTAGTGAAAAAATGAAACAATGCTATTTGCAGCACTATAGATGAGTCTAGAAGTAATCACGCAACTTGGAGTAAGTGAAAAAGCAAAAGACACATATCCTATCACATATAGGGGTTACCTAAGAAATGATACAAACAAAGATATTTCCACAGAGAAACACTATCACAGAATCAATAAAAAAACTTATGGTTCACCAAATAGTAAGGTGTGAGGATTGGATACATGACCATATTGAGGTTAACAGAGAGATACAAACACATGTGAAATATATAATCACCAAAGACCTACGCAATACCAAGAGAAGACTACTCAACATTGTGTCATAACCTACATGGGAAAAGGATCCGAAGAGGAATAGATATATGTATATGTGTGAAAGAACCACATCTTGCACACCTAGAACAAACAAAACATTGTAATCAAGTTTGCTGGGACAAAAAATAAAAATAAAGTTAAAAATACCAACAAGAAGTAATGAGACATAAACTTAAAGGGCTTTTTCCTCGCATATTCCATTCTAATTTACAACCTAGAACACCACTTCCAGTAAGGCTCTGTTGCCCTATTAACCAGATTTGGTAAAGGAGAAATGCTGCCGCCTTGTGGCCAATTCCCGCAAGAGCAGCTTTTAACCCACAGCTAATGGTCACTTGCCATTCAAAATGACTCAAGGCTGTAAAGGACACCTGCCCTCAAAATTGTGCTGAGGTAGGGAATGGATAAAGAAAATTCAAAACAGGCAGAATTTTGAAGAAGTTACTATGAAGAGGCAAGTTTTACTCACTCTCTTTTTAAAGAAAGGAAAATGGATAAAAGCTCAACCTCAGGAAGTATTAGACTCATGCAATCTAATCTACAAAAAGTTTTCAACTCACACCAGTCGACTGATCATTGGAAAAAAGTCTACAAACAATAAACGCAGAAGAGGTTTTAGAGAACTGTGTACCCTCTAGCTGCTGGTGAGATGTAAAAGGGTTAAACGCTAATAATGAGAACAGAAAGGAGCTGCGTTTAAAAGGAAAAATTGAGGTACCATTCAATCCAGCAGGCGCACCAATGGGCCTCTCACCTGAGAAGACCAGAATGAAGAAGACCCGGGCTGCAAAATCTGCACTTCAGCCTTATTCACAATAGACAAGACAGTGAAGCAACCAAAATGTCCATCAACAGATGAAAGGATAAAGAAGAAGTGGTCCATGTACACAATGAATACTAGCCATGGAAAACAATGAAACACTGCTCTTTGAGGCACCATAGATGATCTTGGAGATAATCACAGAACATGAGGTAAGTCGGAAAGCAAAAGTCCTATATCCTATGATATCACTTATAGGCGTTATCTAATAACTGACACAAATGAACATATTTCCACAGAGAAAGTCAATCACAGACTTATTAAAAAAACTATGCTTATCTAAAAGGAAAGGTGGGGGGAATGGATAAATGAAGATTAGCGTTACCATGTGTATACAAATACGTATTATATGCATATATCAAAGAGACCGACCATATCGCAAGGAAGGTTTACGGAACACTCTGTAATAATTTACACGGGAAGAGAATCTCTACATAAATAGGCATATAGGATATGTAGATGAACCAGAGTGTGTACACCTTGCACAAGCAACATTCTAACCATTACCCCAATTGAAAAAATTAAAACAACGAACTAGGAGTAATGAGACATAAACTTATGGGGGGTTTTCCTGGCACATTCCATTCAAATTTACAACCTAGGCAAACGACTTCCAGAACGGCTCTGCTGCCCTAGTATCCAGATTTGGGAATGGAGAAATGCTGCATCCTTGTGGCCGTTTCCCACAACAGCAGCTTTAAAGCAACTTCAAAAGGTCACTAAATATTCACCAATTGCAGTTCTGTAAATGACACCTGCCCTCCAAAAAATACTGAGGTCGAAAATCGACCAAAAATTCTAGGGTGCAACCTTTCAAAAAGAATATTTGAAGAGGTATATAATACTAACACTTTTTTTCTTTTTTCTTTTAACAGAAAAGAAAAAGGCGTGGAAAAATGATGAATTGTAGGAATTTTTACAGACATGTAAACCCAAATTACAAAAGCCTGTCAGCTCACACCAGTCAGAATGCCCATCAACAAAAATGCTGCAAACAATAAATGCTGACGTGATTGTGGAGAAATGCGTACCCTCGATTATAAGGGGGACGTGGTAAGAGCCCCTAATGAAAGCACAATTGAGGTGCCTTGAAAAGGTAAACGTTGAGCTACCATACCAGTCAATCAATCATACCCACTGCTGGGTCTATCACCTGAGAAAATGAAAATCAATAATCACAGGCTGGAAAAAAAAATCACAGGCTGGCAATCCTGCACTCCAGCAATATTTACCATAGGCAACACTTGGAAGCAACGAAAATGTCCATCAACAGAGGAATGCAACAAGAAGAAGTGGTCCATGTACACAATGGAATATTAACCATGGAAAATACTGAAGCACTGCTCTTTGGGGCACCATACATGAGCCTGGAGATAATCAAAAAACATGAAGTAGGTCGGAAAGCAAAAGACCTATATCCTATATTATCACTTATGGCATTATCTAATAACTGACACAGATGAACATATTTCCAAAGAGAAAGACACTCACAGGCTTAGAAAACAAACTATGCTCATCGAAAAGGAAAGGAGGGGGGAAATTGAGAAATGAAGATAAGTGTTACTATACATATACAAATACATATTATATACATGTATCAAAAAGACCGAATATATAACAAGGGAGGTCGACAGAACACTAATACTTTACATGGGAAGAGCATCTGTACATTAATAGACATACATAATGTACAAATGAACCAGATTGTGTACACCTAGGACAAACAATATTCTAAACTTTACCCAGATTAAAAAAATTTTAAAAACCAAGAAGAAGTAATGAGACAAAAACATATGGGGATTTCTCCTGGCAAATTCCATTCTAATTTACAACCTAGGACAATGACTTCCAGAAAGGCTCTGCTGCCCTAGTTCCCAGATTGGGGAATGAAAAAATGCTACCTCCTTGTGGCCGTTTCCCAAAACAGCAGCTTTGAACCCACTGCAAAAGGTGACTAAATTTTCACCAACTTGCAGTTCTGTGAATGGCACGTGCCCTCCAGAAAATTTCTGGGGTCAAAAATCGACCAAAAAACTTCAGGAGAGGGCAACCTTCGAAGAAGAGAATTTCAAGAGCTATATTGTACTCACGGTTTTTTCTTTTAAGAGAAAACAAAAAGGCATAGGAATATGATGAATTTTAAAAATTTTAATGATTTGCATACCCATATTACAAAAACCTATCAGCTCACAGCGGTCAGAATGGCCATTAGGAATAATGCTGAAAAAATAAACGGTGAAGGGAGTGCGGAGAAATGCGTACCCTCGGTTGTAAGGTGGGGCATGTAAAGACCCACTAATGAAAACACAATGTAGGTGCTTTGAAAAGGGAAACATTGAGCTACCAGTCAATCAATCACAATCACTTCTTGGCCTATCACCTGAGAAAATGAGAATCAAAAAGTCACAGGCTGGCAAACCTGTACGCCAGCAAGATTTACCATAGCCAGCACTTGGAAGCAATGAAAATGTCCATCAACCGAGGAATGCACCAAGAAGAAGTGGTCCACGTACACAATGGAATATTACTCTAATAATAAATATAAATTAAATTTAAAACAAACAGAAGCAAGGAGACATCAACATTTGTGGGTTTATCCGGGCACATTGCACTCTAATTTATAACCGAAGAACACCACTGGCCGGTAGGTCTGTTTCCCTAGTACCAGCATGGGGAACGTAGAAAGGCTGCCGCTCTTTGGCCGATACCTGCAAAAGCAGGTTAAAAGCCTGAGCTAATGGTCACTTCATATGAACAAGTACTGCAGGGCTGTAAATGAAACCTGCCCTCAAAATGCCTTGAGGGAGATAATGGCCAAAATATTTCAAATGGTGACACATACTTTAAGAAAACACTTTGAAGAAATAAGCTCTAATCACAGCTGGAAAAATAAAAAGGACATGTCTTAAAGCTCAATTTCAATGCATTATGAGACTCATGCAAATTCAACCACAAAGAGGTATCAGCTCACACCACTCAGAATAACCATCAGCAAAAACTGCAAAGAATAAATGCTGAAGGTGCTGGGAAGAAATACATACCCTCCACTTTAAGTGGGACGTAACCTGGAAAGAGCCACTAAGGTGAACAGAATAGAGGTGCCTTTAAAAGGTAAACATTGAGCTACCATATGATCCAGCAGACCTATTCCTGGACCTATAAACTAAGAAGACAGAATTGGAAGGACACAGGCACGCAAATCGGCATTGCATAGTGTTACAGTAGCCAAGATATGGAAGTAACCAAAAAGTCCACCGACAGATGGGTGGACAAAGAACAACTTCTACCTGTACAGATGGAATATGATCTAGTGAAAAAATGAAACAATGCCATTTGCAGCACTATAGATGAGTCTAGAAGTAATCACGCAACTTGGAGTAAGTGAAAAAGCAAAAGACACATATCCTATCACATATAGGGGTTACCTAAAAAATGATACAAACAAAGATATTTCCACAGAGAAACACTATCAAAGAATCAATAAAAAAACTTATGGTTCACCAAATAGTAAGATTTAAGATTTGGATACATGACCATATTGAGGTTAACAGAGAGATACAAACACATGTGAAATATATAATCACCAAAGACCTACGCAATACCAAGAGAAGACTACTCAACATTGTGTCATAACCTACATGGGAAAAGGATCCGAAGAGGAATAGATATATGTATATGTGTGAAAGAACCACATCTTGCACACCTAGAACAAACAAAACATTGTAATCAAGTTTGCTGGGACAAAAAATAAAAATAAAGTTAAAAATACCAACAAGAAGTAATGAGACATAAACTTAAAGGGCTTTTTCCTCGCATATTCCATTCTAATTTACAACCTAGAACACCACTTCCAGTAAGGCTCTGTTGCCCTATTAACCAGATTTGGTAAAGGAGAAATGCTGCCGCCTTGTGGCCAATTCCCGCAAGAGCAGCTTTTAACCCACAGCTAATGGTCACTTGCCATTCAAAATGACTCAAGGCTGTAAAGGACACCTGCCCTCAAAATTGTGCTGAGGTAGGGAATGGATAAAGAAAATTCAAAACAGGCAGAATTTTGAAGAAGTTACTATGAAGAGGCAAGTTTTACTCACTCTCTTTTTAAAGAAAGGAAAATGGATAAAAGCTCAACCTCAGGAAGTATTAGACTCATGCAATCTAATCTACAAAAAGTTTTCAACTCACACCAGTCGACTGATCATTGGAAAAAAGTCTACAAACAATAAACGCAGAAGAGGTTTTAGAGAACTGTGTACCCTCTAGCTGCTGGTGAGATGTAAAAGGGTTAAACGCTAATAATGAGAACAGAAAGGAGCTGCGTTTAAAAGGAAAAATTGAGGTACCATTCAATCCAGCAGGCGCACCAATGGGCCTCTCACCTGAGAAGACCAGAATGAAGAAGACCCGGGCTGCAAAATCTGCACTTCAGCCTTATTCACAATAGACAAGACAGTGAAGCAACCAAAATGTCCATCAACAGATGAAAGGATAAAGAAGAAGTGGTCCATGTACACAATGAATACTAGCCATGGAAAACAATGAAACACTGCTCTTTGAGGCACCATAGATGATCTTGGAGATAATCACAGAACATGATGTAAGTCGGAAAGCAAAAGTCCTATATCCTATGATATCACTTATAGGCGTTATCTAATAACTGACACAAATGAACATATTTCCACAGAGAAAGTCAATCACAGACTTATTAAAAAAACTATGCTTATCTAAAAGGAAAGGTGGGGGGAATGGATAAATGAAGATTAGCGTTACCATGTGTATACAAATACGTATTATATGCATATATCAAAGAGACCGACCATATCGCAAGGAAGGTTTACGGAACACTCTGTAATAATTTACACGGGAAGAGAATCTCTACATAAATAGGCATATAGGATATGTAGATGAACCAGAGTGTGTACACCTTGCACAAGCAACATTCTAACCATTACCCCAATTGAAAAAATTAAAACAACGAACTAGGAGTAATGAGACATAAACTTATGGGGGGTTTTCCTGGCACATTCCATTCAAATTTACAACCTAGGCAAATGACTTCCAGAACGGCTCTGCTGCCCTAGTATCCAGATTTGGGAATGGAGAAATGCTGCATCCTTGTGGCCGTTTCCCACAACAGCAGCTTTAAAGCAACTTCAAAAGGTCACTAAATATTCACCAATTGCAGTTCTGTAAATGACACCTGCCCTCCAAAAAATACTGAGGTCGAAAATCGACTAAAAATTCTAGGGTGCAACCTTTCAAAAAGAATATTTGAAGAGGTATATAATACTAACACTTTTTTTCTTTTTTCTTTTAACAGAAAAGAAAAAGGCGTGGAAAAATGATGAATTGTAGGAATTTTTACAGACATGTAAACCCAAATTACAAAAGCCTGTCAGCTCACACCAGTCAGAATGCCCATCAACAAAAATGCTGCAAACAATAAATGCTGACGTGATTGTGGAGAAATGCGTACCCTCGATTATAAGGGGGACGTGGTAAGAGCCCCTAATGAAAGCACAATTGAGGTGCCTTGAAAAGGTAAACGTTGAGCTACCATACCAGTCAATCAATCATACCCACTGCTGGGTCTATCACCTGAGAAAATGAAAATCAATAATCACAGGCTGGAAAAAAAAAATCACAGGCTGGCAATCCTGCACTCCAGCAATATTTACCATAGGCAACACTTGGAAGCAACGAAAATGTCCATCAACAGAGGAATGCAACAAGAAGAAGTGGTCCATGTACACAATGGAATATTAACCATGGAAAATACTGAAGCACTGCTCTTTGGGGCACCATACATGAGCCTGGAGATAATCAAAAAACATGAAGTAGGTCGGAAAGCAAAAGACCTATATCCTATATTATCACTTATGGCATTATCTAATAACTGACACAGATGAACATATTTCCAAAGAGAAAGACACTCACAGGCTTAGAAAACAAACTATGCTCATCGAAAAGGAAAGGAGGGGGGAAATTGAGAAATGAAGATAAGTGTTACTATACATATACAAATACATATTATATACATGTATCAAAAAGACCGAATATATAACAAGGGAGGTCGACAGAACACTAATACTTTACATGGGAAGAGCATCTGTACATTAATAGACATACATAATGTACAAATGAACCAGATTGTGTACACCTAGGACAAACAATATTCTAAACTTTACCCAGATTAAAAAAATTTTAAAAACCAAGAAGAAGTAATGAGACAAAAACATATGGGGATTTCTCCTGGCAAATTCCATTCTAATTTACAACCTAGGACAATGACTTCCAGAAAGGCTCTGCTGCCCTAGTTCCCAGATTGGGGAATGAAAAAATGCTACCTCCTTGTGGCCGTTTCCCAAAACAGCAGCTTTGAACCCACTGCAAAAGGTGACTAAATTTTCACCAACTTGCAGTTCTGTGAATGGCACGTGCCCTCCAGAAAATTTCTGGGGTCAAAAATCGACCAAAAAACTTCAGGAGAGGGCAACCTTCGAAGAAGAGAATTTCAAGAGCTATATTGTACTCACGGTTTTTTCTTTTAAGAGAAAACAAAAAGGCATAGGAATATGATGAATTTTAAAAATTTTAATGATTTGCATACCCATATTACAAAAACCTATCAGCTCACAGCGGTCAGAATGGCCATTAGGAATAATGCTGAAAAAATAAACGGTGAAGGGAGTGCGGAGAAATGCGTACCCTCGGTTGTAAGGTGGGGCATGTAAAGACCCACTAATGAAAACACAATGTAGGTGCTTTGAAAAGGGAAACATTGAGCTACCAGTCAATCAATCACAATCACTTCTTGGCCTATCACCTGAGAAAATGAGAATCAAAAAGTCACAGGCTGGCAAACCTGTACGCCAGCAAGATTTACCATAGCCAGCACTTGGAAGCAATGAAAATGTCCATCAACCGAGGAATGCACCAAGAAGAAGTGGTCCACGTACACAATGGAATATTACTCTAATAATAAATATAAATTAAATTTAAAACAAACAGAAGCAAGGAGACATCAACATTTGTGGGTTTATCCGGGCACATTGCACTCTAATTTATAACCGAAGAACACCACTGGCCGGTAGGTCTGTTTCCCTAGTACGAGCATGGGGAACGTAGAAAGGCTGCCGCTCTTTGGCCGATACCTGCAAAAGCAGGTTAAAAGCCTGAGCTAATGGTCACTTCATATGAACAAGTACTGCAGGGCTGTAAATGAAACCTGCCCTCAAAATGCCTTGAGGGAGATAATGGCCAAAATATTTCAAATGGTGACACATACTTTAAGAAAACACTTTGAAGAAATAAGCTCTAATCACAGCTGGAAAAATAAAAAGGACATGTCTTAAAGCTCAATTTCAATGCATTATGAGACTCATGCAAATTCAACCACAAAGAGGTATCAGCTCACACCACTCAGAATAACCATCAGCAAAAACTGCAAAGAATAAATGCTGAAGGTGCTGGGAAGAAATACATACCCTCCACTTTAAGTGGGACGTAACCTGGAAAGAGCCACTAAGGTGAACAGAATAGAGGTGCCTTTAAAAGGTAAACATTGAGCTACCATATGATCCAGCAGACCTATTCCTGGACCTATAAACTAAGAAGACAGAATTGGAAGGACACAGGCACGCAAATCGGCATTGCATAGTGTTACAGTAGCCAAGATATGGAAGTAACCAAAAAGTCCACCGACAGATGGGTGGACAAAGAACAACTTCTACCTGTACAGATGGAATATGATCTAGTGAAAAAATGAAACAATGCTATTTGCAGCACTATAGATGAGTCTAGAAGTAATCACGCAACTTGGAGTAAGTGAAAAAGCAAAAGACACATATCCTATCACATATAGGGGTTACCTAAGAAATGATACAAACAAAGATATTTCCACAGAGAAACACTATCACAGAATCAATAAAAAAACTTATGGTTCACCAAATAGTAAGGTGTGAGGATTGGATACATGACCATATTGAGGTTAACAGAGAGATACAAACACATGTGAAATATATAATCACCAAAGACCTACGCAATACCAAGAGAAGACTACTCAACATTGTGTCATAACCTACATGGGAAAAGGATCCGAAGAGGAATAGATATATGTATATGTGTGAAAGAACCACATCTTGCACACCTAGAACAAACAAAACATTGTAATCAAGTTTGCTGTGACAAAAAATAAAAATAAAGTTAAAAATACCAACAAGAAGTAATGAGACATAAACTTAAAGGGCTTTTTCCTCGCATATTCCATTCTAATTTACAACCTAGAACACCACTTCCAGTAAGGCTCTGTTGCCCTATTAACCAGATTTGGTAAAGGAGAAATGCTGCCGCCTTGTGGCCAATTCCCGCAAGAGCAGCTTTTAACCCACAGCTAATGGTCACTTGCCATTCAAAATGACTCAAGGCTGTAAAGGACACCTGCCCTCAAAATTGTGCTGAGGTAGGGAATGGATAAAGAAAATTCAAAACAGGCAGAATTTTGAAGAAGTTACTATGAAGAGGCAAGTTTTACTCACTCTCTTTTTAAAGAAAGGAAAATGGATAAAAGCTCAACCTCAGGAAGTATTAGACTCATGCAATCTAATCTACAAAAAGTTTTCAACTCACACCAGTCGACTGATCATTGGAAAAAAGTCTACAAACAATAAACGCAGAAGAGGTTTTAGAGAACTGTGTACCCTCTAGCTGCTGGTGAGATGTAAAAGGGTTAAACGCTAATAATGAGAACAGAAAGGAGCTGCGTTTAAAAGGAAAAATTGAGGTACCATTCAATCCAGCAGGCGCACCAATGGGCCTCTCACCTGAGAAGACCAGAATGAAGAAGACCCGGGCTGCAAAATCTGCACTTCAGCCTTATTCACAATAGACAAGACAGTGAAGCAACCAAAATGTCCATCAACAGATGAAAGGATAAAGAAGAAGTGGTCCATGTACACAATGAATACTAGCCATGGAAAACAATGAAACACTGCTCTTTGAGGCACCATAGATGATCTTGGAGATAATCACAGAACATGAGGTAAGTCGGAAAGCAAAAGTCCTATATCCTATGATATCACTTATAGGCGTTATCTAATAACTGACACAAATGAACATATTTCCACAGAGAAAGTCAATCACAGACTTATTAAAAAAACTATGCTTATCTAAAAGGAAAGGTGGGGGGAATGGATAAATGAAGATTAGCGTTACCATGTGTATACAAATACGTATTATATGCATATATCAAAGAGACCGACCATATCGCAAGGAAGGTTTACGGAACACTCTGTAATAATTTACACGGGAAGAGAATCTCTACATAAATAGGCATATAGGATATGTAGATGAACCAGAGTGTGTACACCTTGCACAAGCAACATTCTAACCATTACCCCAATTGAAAAAATTAAAACAACGAACTAGGAGTAATGAGACATAAACTTATGGGGGGTTTTCCTGGCACATTCCATTCAAATTTACAACCTAGGCAAACGACTTCCAGAACGGCTCTGCTGCCCTAGTATCCAGATTTGGGAATGGAGAAATGCTGCATCCTTGTGGCCGTTTCCCACAACAGCAGCTTTAAAGCAACTTCAAAAGGTCACTAAATATTCACCAATTGCAGTTCTGTAAATGACACCTGCCCTCCAAAAAATACTGAGGTCGAAAATCGACCAAAAATTCTAGGGTGCAACCTTTCAAAAAGAATATTTGAAGAGGTATATAATACTAACACTTTTTTTCTTTTTTCTTTTAACAGAAAAGAAAAAGGCGTGGAAAAATGATGAATTGTAGGAATTTTTACAGACATGTAAACCCAAATTACAAAAGCCTGTCAGCTCACACCAGTCAGAATGCCCATCAACAAAAATGCTGCAAACAATAAATGCTGACGTGATTGTGGAGAAATGCGTACCCTCGATTATAAGGGGGACGTGGTAAGAGCCCCTAATGAAAGCACAATTGAGGTGCCTTGAAAAGGTAAACGTTGAGCTACCATACCAGTCAATCAATCATACCCACTGCTGGGTCTATCACCTGAGAAAATGAAAATCAATAATCACAGGCTGGAAAAAAAAAATCACAGGCTGGCAATCCTGCACTCCAGCAATATTTACCATAGGCAACACTTGGAAGCAACGAAAATGTCCATCAACAGAGGAATGCAACAAGAAGAAGTGGTCCATGTACACAATGGAATATTAACCATGGAAAATACTGAAGCACTGCTCTTTGGGGCACCATACATGAGCCTGGAGATAATCAAAAAACATGAAGTAGGTCGGAAAGCAAAAGACCTATATCCTATATTATCACTTATGGCATTATCTAATAACTGACACAGATGAACATATTTCCAAAGAGAAAGACACTCACAGGCTTAGAAAACAAACTATGCTCATCGAAAAGGAAAGGAGGGGGGAAATTGAGAAATGAAGATAAGTGTTACTATACATATACAAATACATATTATATACATGTATCAAAAAGACCGAATATATAACAAGGGAGGTCGACAGAACACTAATACTTTACATGGGAAGAGCATCTGTACATTAATAGACATACATAATGTACAAATGAACCAGATTGTGTACACCTAGGACAAACAATATTCTAAACTTTACCCAGATTAAAAAAATTTTAAAAACCAAGAAGAAGTAATGAGACAAAAACATATGGGGATTTCTCCTGGCAAATTCCATTCTAATTTACAACCTAGGACAATGACTTCCAGAAAGGCTCTGCTGCCCTAGTTCCCAGATTGGGGAATGAAAAAATGCTACCTCCTTGTGGCCGTTTCCCAAAACAGCAGCTTTGAACCCACTGCAAAAGGTGACTAAATTTTCACCAACTTGCAGTTCTGTGAATGGCACGTGCCCTCCAGAAAATTTCTGGGGTCAAAAATCGACCAAAAAACTTCAGGAGAGGGCAACCTTCGAAGAAGAGAATTTCAAGAGCTATATTGTACTCACGGTTTTTTCTTTTAAGAGAAAACAAAAAGGCATAGGAATATGATGAATTTTAAAAATTTTAATGATTTGCATACCCATATTACAAAAACCTATCAGCTCACAGCGGTCAGAATGGCCATTAGGAATAATGCTGAAAAAATAAACGGTGAAGGGAGTGCGGAGAAATGCGTACCCTCGGTTGTAAGGTGGGGCATGTAAAGACCCACTAATGAAAACACAATGTAGGTGCTTTGAAAAGGGAAACATTGAGCTACCAGTCAATCAATCACAATCACTTCTTGGCCTATCACCTGAGAAAATGAGAATCAAAAAGTCACAGGCTGGCAAACCTGTACGCCAGCAAGATTTACCATAGCCAGCACTTGGAAGCAATGAAAATGTCCATCAACCGAGGAATGCACCAAGAAGAAGTGGTCCACGTACACAATGGAATATTACTCTAATAATAAATATAAATTAAATTTAAAACAAACAGAAGCAAGGAGACATCAACATTTGTGGGTTTATCCGGGCACATTGCACTCTAATTTATAACCGAAGAACACCACTGGCCGGTAGGTCTGTTTCCCTAGTACCAGCATGGGGAACGTAGAAAGGCTGCCGCTCTTTGGCCGATACCTGCAAAAGCAGGTTAAAAGCCTGAGCTAATGGTCACTTCATATGAACAAGTACTGCAGGGCTGTAAATGAAACCTGCCCTCAAAATGCCTTGAGGGAGATAATGGCCAAAATATTTCAAATGGTGACACATACTTTAAGAAAACACTTTGAAGAAATAAGCTCTAATCACAGCTGGAAAAATAAAAAGGACATGTCTTAAAGCTCAATTTCAATGCATTATGAGACTCATGCAAATTCAACCACAAAGAGGTATCAGCTCACACCACTCAGAATAACCATCAGCAAAAACTGCAAAGAATAAATGCTGAAGGTGCTGGGAAGAAATACATACCCTCCACTTTAAGTGGGACGTAACCTGGAAAGAGCCACTAAGGTGAACAGAATAGAGGTGCCTTTAAAAGGTAAACATTGAGCTACCATATGATCCAGCAGACCTATTCCTGGACCTATAAACTAAGAAGACAGAATTGGAAGGACACAGGCACGCAAATCGGCATTGCATAGTGTTACAGTAGCCAAGATATGGAAGTAACCAAAAAGTCCACCGACAGATGGGTGGACAAAGAACAACTTCTACCTGTACAGATGGAATATGATCTAGTGAAAAAATGAAACAATGCTATTTGCAGCACTATAGATGAGTCTAGAAGTAATCACGCAACTTGGAGTAAGTGAAAAAGCAAAAGACACATATCCTATCACATATAGGGGTTACCTAAGAAATGATACAAACAAAGATATTTCCACAGAGAAACACTATCACAGAATCAATAAAAAAACTTATGGTTCACCAAATAGTAAGGTGTGAGGATTGGATACATGACCATATTGAGGTTAACAGAGAGATACAAACACATGTGAAATATATAATCACCAAAGACCTACGCAATACCAAGAGAAGACTACTCAACATTGTGTCATAACCTACATGGGAAAAGGATCCGAAGAGGAATAGATATATGTATATGTGTGAAAGAACCACATCTTGCACACCTAGAACAAACAAAACATTGTAATCAAGTTTGCTGTGACAAAAAATAAAAATTAAGTTAAAAATACCAACAAGAAGTAATGAGACATAAACTTAAAGGGCTTTTTCCTCGCACATTCCATTCTAATTTACAACCTAGAACACCACTTCCAGTAAGGCTCTGTTGCCCTATTAACCAGATTTGGTAAAGGAGAAATGCTGCCGCCTTGTGGCCAATTCCCGCAAGAGCAGCTTTTAACCCACAGCTAATGGTCACTTGCCATTCAAAATGACTCAAGGCTGTAAAGGACACCTGCCCTCAAAATTGTGCTGAGGTAGGGAATGGATAAAGAAAATTCAAAACAGGCAGAATTTTGAAGAAGTTACTATGAAGAGGCAAGTTTTACTCACTCTCTTTTTAAAGAAAGGAAAATGGATAAAAGCTCAACCTCAGGAAGTATTAGACTCATGCAATCTAATCTACAAAAAGTTTTCAACTCACACCAGTCGACTGATCATTGGAAAAAAGTCTACAAACAATAAACGCAGAAGAGGTTTTAGAGAACTGTGTACCCTCTAGCTGCTGGTGAGATGTAAAAGGGTTAAACGCTAATAATGAGAACAGAAAGGAGCTGCGTTTAAAAGGAAAAATTGAGGTACCATTCAATCCAGCAGGCGCACCAATGGGCCTCTCACCTGAGAAGACCAGAATGAAGAAGACCCGGGCTGCAAAATCTGCACTTCAGCCTTATTCACAATAGACAAGACAGTGAAGCAACCAAAATGTCCATCAACAGATGAAAGGATAAAGAAGAAGTGGTCCATGTACACAATGAATACTAGCCATGGAAAACAATGAAACACTGCTCTTTGAGGCACCATAGATGATCTTGGAGATAATCACAGAACATGAGGTAAGTCGGAAAGCAAAAGTCCTATATCCTATGATATCACTTATAGGCGTTATCTAATAACTGACACAAATGAACATATTTCCACAGAGAAAGTCAATCACAGACTTATTAAAAAAACTATGCTTATCTAAAAGGAAAGGTGGGGGGAATGGATAAATGAAGATTAGCGTTACCATGTGTATACAAATACGTATTATATGCATATATCAAAGAGACCGACCATATCGCAAGGAAGGTTTACGGAACACTCTGTAATAATTTACATGGGAAGAGAATCTCTACATAAATAGGCATATAGGATATGTAGATGAACCAGAGTGTGTACACCTTGCACAAGCAACATTCTAACCATTACCCCAATTGAAAAAATTAAAACAACGAACTAGGAGTAATGAGCCATAAACTTATGGGTGGTTTTCCTGGCACATTCCATTCAAATTTACAACCTAGGCAAACGACTTCCAGAACGGCTCTGCTGCCCTAGTACCCAGATTTGGGAATGGAGAAATGCTGCATCCTTGTGGCCGTTTCCCACAACAGCAGCTTTAAAGCAACTTCAAAAGGTCACTAAATATTCACCAATTGCAGTTCTGTAAATGACACCTGCCCTCCAAAAAATACTGAGGTCGAAAATCGACCAGAAATTCTAGGGTGCAACCTTTCAAAAAGAATATTTGAAGAGGTATATAATACTAACACTTTTTTTCTTTTAACAGAAAAGAAAAAGGCGTGGAAAAATGATGAATTGTAGGAATTTTTACAGACATGTAAACCCAAATTACAAAAGCCTGTCAGCTCACACCAGTCAGAATGCCCATCAACAAAAATGCTGCAAACAATAAATGCTGACGTGATTGTGGAGAAATGCGTACCCTCGATTATAAGGGGGACGTGGTAAGAGCCACTAATGAAAGCACAATTGAGGTGCCTTGAAAAGGTAAACGTTGAGCTACCATACCAGTCAATCAATCATACCCACTGCTGGGTCTATCACCTGAGAAAATGAAAATCAATAATCACAGGCTGGAAAAAAAAAAAAATCACAGGCTGGCAATCCTGCACTCCAGCAATATTTACCATAGGCAACACTTGGAAGCAACGAAAATGTCCATCAACAGAGGAATGCAACAAGAAGAAGTGGTCCATGTACACAATGGAATATTAACCATGGAAAATATTGAAGCACTGCTCTTTGGGGCACCATACATGAGCCTGGAGATAATCAAAAAATATGAAGTAGGTCGGAAAGCAAAAGACCTATATCCTATATTATCACTTATGGCATTATCTAATAACTGACACAGATGAACATATTTCCAAAGAGAAAGACACTCACAGGCTTAGAAAACAAACTATGCTCATCGAAAAGGAAAGGAGGGGGGAAATTGAGAAATGAAGATAAGTGTTACTATACATATACAAATACATATTATATACATGTATCAAAAAGACCGAATATATAACAAGGGAGGTCGACAGAACACTAATACTTTACATGGGAAGAGCATCTGTACATTAATAGACATACATAATGTACAAATGAACCAGATTGTGTACACCTAGGACAAACAATATTCTAAACTTTACCCAGATTAAAAAAATTTTAAAAACCAAGAAGAAGTAATGAGACAAAAACATATGGGGATTTCTCCTGGCAAATTCCATTCTAATTTACAACCTAGGACAATGACTTCCAGAAAGGCTCTGCTGCCCTAGTTCCCAGATTGGGGAATGGAGAAATGCTACCTCCTTGTGGCCGTTTCCCAAAACAGCAGCTTTGAACCCACTGCAAAAGGTGACTAAATTTTCACCAACTTGCAGTTCTGTAAATGGCACGTGCCCTCCAGAAAATTTCTGGGGTCAAAAATCGACCAAAAACTTCAGGAGAGGGCAACCTTCGAAGAAGAGAATTTCAAGAGCTATATTGTACTCACGGTTTTTTCTTTTAAGAGAAAACAAAAAGGCATAGGAATATGATGAATTTTAAAAATTTTAATGATTTGCATACCCATATTACAAAAACCTATCAGCTCACAGCGGTCAGAATGGCCATTAGGAATAATGCTGGAAAAAATAAACGGTGAAGGGAGTGCGGAGAAATGCGTACCCTCCGTTGTAAGGTGGGGCATGTAAAGAGCCACTAATGAAAACACAATGTAGGTGCTTTGAAAAGGGAAACATTGAGCTACCAGTCAATCAATCACAATCACTTCTTGGCCTATCACCTGAGAAAATGAGAATCAAAAAGTCACAGGCTGGCAAACCTGTACGCCAGCAAGATTTACCATAGCCAGCATTTGGAAGCAATGAAAATGTCCATCAACCGAGGAATGAACCAAGAAGAAGTGGTCCACGTACACAATGGAATATTACTCTAATAATAAATATAAATTAAATTTAAAACAAACAGAAGCAAGGAGACATCAACATTTGTTGGTTTATCCGCGCACATTGCACTCTAATTTATAACCGAAGAACACCACTGGCCGGTAGGTCTGTTTCCCTAGTACGAGCATGGGGAACGTAGAAAGGCTGCTGCTCTTTGGCCGATACCTGCAAAAGCAGGTTAAAAGCCTGAGCTAATGGTCACTTCATATGAACAAGTAGTGCAGGGCTGTAAATGAAACCTGCCCTCAAAATGCCTTGAGGGAGATAATGGCCAAAATATTTCAAATGGTGACACATACTTTAAGAAAACACTTTGAAGAAATAAGCTCTAATCACAGCTGGAAAAATAAAAAGGATATGTCTTAAAGCGCAATTTCAATGCATTATGAGACTCATGCAAATTCAACCACAAAGAGGTATCAGCTCACACCACTCAGAATAACCATCAGCAAAAACTGCAAAGAATAAATGCTGAAGGTGCTGGGAAGAAATACATACCCTCCACTTTAAGTGGGACGTAACCTGGAAAGAGCCACTAAGGTGAACAGAATAGAGGTGCCTTTAAAAGGTAAACATTGAGCTACCATATGATCCAGCAGACCTATTCCTGGACCTATAAACTAAGAAGACAGAATTGGAAGGACACAGGCACGCAAATCGGCATTGCATAGTGTTACAGTAACCAAGATATGGAAGTAACCAAAAAGTCCACCGACAGATGGGTGGACAAAGAACAACTTCTACCTGTACAGATGGAATATGATCTAGTGAAAAAATGAAACAATGCCATTTGCAGCACTATAGATGAGTCTAGAAGTAATCACGCAACTTGGAGTAAGTGAAAAAGCAAAAGACACATATCCTATCATATCACATATAGGGGTTACCTAAAAAATGATACAAAGATATTTCCACAGAGAAACACTATCAAAGAATCAATAAAAAAACTTATGGTTCACCAAATAGTAAGGTGTGAGGATTGGATACATGACCATATTGAGGTTAACAGAGAGATACAAACACATGTGAAATATATAATCACCAAAGACCTACGCAATACCAAGAGAAGACTACTCAACATTGTGTCATAACCTACATGGGAAAAGGATCCGAAGAGGAATAGATATATGTATATGTGTGAAAGAACCACATCTTGCACACCTAGAACAAACAAAACATTGTAATCAAGTTTGCTGTGACAAAAAATAAAAATTAAGTTAAAAATACCAACAAGAAGTAATGAGACATAAACTTAAAGGGCTTTTTCCTCGCACATTCCATTCTAATTTACAACCTAGAACACCACTTCCAGTAAGGCTCTGTTGCCCTATTAACCAGATTTGGTAAAGGAGAAATGCTGCCGCCTTGTGGCCAATTCCCGCAAGAGCAGCTTTTAACCCACAGCTAATGGTCACTTGCCATTCAAAATGACTCAAGGCTGTAAAGGACACCTGCCCTCAAAATTGTGCTGAGGTAGGGAATGGATAAAGAAAATTCAAAACAGGCAGAATTTTGAAGAAGTTACTATGAAGAGGCAAGTTTTACTCACTCTCTTTTTAAAGAAAGGAAAATGGATAAAAGCTCAACCTCAGGAAGTATTAGACTCATGCAATCTAATCTACAAAAAGTTTTCAACTCACACCAGTCGACTGATCATTGGAAAAAAGTCTACAAACAATAAACGCAGAAGAGGTTTTAGAGAACTGTGTACCCTCTAGCTGCTGGTGAGATGTAAAAGGGTTAAACGCTAATAATGAGAACAGAAAGGAGCTGCGTTTAAAAGGAAAAATTGAGGTACCATTCAATCCAGCAGGCGCACCAATGGGCCTCTCACCTGAGAAGACCAGAATGAAGAAGACCCGGGCTGCAAAATCTGCACTTCAGCCTTATTCACAATAGACAAGACAGTGAAGCAACCAAAATGTCCATCAACAGATGAAAGGATAAAGAAGAAGTGGTCCATGTACACAATGAATACTAGCCATGGAAAACAATGAAACACTGCTCTTTGAGGCACCATAGATGATCTTGGAGATAATCACAGAACATGAGGTAAGTCGGAAAGCAAAAGTCCTATATCCTATGATATCACTTATAGGCGTTATCTAATAACTGACACAAATGAACATATTTCCACAGAGAAAGTCAATCACAGACTTATTAAAAAAACTATGCTTATCTAAAAGGAAAGGTGGGGGGAATGGATAAATGAAGATTAGCGTTACCATGTGTATACAAATACGTATTATATGCATATATCAAAGAGACCGACCATATCGCAAGGAAGGTTTACGGAACACTCTGTAATAATTTACATGGGAAGAGAATCTCTACATAAATAGGCATATAGGATATGTAGATGAACCAGAGTGTGTACACCTTGCACAAGCAACATTCTAACCATTACCCCAATTGAAAAAATTAAAACAACGAACTAGGAGTAATGAGCCATAAACTTATGGGTGGTTTTCCTGGCACATTCCATTCAAATTTACAACCTAGGCAAACGACTTCCAGAACGGCTCTGCTGCCCTAGTACCCAGATTTGGGAATGGAGAAATGCTGCATCCTTGTGGCCGTTTCCCACAACAGCAGCTTTAAAGCAACTTCAAAAGGTCACTAAATATTCACCAATTGCAGTTCTGTAAATGACACCTGCCCTCCAAAAAATACTGAGGTCGAAAATCGACCAGAAATTCTAGGGTGCAACCTTTCAAAAAGAATATTTGAAGAGGTATATAATACTAACACTTTTTTTCTTTTAACAGAAAAGAAAAAGGCGTGGAAAAATGATGAATTGTAGGAATTTTTACAGACATGTAAACCCAAATTACAAAAGCCTGTCAGCTCACACCAGTCAGAATGCCCATCAACAAAAATGCTGCAAACAATAAATGCTGACGTGATTGTGGAGAAATGCGTACCCTCGATTATAAGGGGGACGTGGTAAGAGCCACTAATGAAAGCACAATTGAGGTGCCTTGAAAAGGTAAACGTTGAGCTACCATACCAGTCAATCAATCATACCCACTGCTGGGTCTATCACCTGAGAAAATGAAAATCAATAATCACAGGCTGGAAAAAAAAAAAAATCACAGGCTGGCAATCCTGCACTCCAGCAATATTTACCATAGGCAACACTTGGAAGCAACGAAAATGTCCATCAACAGAGGAATGCAACAAGAAGAAGTGGTCCATGTACACAATGGAATATTAACCATGGAAAATATTGAAGCACTGCTCTTTGGGGCACCATACATGAGCCTGGAGATAATCAAAAAATATGAAGTAGGTCGGAAAGCAAAAGACCTATATCCTATATTATCACTTATGGCATTATCTAATAACTGACACAGATGAACATATTTCCAAAGAGAAAGACACTCACAGGCTTAGAAAACAAACTATGCTCATCGAAAAGGAAAGGAGGGGGGAAATTGAGAAATGAAGATAAGTGTTACTATACATATACAAATACATATTATATACATGTATCAAAAAGACCGAATATATAACAAGGGAGGTCGACAGAACACTAATACTTTACATGGGAAGAGCATCTGTACATTAATAGACATACATAATGTACAAATGAACCAGATTGTGTACACCTAGGACAAACAATATTCTAAACTTTACCCAGATTAAAAAAATTTTAAAAACCAAGAAGAAGTAATGAGACAAAAACATATGGGGATTTCTCCTGGCAAATTCCATTCTAATTTACAACCTAGGACAATGACTTCCAGAAAGGCTCTGCTGCCCTAGTTCCCAGATTGGGGAATGGAGAAATGCTACCTCCTTGTGGCCGTTTCCCAAAACAGCAGCTTTGAACCCACTGCAAAAGGTGACTAAATTTTCACCAACTTGCAGTTCTGTAAATGGCACGTGCCCTCCAGAAAATTTCTGGGGTCAAAAATCGACCAAAAACTTCAGGAGAGGGCAACCTTCGAAGAAGAGAATTTCAAGAGCTATATTGTACTCACGGTTTTTTCTTTTAAGAGAAAACAAAAAGGCATAGGAATATGATGAATTTTAAAAATTTTAATGATTTGCATACCCATATTACAAAAACCTATCAGCTCACAGCGGTCAGAATGGCCATTAGGAATAATGCTGGAAAAAATAAACGGTGAAGGGAGTGCGGAGAAATGCGTACCCTCCGTTGTAAGGTGGGGCATGTAAAGAGCCACTAATGAAAACACAATGTAGGTGCTTTGAAAAGGGAAACATTGAGCTACCAGTCAATCAATCACAATCACTTCTTGGCCTATCACCTGAGAAAATGAGAATCAAAAAGTCACAGGCTGGCAAACCTGTACGCCAGCAAGATTTACCATAGCCAGCATTTGGAAGCAATGAAAATGTCCATCAACCGAGGAATGAACCAAGAAGAAGTGGTCCACGTACACAATGGAATATTACTCTAATAATAAATATAAATTAAATTTAAAACAAACAGAAGCAAGGAGACATCAACATTTGTGGGTTTATCCGCGCACATTGCACTCTAATTTATAACCGAAGAACACCACTGGCCGGTAGGTCTGTTTCCCTAGTACGAGCATGGGGAACGTAGAAAGGCTGCTGCTCTTTGGCCGATACCTGCAAAAGCAGGTTAAAAGCCTGAGCTAATGGTCACTTCATATGAACAAGTAGTGCAGGGCTGTAAATGAAACCTGCCCTCAAAATGCCTTGAGGGAGATAATGGCCAAAATATTTCAAATGGTGACACATACTTTAAGAAAACACTTTGAAGAAATAAGCTCTAATCACAGCTGGAAAAATAAAAAGGATATGTCTTAAAGCGCAATTTCAATGCATTATGAGACTCATGCAAATTCAACCACAAAGAGGTATCAGCTCACACCACTCAGAATAACCATCAGCAAAAACTGCAAAGAATAAATGCTGAAGGTGCTGGGAAGAAATACATACCCTCCACTTTAAGTGGGACGTAACCTGGAAAGAGCCACTAAGGTGAACAGAATAGAGGTGCCTTTAAAAGGTAAACATTGAGCTACCATATGATCCAGCAGACCTATTCCTGGACCTATAAACTAAGAAGACAGAATTGGAAGGACACAGGCACGCAAATCGGCATTGCATAGTGTTACAGTAACCAAGATATGGAAGTAACCAAAAAGTCCACCGACAGATGGGTGGACAAAGAACAACTTCTACCTGTACAGATGGAATATGATCTAGTGAAAAAATGAAACAATGCCATTTGCAGCACTATAGATGAGTCTAGAAGTAATCACGCAACTTGGAGTAAGTGAAAAAGCAAAAGACACATATCCTATCATATCACATATAGGGGTTACCTAAAAAATGATACAAAGATATTTCCACAGAGAAACACTATCAAAGAATCAATAAAAAAACTTATGGTTCACCAAATAGTAAGGTGTGAGGATTGGATACATGACCATATTGAGGTTAACAGAGAGATACAAACACATGTGAAATATATAATCACCAAAGACCTACGCAATACCAAGAGAAGACTACTCAACATTGTGTCATAACCTACATGGGAAAAGGATCCGAAGAGGAATAGATATATGTATATGTGTGAAAGAACCACATCTTGCACACCTAGAACAAACAAAACATTGTAATCAAGTTTGCTGTGACAAAAAATAAAAATTAAGTTAAAAATACCAACAAGAAGTAATGAGACATAAACTTAAAGGGCTTTTTCCTCGCACATTCCATTCTAATTTACAACCTAGAACACCACTTCCAGTAAGGCTCTGTTGCCCTATTAACCAGATTTGGTAAAGGAGAAATGCTGCCGCCTTGTGGCCAATTCCCGCAAGAGCAGCTTTTAACCCACAGCTAATGGTCACTTGCCATTCAAAATGACTCAAGGCTGTAAAGGACACCTGCCCTCAAAATTGTGCTGAGGTAGGGAATGGATAAAGAAAATTCAAAACAGGCAGAATTTTGAAGAAGTTACTATGAAAAGGCAAGTTTTACTCACTCTCTTTTTAAAGAAAGGAAAATGGATAAAAGCTCAACCTCAGGAAGTATTAGACTCATGCAATCTAATCTACAAAAAGTTTTCAACTCACACCAGTCGACTGATCATTGGAAAAAAGTCTACAAACAATAAACGCAGAAGAGGTTTTAGAGAACTGTGTACCCTCTAGCTGCTGGTGAGATGTAAAAGGGTTAAACGCTAATAATGAGAACAGAAAGGAGCTGCGTTTAAAAGGAAAAATTGAGGTACCATTCAATCCAGCAGGCGCACCAATGGGCCTCTCACCTGAGAAGACCAGAATGAAGAAGACCCGGGCTGCAAAATCTGCACTTCAGCCTTATTCACAATAGACAAGACAGTGAAGCAACCAAAATGTCCATCAACAGATGAAAGGATAAAGAAGAAGTGGTCCATGTACACAATGAATACTAGCCATGGAAAACAATGAAACACTGCTCTTTGAGGCACCATAGATGATCTTGGAGATAATCACAGAACATGAGGTAAGTCGGAAAGCAAAAGTCCTATATCCTATGATATCACTTATAGGCGTTATCTAATAACTGACACAAATGAACATATTTCCACAGAGAAAGTCAATCACAGACTTATTAAAAAAACTATGCTTATCTAAAAGGAAAGGTGGGGGGAATGGATAAATGAAGATTAGCGTTACCATGTGTATACAAATACATATTATATGCATATATCAAAGAGACCAACCATATAGCAAGGAAGGTTTACGGAACACTCTGTAATAATTTACACGGGAAGAGAATCTCTACATAAATAGGCATATAGGATATGTAGATGAACCAGAGTGTGTACACCTTGCACAAGCAACATTCTAACCATTACCCCAATTGAAAAAATTAAAACAACGAACTAGGAGTAATGAGACATAAACTTATGGGGGGTTTTCCTGGCACATTCCATTCAAATTTACAACCTAGGCAAACGACTTCCAGAACGGCTCTGCTGCCCTAGTACCCAGATTGGGGAATGGAGAAATGCTGCATCCTTGTGGCCGTTTCCCACAACAGCAGCTTTAAAGCAACTTCAAAAGGTCACTAAATATTCACCAATTGCAGTTCTGTAAATGACACCTGCCCTCCAAAAAATACTGAGGTCGAAAATCGACCAAAAATTCTAGGGTGCAACCTTTCAAAAAGAATATTTGAAGAGGTATATAATACTAACACTTTTTTTCTTTTTACTTTTAACAGAAAAGAAAAAGGCGTGGAAAAATGATGAATTGTAGGAATTTTTACAGACATGTAAACCCAAATTACAAAAGCCTGTCAGCTCACACCAGTCAGAATGCCCATCAACAAAAATGCTGCAAACAATAAATGCTGACGTGATTGTGGAGAAATGCGTACCCTCGATTATAAGGGGGACGTGGTAAGAGCCACTAATGAAAGCACAATTGAGGTGCCTTGAAAAGGTAAACGTTGAGCTACCATACCAGTCAATCAATCATACCCACTGCTGGGTCTATCACCTGAGAAAATGAAAATCAATAATCACAGGCTGGAAAAAAAAAAATCACAGGCTGGCAATCCTGCACTCCAGCAATATTTACCATAGGCAACACTTGGAAGCAACGAAAATGTCCATCAACAGAGGAATGCAACAAGAAGAAGTGGTCCATGTACACAATGGAATATTAACCATGGAAAATATTGAAGCACTGCTCTTTGGGGCACCATACATGAGCCTGGAGATAATCAAAAAACATGAAGTAGGTCGGAAAGCAAAAGACCTATATCCTATATTATCACTTATGGCATTATCTAATAACTGACACAGATGAACATATTTCCAAAGAGAAAGACACTCACAGGCTTAGAAAACAAACTATGCTCATCGAAAAGGAAAGGAGGGGGGAAATTGAGAAATGAAGATAAGTGTTACTATACATATACAAATACATATTATATACATGTATCAAAAAGACCGAATATATAACAAGGGAGGTCGACAGAACACTAATACTTTACATGGGAAGAGCATCTGTACATTAATAGACATACATAATGTACAAATGAACCAGATTGTGTACACCTAGGACAAACAATATTCTAAACTTTACCCAGATTAAAAAAATTTTAAAAACCAAGAAGAAGTAATGAGACAAAAACATATGGGGATTTCTCCTGGCAAATTCCATTCTAATTTACAACCTAGGACAATGACTTCCAGAAAGGCTCTGCTGCCCTAGTTCCCAGATTGGGGAATGGAGAAATGCTACCTCCTTGTGGCCGTTTCCCAAAACAGCAGCTTTGAACCCACTGCAAAAGGTGACTAAATTTTCACCAACTTGCAGTTCTGTAAATGGCACGTGCCCTCCAGAAAATTTCTGGGGTCAAAAATCGACCAAAAACTTCAGGAGAGGGCAACCTTCGAAGAAGAGAATTTCAAGAGCTATATTGTACTCACGGTTTTTTCTTTTAAGAGAAAACAAAAAGGCATAGGAATATGATGAATTTTAAAAATTTTAATGATTTGCATACCCATATTACAAAAACCTATCAGCTCACAGCGGTCAGAATGGCCATTAGGAATAATGCTGGAAAAAATAAACAGTGAAGGGAGTGCGGAGAAATGCGTACCCTCGGTTGTAAGGTGGGGCATGTAAAGAGCCACTAATGAAAACACAATGTAGGTGCTTTGAAAAGGGAAACATTGAGGTACCAGTCAATCAATCACAATCACTTCTTGGCCTATCACCTGAGAAAATGAGAATCAAAAAGTCACAGGCTGGCAAACCTGTACGCCAGCAAGATTTACCATAGCCAGCACTTGGAAGCAATGAAAATGTCCATCAACCGAGGAATGAACCAAGAAGAAGTGGTCCACGTACACAATGGAATATTACTCTAATAATAAATATAAATTAAATTTAAAACAAACAGAAGCAACGAGACATCAACATTTGTGGGTTTATCCGGGCACATTGCACTCTAATTTATAACCGAAGAACACCACTGGCCGGTAGGTCTGTTTCCCTAGTACGAGCATGGGGAACGTAGAAAGGCTGCTGCTCTTTGGCCGATACCTGCAAAAGCAGGTTAAAAGCCTGAGCTAATGGTCACTTCATATGAACAAGTAGTGCAGGGCTGTAAATGAAACCTGCCCTCAAAATGCCTTGAGGGAGATAATGGCCAAAATATTTCAAATGGTGACACATACTTTAAGAAAACACTTTGAAGAAATAAGCTCTAATCACAGCTGGAAAAATAAAAAGGATATGTCTTAAAGCGCAATTTCAATGCATTATGAGACTCATGCAAATTCAACCACAAAGAGGTATCAGCTCACACCACTCAGAATAACCATCAGCAAAAACTGCAAAGAATAAATGCTGAAGGTGCTGGGAAGAAATACATACCCTCCACTTTAAGTGGGACGTAACCTGGAAAGAGCCACTAAGGTGAACAGAATAGAGGTGCCTTTAAAAGGTAAACATTGAGCTACCATATGATCCAGCAGACCTATTCCTGGACCTATAAACTAAGAAGACAGAATTGGAAGGACACAGGCACGCAAATCGGCATTGCATAGTGTTACAGTAACCAAGATATGGAAGTAACCAAAAAGTCCACCGACAGATGGGTGGACAAAGAACAACTTCTACCTGTACAGATGGAATATGATCTAGTGAAAAAATGAAACAATGCCATTTGCAGCACTATAGATGAGTCTAGAAGTAATCACGCAACTTGGAGTAAGTGAAAAAGCAAAAGACACATATCCTATCATATCACATATAGGGGTTACCTAAAAAATGATACAAACAAAGATATTTCCACAGAGAAACACTATCAAAGAATCAATAAAAAAACTTATGGTTCACCAAATAGTAAGGTGTGAGGATTGGATACATGACCATATTGAGGTTAACAGAGAGATACAAACACATGTGAAATATATAATCACCAAAGACCTACGCAATACCAAGAGAAGACTACTCAACATTGTGTCATAACCTACATGGGAAAAGGATCCGAAGAGGAATAGATATATGTATATGTGTGAAAGAACCACATCTTGCACACCTAGAACAAACAAAACATTGTAATCAAGTTTGCTGTGACAAAAAATAAAAATTAAGTTAAAAATACCAACAAGAAGTAATGAGACATAAACTTAAAGGGCTTTTTCCTCGCACATTCCATTCTAATTTACAACCTAGAACACCACTTCCAGTAAGGCTCTGTTGCCCTATTAACCAGATTTGGTAAAGGAGAAATGCTGCCGCCTTGTGGCCAATTCCCGCAAGAGCAGCTTTTAACCCACAGCTAATGGTCACTTGCCATTCAAAATGACTCAAGGCTGTAAAGGACACCTGCCCTCAAAATTGTGCTGAGGTAGGGAATGGATAAAGAAAATTCAAAACAGGCAGAATTTTGAAGAAGTTACTATGAAAAGGCAAGTTTTACTCACTCTCTTTTTAAAGAAAGGAAAATGGATAAAAGCTCAACCTCAGGAAGTATTAGACTCATGCAATCTAATCTACAAAAAGTTTTCAACTCACACCAGTCGACTGATCATTGGAAAAAAGTCTACAAACAATAAACGCAGAAGAGGTTTTAGAGAACTGTGTACCCTCTAGCTGCTGGTGAGATGTAAAAGGGTTAAACGCTAATAATGAGAACAGAAAGGAGCTGCGTTTAAAAGGAAAAATTGAGGTACCATTCAATCCAGCAGGCGCACCAATGGGCCTCTCACCTGAGAAGACCAGAATGAAGAAGACCCGGGCTGCAAAATCTGCACTTCAGCCTTATTCACAATAGACAAGACAGTGAAGCAACCAAAATGTCCATCAACAGATGAAAGGATAAAGAAGAAGTGGTCCATGTACACAATGAATACTAGCCATGGAAAACAATGAAACACTGCTCTTTGAGGCACCATAGATGATCTTGGAGATAATCACAGAACATGAGGTAAGTCGGAAAGCAAAAGTCCTATATCCTATGATATCACTTATAGGCGTTATCTAATAACTGACACAAATGAACATATTTCCACAGAGAAAGTCAATCACAGACTTATTAAAAAAACTATGCTTATCTAAAAGGAAAGGTGGGGGGAATGGATAAATGAAGATTAGCGTTACCATGTGTATACAAATACATATTATATGCATATATCAAAGAGACCGACCATATAGCAAGGAAGGTTTACGGAACACTCTGTAATAATTTACACGGGAAGAGAATCTCTACATAAATAGGCATATAGGATATGTAGATGAACCAGAGTGTGTACACCTTGCACAAGCAACATTCTAACCATTACCCCAATTGAAAAAATTAAAACAACGAACTAGGAGTAATGAGACATAAACTTATGGGGGGTTTTCCTGGCACATTCCATTCAAATTTACAACCTAGGCAAACGACTTCCAGAACGGCTCTGCTGCCCTAGTACCCAGATTGGGGAATGGAGAAATGCTGCATCCTTGTGGCCGTTTCCCACAACAGCAGCTTTAAAGCAACTTCAAAAGGTCACTAAATATTCACCAATTGCAGTTCTGTAAATGACACCTGCCCTCCAAAAAATACTGAGGTCGAAAATCGACCAAAAATTCTAGGGTGCAACCTTTCAAAAAGAATATTTGAAGAGGTATATAATACTAACACTTTTTTTCTTTTTACTTTTAACAGAAAAGAAAAAGGCGTGGAAAAATGATGAATTGTAGGAATTTTTACAGACATGTAAACCCAAATTACAAAAGCCTGTCAGCTCACACCAGTCAGAATGCCCATCAACAAAAATGCTGCAAACAATAAATGCTGACGTGATTGTGGAGAAATGCGTACCCTCGATTATAAGGGGGACGTGGTAAGAGCCCCTAATGAAAGCACAATTGAGGTGCCTTGAAAAGGTAAACGTTGAGCTACCATACCAGTCAATCAATCATACCCACTGCTGGGTCTATCACCTGAGAAAATGAAAATCAATAATCACAGGCTGGAAAAAAAAAATCACAGGCTGGCAATCCTGCACTCCAGCAATATTTACCATAGGCAACACTTGGAAGCAACGAAAATGTCCATCAACAGAGGAATGCAACAAGAAGAAGTGGTCCATGTACACAATGGAATATTAACCATGGAAAATACTGAAGCACTGCTCTTTGGGGCACCATACATGAGCCTGGAGATAATCAAAAAACATGAAGTAGGTCGGAAAGCAAAAGACCTATATCCTATATTATCACTTATGGCATTATCTAATAACTGACACAGATGAACATATTTCCAAAGAGAAAGACACTCACAGGCTTAGAAAACAAACTATGCTCATCGAAAAGGAAAGGAGGGGGGAAATTGAGAAATGAAGATAAGTGTTACTATACATATACAAATACATATTATATACATGTATCAAAAAGACCGAATATATAACAAGGGAGGTCGACAGAACACTAATACTTTACATGGGAAGAGCATCTGTACATTAATAGACATACATAATGTACAAATGAACCAGATTGTGTACACCTAGGACAAACAATATTCTAAACTTTACCCAGATTAAAAAAATTTTAAAAACCAAGAAGAAGTAATGAGACAAAAACATATGGGGATTTCTCCTGGCAAATTCCATTCTAATTTACAACCTAGGACAATGACTTCCAGAAAGGCTCTGCTGCCCTAGTTCCCAGATTGGGGAATGAAAAAATGCTACCTCCTTGTGGCCGTTTCCCAAAACAGCAGCTTTGAACCCACTGCAAAAGGTGACTAAATTTTCACCAACTTGCAGTTCTGTGAATGGCACGTGCCCTCCAGAAAATTTCTGGGGTCAAAAATCGACCAAAAAACTTCAGGAGAGGGCAACCTTCGAAGAAGAGAATTTCAAGAGCTATATTGTACTCACGGTTTTTTCTTTTAAGAGAAAACAAAAAGGCATAGGAATATGATGAATTTTAAAAATTTTAATGATTTGCATACCCATATTACAAAAACCTATCAGCTCACAGCGGTCAGAATGGCCATTAGGAATAATGCTGAAAAAATAAACGGTGAAGGGAGTGCGGAGAAATGCGTACCCTCGGTTGTAAGGTGGGGCATGTAAAGACCCACTAATGAAAACACAATGTAGGTGCTTTGAAAAGGGAAACATTGAGCTACCAGTCAATCAATCACAATCACTTCTTGGCCTATCACCTGAGAAAATGAGAATCAAAAAGTCACAGGCTGGCAAACCTGTACGCCAGCAAGATTTACCATAGCCAGCACTTGGAAGCAATGAAAATGTCCATCAACCGAGGAATGCACCAAGAAGAAGTGGTCCACGTACACAATGGAATATTACTCTACTAATAAATATAAATTAAATTTAAAACAAACAGAAGCAAGGAGACATCAACATTTGTGGGTTTATCCGGGCACATTGCACTCTAATTTATAACCGAAGAACACCACTGGCCGGTAGGTCTGTTTCCCTAGTACCAGCATGGGGAACGTAGAAAGGCTGCCGCTCTTTGGCCGATACCTGCAAAAGCAGGTTAAAAGCCTGAGCTAATGGTCACTTCATATGAACAAGTACTGCAGGGCTGTAAATGAAACCTGCCCTCAAAATGCCTTGAGGGAGATAATGGCCAAAATATTTCAAATGGTGACACATACTTTAAGAAAACACTTTGAAGAAATAAGCTCTAATCACAGCTGGAAAAATAAAAAGGACATGTCTTAAAGCTCAATTTCAATGCATTATGAGACTCATGCAAATTCAACCACAAAGAGGTATCAGCTCACACCACTCAGAATAACCATCAGCAAAAACTGCAAAGAATAAATGCTGAAGGTGCTGGGAAGAAATACATACCCTCCACTTTAAGTGGGACGTAACCTGGAAAGAGCCACTAAGGTGAACAGAATAGAGGTGCCTTTAAAAGGTAAACATTGAGCTACCATATGATCCAGCAGACCTATTCCTGGACCTATAAACTAAGAAGACAGAATTGGAAGGACACAGGCACGCAAATCGGCATTGCATAGTGTTACAGTAGCCAAGATATGGAAGTAACCAAAAAGTCCACCGACAGATGGGTGGACAAAGAACAACTTCTACCTGTACAGATGGAATATGATCTAGTGAAAAAATGAAACAATGCTATTTGCAGCACTATAGATGAGTCTAGAAGTAATCACGCAACTTGGAGTAAGTGAAAAAGCAAAAGACACATATCCTATCACATATAGGGGTTACCTAAGAAATGATACAAACAAAGATATTTCCACAGAGAAACACTATCACAGAATCAATAAAAAAACTTATGGTTCACCAAATAGTAAGGTGTGAGGATTGGATACATGACCATATTGAGGTTAACAGAGAGATACAAACACATGTGAAATATATAATCACCAAAGACCTACGCAATACCAAGAGAAGACTACTCAACATTGTGTCATAACCTACATGGGAAAAGGATCCGAAGAGGAATAGATATATGTATATGTGTGAAAGAACCACATCTTGCACACCTAGAACAAACAAAACATTGTAATCAAGTTTGCTGTGACAAAAAATAAAAATTAAGTTAAAAATACCAACAAGAAGTAATGAGACATAAACTTAAAGGGCTTTTTCCTCGCACATTCCATTCTAATTTACAACCTAGAACACCACTTCCAGTAAGGCTCTGTTGCCCTATTAACCAGATTTGGTAAAGGAGAAATGCTGCCGCCTTGTGGCCAATTCCCGCAAGAGCAGCTTTTAACCCACAGCTAATGGTCACTTGCCATTCAAAATGACTCAAGGCTGTAAAGGACACCTGCCCTCAAAATTGTGCTGAGGTAGGGAATGGATAAAGAAAATTCAAAACAGGCAGAATTTTGAAGAAGTTACTATGAAGAGGCAAGTTTTACTCACTCTCTTTTTAAAGAAAGGAAAATGGATAAAAGCTCAACCTCAGGAAGTATTAGACTCATGCAATCTAATCTACAAAAAGTTTTCAACTCACACCAGTCGACTGATCATTGGAAAAAAGTCTACAAACAATAAACGCAGAAGAGGTTTTAGAGAACTGTGTACCCTCTAGCTGCTGGTGAGATGTAAAAGGGTTAAACGCTAATAATGAGAACAGAAAGGAGCTGCGTTTAAAAGGAAAAATTGAGGTACCATTCAATCCAGCAGGCGCACCAATGGGCCTCTCACCTGAGAAGACCAGAATGAAGAAGACCCGGGCTGCAAAATCTGCACTTCAGCCTTATTCACAATAGACAAGACAGTGAAGCAACCAAAATGTCCATCAACAGATGAAAGGATAAAGAAGAAGTGGTCCATGTACACAATGAATACTAGCCATGGAAAACAATGAAACACTGCTCTTTGAGGCACCATAGATGATCTTGGAGATAATCACAGAACATGAGGTAAGTCGGAAAGCAAAAGTCCTATATCCTATGATATCACTTATAGGCGTTATCTAATAACTGACACAAATGAACATATTTCCACAGAGAAAGTCAATCACAGACTTATTAAAAAAACTATGCTTATCTAAAAGGAAAGGTGGGGGGAATGGATAAATGAAGATTAGCGTTACCATGTGTATACAAATACATATTATATGCATATATCAAAGAGACCAACCATATAGCAAGGAAGGTTTACGGAACACTCTGTAATAATTTACACGGGAAGAGAATCTCTACATAAATAGGCATATAGGATATGTAGATGAACCAGAGTGTGTACACCTTGCACAAGCAACATTCTAACCATTACCCCAATTGAAAAAATTAAAACAACGAACTAGGAGTAATGAGACATAAACTTATGGGGGGTTTTCCTGGCACATTCCATTCAAATTTACAACCTAGGCAAACGACTTCCAGAACGGCTCTGCTGCCCTAGTACCCAGATTGGGGAATGGAGAAATGCTGCATCCTTGTGGCCGTTTCCCACAACAGCAGCTTTAAAGCAACTTCAAAAGGTCACTAAATATTCACCAATTGCAGTTCTGTAAATGACACCTGCCCTCCAAAAAATACTGAGGTCGAAAATCGACCAAAAATTCTAGGGTGCAACCTTTCAAAAAGAATATTTGAAGAGGTATATAATACTAACACTTTTTTTCTTTTTTCTTTTAACAGAAAAGAAAAAGGCGTGGAAAAATGATGAATTGTAGGAATTTTTACAGACATGTAAACCCAAATTACAAAAGCCTGTCAGCTCACACCAGTCAGAATGCCCATCAACAAAAATGCTGCAAACAATAAATGCTGACGTGATTGTGGAGAAATGCGTACCCTCGATTATAAGGGGGACGTGGTAAGAGCCCCTAATGAAAGCACAATTGAGGTGCCTTGAAAAGGTAAACGTTGAGCTACCATACCAGTCAATCAATCATACCCACTGCTGGGTCTATCACCTGAGAAAATGAAAATCAATAATCACAGGCTGGAAAAAAAAAATCACAGGCTGGCAATCCTGCACTCCAGCAATATTTACCATAGGCAACACTTGGAAGCAACGAAAATGTCCATCAACAGAGGAATGCAACAAGAAGAAGTGGTCCATGTACACAATGGAATATTAACCATGGAAAATACTGAAGCACTGCTCTTTGGGGCACCATACATGAGCCTGGAGATAATCAAAAAACATGAAGTAGGTCGGAAAGCAAAAGACCTATATCCTATATTATCACTTATGGCATTATCTAATAACTGACACAGATGAACATATTTCCAAAGAGAAAGACACTCACAGGCTTAGAAAACAAACTATGCTCATCGAAAAGGAAAGGAGGGGGGAAATTGAGAAATGAAGATAAGTGTTACTATACATATACAAATACATATTATATACATGTATCAAAAAGACCGAATATATAACAAGGGAGGTCGACAGAACACTAATACTTTACATGGGAAGAGCATCTGTACATTAATAGACATACATAATGTACAAATGAACCAGATTGTGTACACCTAGGACAAACAATATTCTAAACTTTACCCAGATTAAAAAAATTTTAAAAACCAAGAAGAAGTAATGAGACAAAAACATATGGGGATTTCTCCTGGCAAATTCCATTCTAATTTACAACCTAGGACAATGACTTCCAGAAAGGCTCTGCTGCCCTAGTTCCCAGATTGGGGAATGGAGAAATGCTACCTCCTTGTGGCCGTTTCCCAAAACAGCAGCTTTGAACCCACTGCAAAAGGTGACTTAATTTTCACCAACTTGCAGTTCTGTAAATGGCACGTGCCCTCCAGAAAATTTCTGGGGTCAAAAATCGACCAAAAACTTCAGGAGAGGGCAACCTTCGAAGAAGAGAATTTCAAGAGCTATATTGTACTCACGGTTTTTTCTTTTAAGAGAAAACAAAAAGGCATAGGAATATGATGAATTTTAAAAATTTTAATGATTTGCATACCCATATTACAAAAACCTATCAGCTCACAGCGGTCAGAATAGCCATTAGGAATAATGCTGGAAAAAATAAACAGTGAAGGGAGTGCGGAGAAATGCGTACCCTCGGTTGTAAGGTGGGGCATGTAAAGAGCCACTAATGAAAACACAATGTAGGTGCTTTGAAAAGGGAAACATTGAGCTACCAGTCAATCAATCACAATCACCTGAGAAAATGAGAATCAAAAAGTCACAGGCTGGCAAACCTGTACGCCAGCAAGATTTACCATAGCCAGCACTTGGAAGCAATGAAAATGTCCATCAACCGAGGAATGAACCAAGAAGAAGTGGTCCACGTACACAATGGAATATTACTCTAATAATAAATATAAATTAAATTTAAAACAAACAGAAGCAACGAGACATCAACATTTGTGGGTTTATCCGGGCACATTGCACTCTAATTTATAACCGAAGAACACCACTGGCCGGTAGGTCTGTTTCCCTAGTACGAGCATGGGGAACGTAGAAAGGCTGCTGCTCTTTGGCCGATACCTGCAAAAGCAGGTTAAAAGCCTGAGCTAATGGTCACTTCATATGAACAAGTAGTGCAGGGCTGTAAATGAAACCTGCCCTCAAAATGCCTTGAGGGAGATAATGGCCAAAATATTTCAAATGGTGACACATACTTTAAGAAAACACTTTGAAGAAATAAGCTCTAATCACAGCTGGAAAAATAAAAAGGATATGTCTTAAAGCGCAATTTCAATGCATTATGAGACTCATGCAAATTCAACCACAAAGAGGTATCAGCTCACACCACTCAGAATAACCATCAGCAAAAACTGCAAAGAATAAATGCTGAAGGTGCTGGGAAGAAATACATACCCTCCACTTTAAGTGGGACGTAACCTGGAAAGAGCCACTAAGGTGAACAGAATAGAGGTGCCTTTAAAAGGTAAACATTGAGCTACCATATGATCCAGCAGACCTATTCCTGGACCTATAAACTAAGAAGACAGAATTGGAAGGACACAGGCACGCAAATCGGCATTGCATAGTGTTACAGTAACCAAGATATGGAAGTAACCAAAAAGTCCACCGACAGATGGGTGGACAAAGAACAACTTCTACCTGTACAGATGGAATATGATCTAGTGAAAAAATGAAACAATGCCATTTGCAGCACTATAGATGAGTCTAGAAGTAATCACGCAACTTGGAGTAAGTGAAAAAGCAAAAGACACATATCCTATCATATCACATATAGGGGTTACCTAAAAAATGATACAAACAAAGATATTTCCACAGAGAAACACTATCAAAGAATCAATAAAAAAACTTATGGTTCACCAAATAGTAAGGTGTGAGGATTGGATACATGACCATATTGAGGTTAACAGAGAGATACAAACACATGTGAAATATATAATCACCAAAGACCTACGCAATACCAAGAGAAGACTACTCAACATTGTGTCATAACCTACATGGGAAAAGGATCCGAAGAGGAATAGATATATGTATATGTGTGAAAGAACCACATCTTGCACACCTAGAACAAACAAAACATTGTAATCAAGTTTGCTGTGACAAAAAATAAAAATTAAGTTAAAAATACCAACAAGAAGTAATGAGACATAAACTTAAAGGGCTTTTTCCTCGCACATTCCATTCTAATTTACAACCTAGAACACCACTTCCAGTAAGGCTCTGTTGCCCTATTAACCAGATTTGGTAAAGGAGAAATGCTGCCGCCTTGTGGCCAATTCCCGCAAGAGCAGCTTTTAACCCACAGCTAATGGTCACTTGCCATTCAAAATGACTCAAGGCTGTAAAGGACACCTGCCCTCAAAATTGTGCTGAGGTAGGGAATGGATAAAGAAAATTCAAAACAGGCAGAATTTTGAAGAAGTTACTATGAAGAGGCAAGTTTTACTCACTCTCTTTTTAAAGAAAGGAAAATGGATAAAAGCTCAACCTCAGGAAGTATTAGACTCATGCAATCTAATCTACAAAAAGTTTTCAACTCACACCAGTCGACTGATCATTGGAAAAAAGTCTACAAACAATAAACGCAGAAGAGGTTTTAGAGAACTGTGTACCCTCTAGCTGCTGGTGAGATGTAAAAGGGTTAAACGCTAATAATGAGAACAGAAAGGAGCTGCGTTTAAAAGGAAAAATTGAGGTACCATTCAATCCAGCAGGCGCACCAATGGGCCTCTCACCTGAGAAGACCAGAATGAAGAAGACCCGGGCTGCAAAATCTGCACTTCAGCCTTATTCACAATAGACAAGACAGTGAAGCAACCAAAATGTCCATCAACAGATGAAAGGATAAAGAAGAAGTGGTCCATGTACACAATGAATACTAGCCATGGAAAACAATGAAACACTGCTCTTTGAGGCACCATAGATGATCTTGGAGATAATCACAGAACATGAGGTAAGTCGGAAAGCAAAAGTCCTATATCCTATGATATCACTTATAGGCGTTATCTAATAACTGACACAAATGAACATATTTCCACAGAGAAAGTCAATCACAGACTTATTAAAAAAACTATGCTTATCTAAAAGGAAAGGTGGGGGGAATGGATAAATGAAGATTAGCGTTACCATGTGTATACAAATACATATTATATGCATATATTAAAGAGACCGACCATATAGCAAGGAAGGTTTACGGAACACTCTGTAATAATTTACACGGGAAGAGAATCTCTACATAAATAGGCATATAGGATATGTAGATGAACCAGAGTGTGTACACCTTGCACAAGCAACATTCTAACCATTACCCCAATTGAAAAAATTAAAACAACGAACTAGGAGTAATGAGACATAAACTTATGGGGGGTTTTCCTGGCACATTCCATTCAAATTTACAACCTAGGCAAACGACTTCCAGAACGGCTCTGCTGCCCTAGTACCCAGATTGGGGAATGGAGAAATGCTGCATCCTTGTGGCCGTTTCCCACAACAGCAGCTTTAAAGCAACTTCAAAAGGTCACTAAATATTCACCAATTGCAGTTCTGTAAATGACACCTGCCCTCCAAAAAATACTGAGGTCGAAAATCGACCAAAAATTCTAGGGTGCAACCTTTCAAAAAGAATATTTGAAGAGGTATATAATACTAACACTTTTTTTCTTTTTTCTTTTAACAGAAAAGAAAAAGGCGTGGAAAAATGATGAATTGTAGGAATTTTTACAGACATGTAAACCCAAATTACAAAAGCCTGTCAGCTCACACCAGTCAGAATGCCCATCAACAAAAATGCTGCAAACAATAAATGCTGACGTGATTGTGGAGAAATGCGTACCCTCGATTATAAGGGGGACGTGGTAAGAGCCACTAATGAAAGCACAATTGAGGTGCCTTGAAAAGGTAAACGTTGAGCTACCATACCAGTCAATCAATCATACCCACTGCTGGGTCTATCACCTGAGAAAATGAAAATCAATAATCACAGGCTGGAAAAAAAAAAAAATCACAGGCTGGCAATCCTGCACTCCAGCAATATTTACCATAGGCAACACTTGGAAGCAATGAAAATGTCCATCAACAGAGGAATGCAACAAGAAGAAGTGGTCCATGTACACAATGGAATATTAACCATGGAAAATATTGAAGCACTGCTCTTTGGGGCACCATACATGAGCCTGGAGATAATCAAAAAACATGAAGTAGGTCGGAAAGCAAAAGACCTATATCCTATATTATCACTTATGGCATTATCTAATAACTGACACAGATGAACATATTTCCAAAGAGAAAGACACTCACAGGCTTAGAAAACAAACTATGCTCATCGAAAAGGAAAGGAGGGGGGAAATTGAGAAATGAAGATAAGTGTTACTATACATATACAAATACATATTATATACATGTATCAAAAAGACCGAATATATAACAAGGGAGGTCGACAGAACACTAATACTTTACATGGGAAGAGCATCTGTACATTAATAGACATACATAATGTACAAATGAACCAGATTGTGTACACCTAGGACAAACAATATTCTAAACTTTACCCAGATTAAAAAAATTTTAAAAACCAAGAAGAAGTAATGAGACAAAAACATATGGGGATTTCTCCTGGCAAATTCCATTCTAATTTACAACCTAGGACAATGACTTCCAGAAAGGCTCTGCTGCCCTAGTTCCCAGATTGGGGAATGGAGAAATGCTACCTCCTTGTGGCCGTTTCCCAAAACAGCAGCTTTGAACCCACTGCAAAAGGTGACTAAATTTTCACCAACTTGCAGTTCTGTAAATGGCACGTGCCCTCCAGAAAATTTCTGGGGTCAAAAATCGACCAAAAACTTCAGGAGAGGGCAACCTTCGAAGAAGAGAATTTCAAGAGCTATATTGTACTCACGGTTTTTTCTTTTAAGAGAAAACAAAAAGGCATAGGAATATGATGAATTTTAAAAATTTTAATGATTTGCATACCCATATTACAAAAACGTATCAGCTCACAGCGGTCAGAATGGCCATTAGGAATAATGCTGGAAAAAATAAACGGTGAAGGGAGTGCGGAGAAATGCGTACCCTCGGTTGTAAGGTGGGGCATGTAAAGAGCCACTAATGAAAACACAATGTAGGTGCTTTGAAAAGGGAAACATTGAGCTACCAGTCAATCAATCACAATCACTTCTTGGCCTATCACCTGAGAAAATGAGAATCAAAAAGTCACAGGCTGGCAAACCTGTACGCCAGCAAGATTTACCATAGCCAGCACTTGGAAGCAATGAAAATATCCATCAACCGAGGAATGAACCAAGAAGAAGTGGTCCACGTACACAATGGAATATTACTCTAATAATAAATATAAATTAAATTTAAAACAAACAGAAGCAAGGAGACATCAACATTTGTGGGTTTATCCGGGCACATTGCACTCTAATTTATAACCGAAGAACACCACTGGCCGGTAGGTCTGTTTCCCTAGTACGAGCATGGGGAACGTAGAAAGGCTGCTGCTCTTTGGCCGATACCTGCAAAAGCAGGTTAAAAGCCTGAGCTAATGGTCACTTCATATGAACAAGTAGTGCAGGGCTGTAAATGAAACCTGCCCTCAAAATGCCTTGAGGGAGATAATGGCCAAAATATTTCAAATGGTGACACATACTTTAAGAAAACACTTTGAAGAAATAAGCTCTAATCACAGCTGGAAAAATAAAAAGGATATGTCTTAAAGCGCAATTTCAATGCATTATGAGACTCATGCAAATTCAACCACAAAGAGGTATCAGCTCACACCACTCAGAATAACCATCAGCAAAAACTGCAAAGAATAAATGCTGAAGGTGCTGGGAAGAAATACATACCCTCCACTTTAAGTGGGACGTAACCTGGAAAGAGCCACTAAGGTGAACAGAATAGAGGTGCCTTTAAAAGGTAAACATTGAGCTACCATATGATCCAGCAGACCTATTCCTGGACCTATAAACTAAGAAGACAGAATTGGAAGGACACAGGCACGCAAATCGGCATTGCATAGTGTTACAGTAACCAAGATATGGAAGTAACCAAAAAGTCCACCGACAGATGGGTGGACAAAGAACAACTTCTACCTGTACAGATGGAATATGATCTAGTGAAAAAATGAAACAATGCCATTTGCAGCACTATAGATGAGTCTAGAAGTAATCACGCAACTTGGAGTAAGTGAAAAAGCAAAAGACACATATCCTATCATATCACATATAGGGGTTACCTAAAAAATGATACAAACAAAGATATTTCCACAGAGAAACACTATCAAAGAATCAATAAAAAAACTTATGGTTCACCAAATAGTAAGGTGTGAGGATTGGATACATGACCATATTGAGGTTAACAGAGAGATACAAACACATGTGAAATATATAATCACCAAAGACCTACGCAATACCAAGAGAAGACTACTCAACATTGTGTCATAACCTACATGGGAAAAGGATCCGAAGAGGAATAGATATATGTATATGTGTGAAAGAACCACATCTTGCACACCTAGAACAAACAAAACATTGTAATCAAGTTTGCTGTGACAAAAAATAAAAATTAAGTTAAAAATACCAACAAGAAGTAATGAGACATAAACTTAAAGGGCTTTTTCCTCGCACATTCCATTCTAATTTACAACCTAGAACACCACTTCCAGTAAGGCTCTGTTGCCCTAGTAAGCAGATTTGGTAAAGGAGAAATGCTGCCGCCTTGTGGCCAATTCCCGCAAGAGCAGCTTTTAACCCACAGCTAATGGTCACTTGCCATTCAAAATGACTCAAGGCTGTAAAGGACACCTGCCCTCAAAATTGTGCTGAGGTAGGGAATGGATAAAGAAAATTCAAAACAGGCAGAATTTTGAAGAAGTTACTATGAAGAGGCAAGTTTTACTCACTCTCTTTTTAAAGAAAGGAAAATGGATAAAAGCTCAACCTCAGGAAGTATTAGACTCATGCAATCTAATCTACAAAAAGTTTTCAACTCACACCAGTCGACTGATCATTGGAAAAAAGTCTACAAACAATAAACGCAGAAGAGGTTTTAGAGAACTGTGTACCCTCTAGCTGCTGGTGAGATGTAAAAGGGTTAAACGCTAATAATGAGAACAGAAAGGAGCTGCGTTTAAAAGGAAAAATTGAGGTACCATTCAATCCAGCAGGCGCACCAATGGGCCTCTCACCTGAGAAGACCAGAATGAAGAAGACCCGGGCTGCAAAATCTGCACTTCAGCCTTATTCACAATAGACAAGACAGTGAAGCAACCAAAATGTCCATCAACAGATGAAAGGATAAAGAAGAAGTGGTCCATGTACACAATGAATACTAGCCATGGAAAACAATGAAACACTGCTCTTTGAGGCACCATAGATGATCTTGGAGATAATCACAGAACATGAGGTAAGTCGGAAAGCAAAAGTCCTATATCCTATGATATCACTTATAGGCGTTATCTAATAACTGACACAAATGAACATATTTCCACAGAGAAAGTCAATCACAGACTTATTAAAAAAACTATGCTTATCTAAAAGGAAAGGTGGGGGGAATGGATAAATGAAGATTAGCGTTACCATGTGTATACAAATACATATTATATGCATATATCAAAGAGACCGACCATATAGCAAGGAAGGTTTACGGAACACTCTGTAATAATTTACACGGGAAGAGAATCTCTACATAAATAGGCATATAGGATATGTAGATGAACCAGAGTGTGTACACCTTGCACAAGCAACATTCTAACCATTACCCCAATTGAAAAAATTAAAACAACGAACTAGGAGTAATGAGACATAAACTTATGGGGGGTTTTCCTGGCACATTCCATTCAAATTTACAACCTAGGCAAACGACTTCCAGAACGGCTCTGCTGCCCTAGTACCCAGATTGGGGAATGGAGAAATGCTGCATCCTTGTGGCCGTTTCCCACAACAGCAGCTTTAAAGCAACTTCAAAAGGTCACTAAATATACACCAATTGCAGTTCTGTAAATGACACCTGCCCTCCAAAAAATACTGAGGTCGAAAATCGACCAAAAATTCTAGGGTGCAACCTTTCAAAAAGAATATTTGAAGAGGTATATAATACTAACACTTTTTTTCTTTTTACTTTTAACAGAAAAGAAAAAGGCGTGGAAAAATGATGAATTGTAGGAATTTTTACAGACATGTAAACCCAAATTACAAAAGCCTGTCAGCTCACACCAGTCAGAATGCCCATCAACAAAAATGCTGCAAACAATAAATGCTGACGTGATTGTGGAGAAATGCGTACCCTCGATTATAAGGGGGACGTGGTAAGAGCCACTAATGAAAGCACAATTGAGGTGCCTTGAAAAGGTAAACGTTGAGCTACCATACCAGTCAATCAATCATACCCACTGCTGGGTCTATCACCTGAGAAAATGAAAATCAATAATCACAGGCTGGAAAAAAAAAAATCACAGGCTGGCAATCCTGCACTCCAGCAATATTTACCATAGGCAACACTTGGAAGCAACGAAAATGTCCATCAACAGAGGAAGGCAACAAGAAGAAGTGGTCCATGTACACAATGGAATATTAACCATGGAAAATATTGAAGCACTGCTCTTTGAGGCACCATACATGAGCCTGGAGATAATCAAAAAACATGAAGTAGGTCGGAAAGCAAAAGACCTATATCCTATATTATCACTTATGGCATTATCTAATAACTGACACAGATGAACATATTTCCAAAGAGAAAGACACTCACAGGCTTAGAAAACAAACTATGCTCATCGAAAAGGAAAGGAGGAGGGAAATTGAGAAATGAAGATAAGTGTTACTATACATATACAAATACATATTATATACATGTATCAAAAAGACCGAATATATAACAAGGGAGGTCGACAGAACACTAATACTTTACATGGGAAGAGCATCTGTACATTAATAGACATACATAATGTACAAATGAACCAGATTGTGTACACCTAGGACAAACAATATTCTAAACTTTACCCAGATTAAAAAAATTTTAAAAACCAAGAAGAAGTAATGAGACAAAAACATATGGGGATTTCTCCTGGCAAATTCCATTCTAATTTACAACCTAGGACAATGACTTCCAGAAAGGCTCTGCTGCCCTAGTTCCCAGATTGGGGAATGGAGAAATGCTACCTCCTTGTGGCCGTTTCCCAAAACAGCAGCTTTGAACCCACTGCAAAAGGTGACTAAATTTTCACCAACTTGCAGTTCTGTAAATGGCACGTGCCCTCCAGAAAATTTCTGGGGTCAAAAATCGACCAAAAACTTCAGGAGAGGGCAACCTTCGAAGAAGAGAATTTCAAGAGCTATATTGTACTCACGGTTTTTTCTTTTAAGAGAAAACAAAAAGGCATAGGAATATGATGAATTTTAAAAATTTTAATGATTTGCATACCCATATTACAAAAACCTATCAGCTCACAGCGGTCAGAATGGCCATTAGGAATAATGCTGGAAAAAATAAACGGTGAAGGGAGTGCGGAGAAATGCGTACCCTCGGTTGTAAGGTGGGGCATGTAAAGAGCCACTAATGAAAACACAATGTAGGTGCTTTGAAAAGGGAAACATTGAGCTACCAGTCAATCAATCACAATCACTTCTTGGCCTATCACCTGAGAAAATGAGAATCAAAAAGTCACAGGCTGGCAAACCTGTACGCCAGCAAGATTTACCATAGCCAGCACTTGGAAGCAATGAAAATATCCATCAACCGAGGAATGAACCAAGAAGAAGTGGTCCACGTACACAATGGAATATTACTCTAATAATAAATATAAATTAAATTTAAAACAAACAGAAGCAAGGAGACATCAACATTTGTGGGTTTATCCGGGCACATTGCACTCTAATTTATAACCGAAGAACACCACTGGCCGGTAGGTCTGTTTCCCTAGTACGAGCATGGGGAACGTAGAAAGGCTGCCGCTCTTTGGCCGATACCTGCAAAAGCAGGTTAAAAGCCTGAGCTAATGGTCACTTCATATGAACAAGTACTGCAGGGCTGTAAATGAAACCTGCCCTCAAAATGCCTTGAGGGAGATAATGGCCAAAATATTTCAAATGGTGACACATACTTTAAGAAAACACTTTGAAGAAATAAGCTCTAATCACAGCTGGAAAAATAAAAAGGACATGTCTTAAAGCTCAATTTCAATGCATTATGAGACTCATGCAAATTCAACCACAAAGAGGTATCAGCTCACACCACTCAGAATAACCATCAGCAAAAACGGCAAAGAATAAATGCTGAAGGTGCTGGGAAGAAATACATACCCTCCACTTTAAGTGGGACGTAACCTGGAAAGAGCCACTAAGGTGAACAGAATAGAGGTGCCTTTAAAAGGTAAACTTTGAGCTACCATATGATCCAGCAGACCTATTCCTGGACCTATAAACTAAGAAGACAGAATTGGAAGGACACAGGCACGCAAATCGGCATTGCATAGTGTTACAGTAGCCAAGATATGGAAGTAACCAAAAAGTCCACCGACAGATGGGTGGACAAAGAACAACTTCTACCTGTACAGATGGAATATGATCTAGTGAAAAAATGAAACAATGCCATTTGCAGCACTATAGATGAGTCTAGAAGTAATCACGCAACTTGGAGTAAGTGAAAAAGCAAAAGACACATATCCTATCATATCACATATAGGGGTTACCTAAAAAATGATACAAACAAAGATATTTCCACAGAGAAACACTATCAAAGAATCAATAAAAAAACTTATGGTTCACCAAATAGTAAGGTGTGAGGATTGGATACATGACCATATTGAGGTTAACAGAGAGATACAAACACATGTGAAATATATAATCACCAAAGACCTACGCAATACCAAAAGAAGACTACTCAACATTGTGTCATAACCTACATGGGAAAAGGATCCGAAGAGGAATAGATATATGTATATGTGTGAAAGAACCACATCTTGCACACCTAGAACAAACAAAACATTGTAATCAAGTTTGCTGTGACAAAAAATAAAAATTAAGTTAAAAATACCAACAAGAAGTAATGAGACATAAACTTAAAGGGCTTTTTCCTCGCACATTCCATTCTAATTTACAACCTAGAACACCACTTCCAGTAAGGCTCTGTTGCCCTATTAACCAGATTTGGTAAAGGAGAAATGCTGCCGCCTTGTGGCCAATTCCCGCAAGAGCAGCTTTTAACCCACAGCTAATGGTCACTTGCCATTCAAAATGACTCAAGGCTGTAAAGGACACCTGCCCTCAAAATTGTGCTGAGGTAGGGAATGGATAAAGAAAATTCAAAACAGGAAGAATTTTGAAGAAGTTACTATGAAGAGGCAAGTTTTACTCACTCTCTTTTTAAAGAAAGGAAAATGGATAAAAGCTCAACCTCAGGAAGTATTAGACTCATGCAATCTAATCTACAAAAAGTTTTCAACTCACACCAGTCGACTGACCATTTGAAAAAAGTCTACAAACAATAAACGCAGAAGAGGTTTTAGAGAACTGTGTACCCTCTAGCTGCTGGTGAGATGTAAAAGGGTTAAACGCTAATAATGAGAACAGAAAGGAGCTGCGTTTAAAAGGAAAAATTGAGGTACCATTCAATCCAGCAGGCGCACCAATGGGCCTCTCACCTGAGAAGACCAGAATGAAGAAGACCCGGGCTGCAAAAGCTGCACTGCAGCCTTATTCACAATAGACAAGACAGTGAAGCAACCAAAATGTCCATCAACAGATGAAAGGATAAAGAAGAAATGGTCCATGTACACAATGAAAACCAGCCATGGAAAACATTGGAAAACTGCTCTTTGAGGCACAATAGATGATCTTGGAGATAATCACAGAACATGAGGTAAGTCGGAAAGCAAAAGTCCTATATCCTACGATATCACTTATAGGCGTTATCTAATAACTGAAACAAATGAACATATTTCCACAGAGAAAGTCAATCACAGACTTATTAAAAAAGAACTATTCTTATCTAAAAGGAAAGGTGGGGGGAATGGATAAATGAAGATTAGCGTTACCATATGTATACAAATACATATTATATACATATATCAAAAAGACCGACCATATAGCAAGGAAGGATTATGGAACACTCTGTAATAATTTACACGGGAAGAGGATCTCTACATAAATAGGTATATAGAATATGTAGATGAACTAGAGTGTGTACACCTTGGACAAGCAACATTCTAACCATTACCCCAATTGAAAAAATTAAAACAACGAACTAGGAGTAATGAGACATAAACTTATGGGGGGTTTTCCTGGCACATTCCATCCAAATTTAAAACCTAGGCAAACAACTTCCAGAAAGGCTCTGCTGCCCTAGTACCCAGATTTGGGAATGGAGAAATGCTGCATTCTTGTGGCCGTTTCCCACAACAGCAGCTTTGAACCCCCTGCAAAAGGTCACTAAATATTCACCAATTGCAGGTCTGTAAATGACACCGGCCCTCCAAAAAATAGTGAGGTCGAAAATCGACCCAAAAAATTCTAGAGTGCAACCTTCCAAAAAGAAAATTTGAAGAGATATATTATACTCACACTTTTTTTCTTTTTTCTTTTAACAGAAAAGAAAAAGGCGTGGAAAAATAATGAATTGTAGGAATGTTTACAGACATGTAAACCCAAATTACAAAAACCTATCAGCTCACACCAGTCAGAATGGCCATCAACAAAAATGCTGCAAACAATAAATGCTGACGTGATTGTGGAGAAATGCGTACCCTCGATTCTAAGGGGGACGTGGTAAGAGCCACTAATGAAAGCACAATTGAGGTTCCTTGAAAAGGTAAACGTTGAGCTACCATACCAGTCAATCAATCATACCCACTGCTGGGTCTATCACCTGAGCAAATGAAAATCAAAAATCACAGGCTGGCAATCCTGCACTCTAGCAATATTTACCATAGGCAACACTTGGAAGCAACGAAAATGTCCATCAACAGAGGAATGCACCAAGAAGAAGTGGTCCATGTACACAATGGAATATTAGCCATGGAAAACATTGAAGCACTGCTCTTTGAAGCACCATACATGAGCCTGGAGATAATCACAAAACATGAAGTAGGTCAGAAAGCAAAAGCCCTATATCCTATATTATCACTTATGGCATTATCTAATAACTGACACAGATGAACATATTTCCAAAGAGAAAGACACTCTCAGGCTGAGAAAACAAACTATGCTCATCGAAAAGGAAAGGAGGAGGGAAATTGAGAAATGAAGATTAGTGTTCCTATTCATATACAAATACATAGTATATACATGTATCAAAAATACCAAACATATAGCAAGGGAGGGCGACGGAACACTAATATTTTACATGGGAAGAGGATCTGTACATTAATAGACATACATAATGTATAAATGAACCAGATTGTGTACACCTAGGACAAACAGTATTCTAAACTTTACCCAGATTAAAAAAAATTTTAGAAACCAAGAAGAAGTAATGAGACATAAACTTATGGGGATTTCTCCTGGCAAATTCCATTCTAATTTGCAACCTAGGACAATGACTTCCAGACAGGCTCTGCTGCCTTAGTACCCAGATTGGGGAGAGAAGAAATGCTACCTCCTTGTGGCCGTTTCCCACAACAGTAGCTTTGAACCCACTGCAAAATGTCACTAAATTTTCACCAACTTGCAGTTCTGTAAATGGCACCTGCCCTCCAGAAAATTTCTGGGGTCAAAAATCGACCGAAAAATTCAGAAGAGGGCAACCTTCGAAGAAGACAATTTCAAGAGCTATATAGTACTCACGGTTTTTTCTTTTAAGAGAAAAGAAAAAGGCGTAGGATTATGATGAATTTTAAAAATTTTAATGACATGCATACCCATATTACATAAACCTATCAGCTCACAGCAGTCAGAATGGACATTAGGAAAACTGCTGCAAAAAATCAATGGTGAAGGGAATGTGGAGAAATGCGTACCCTCGGTTGTAAGGGGAGGCATGTAAAGAGCCACTAATGAAAACACAATGTAGGTGCTTTGAAAAGGGAAACATTGAGCTACCAGTCAATCAATCACAATCACTTCTTGGCCTATCACCTGAGAAAATGAGAATCAAAAAGTCACATGCTGGCAAACCTGTACGCCAGCAAGATTTACCATAGCCAGCACTTGGAAGCAATGAAAATGTCCATCAACTGAGGAATGCACCAAGAAGAAGTGGTCCACGTACACAATGGAATATTACTCTAATAATAAATATAAATTAAATTTAAAAACACACAAAAGCAAGGAGACATCAACATTTTTGGGTTTATCCGGGCACTTTGCCCTCTAATTTATAACCGAAGAACACCACTGGCCGGTAGGTCTCTTTCCCTAGTACCAGCAAGGGTAACGTAGAAATGCTGCCGCTCTCTGGCCGTTACCTGCAAAAGCAGGTTTAAAGCCTGAGCTAATGGTCACTTCATATGAACAAGTACTGCAGGGCTGTAAATGAAACCTGCCCTCAAAATGTCTTGAGGGAGGTAATCGCCAAAATATTTCAAAGGGTGACACATACTTTAAGAAAACACTTTGAAGAAATAAGCTCTAATCACAGCTGGGAAAATAAAAATGACATGTCTTAAAGCTCAATTTCTACACATTATGAGACACATGCAAATTCAACCACAAAGAGGTATCATCTCACACCACTCAGAATAACAATCAGCAAAAGCTACAAAGAATAAATCCTGAAGGTGCTGGGAAGAAATACATACGCTCCACTTTAAGTGGGATGTAACCTGGAAAGAACCACTAAGGAGAACAGAATAGAGGTGCCTTTAAAAGGTAAACATTGAGCTACCATATGATCCAGCAGACTTATTCCTGGACCTATAAACTAAGAAGACAGGATTGGAAGGACACAGGCAGGCAAATCTGCATTGCATAATATTACAATAGCCAATATACGGAAGAAACCAAAAAGTCCACCGACAGATGGGTGGACCAAGAAGAACTGCTACCTGTACAGATGGAATATGAGCTAATGAAAAAATGAAACAATGCCATTTGCAGCACCACAGTTGAGTCTAGAAGTAATCACGCAACTTGGAGTGAGTGAGAAAGCGAAAGACACATATCGTATCATATCACATATAGGGGTTACCTAAAAAATGATACAAACAATGATATTTCCACAGAGAAACACTATCATAGAATCAATAAAAAAAAACTTATGGTTCACCAAATAGAAAGGTGTGAGGATTGGATACATTACCATATTGAGGTTAACAGAGAGATACAAACACATGTGAAATATATAATCACCAAAGACCTACGCAATACCAAGAGGAGACTACTCAACATTGTGTCATAACCTACATTTGAAAAGGCTCCATAGAAGAATAGATATATGTATATGTGTGAAAGAACCCCATCTTGCACACCTAGAACAACAAAACATTGTAATCAAGTTTGCTGTGATAAAAAATAAAAATTAAGTTAAAAATAGCAACAAGAAGTAATGAGACATACACTTAAAGGGCTTTGTCCTCGCACATTCCATTCTAATTTACAACCTAGAACACCACTTCCAGTAAGGCTCTGTTGCCCTAGTAAGCAGATTTGGTAAAGGAGAAATGCTTCCGCCTTGTGGCCGATTCCCGCAAGAGCAGTTTTTAACCCAAAGCTAATGGTCACTTACCATTCACAAGGACTCAGGGCTGTAAAGGACACCTGCCCTCAAAATTGTGCTGAGGTAGGGAATGGATAAAAAAAATCAAAACAGGCAAAATTTTCAAGAAGATAGTATGCAGAGGTTAGTTTTACTCACTCTCTTTTTAAAGAAAGGAAAATGGATAAAAGCTCAACCTCAGGAAGTATTAGGCTCATGCAATCTAATCTACAAAAGTTTCCAACTCACACCAGTCGAATGACCATTGGCAAAAAGTCTACAAATAATAAATGCTGAAGAGGTTTTAGAGAACTGTGTACCCTCTAGCTGCTGGTGAGATGTAAAAGGGTTAAATGCTAATAATGAGAACAGAAAGGAGCTGCGTTTAAAAGGAAAAATTGAGGTACCATTCAATCCAGCAGGTGCACCAATGGGCCTCTCACCTGAGAAGACCAGAATGAAGAAGACTCGGGCTGCAAAAGCTGCACTGCAGCCTTATTCACAATAGACAAGACAGAGAAGCAACCAAAATGTCCATCAACAGATGAAAGGATAAAGAAGAAGTGGTCCATGTACACAAAGAATACTAGCCATGGAAAACAATGAAACAGTGCTCTTTGAGGCACCATAGATGATCTTGGAGATAATCACAGAACGTGAGGTAAGTCGGAAAGCAAAAGTCCTATATCCTACGATATCACTTATAGGCGTAATCTAATAACTGACACAAATGAACATATTTCCACAGAGAAAGTCAATCAAAGACTTATTAAAAAAAATACTACGCGTATCTAAAAGGAAAGGTGGGGGGAATGGATAAATGAAGATTAGCGTTACCATATGTATACAAATATATATTATATACATATATCAAATAGACCGACCATATTGCAAGGAAGGTTTTCGAAACACTCTGTAATAATTTACAAGGGAAGAGGATCTCTACATAAATAGGTATATAGAATATGTAGATGAACCAGAGTGTGTACACCTTGGACAAGCAACATTCTAAACATTACCCCAAATGAAAAAATTAAAACAACGAATTAGGAGTAATGAGACATAAACTTAAGGGGGGTTTTCCTGGCACATTCCATTCAAACTTACAACCTAGTCAAACGACTTCCAGAACGGCTCTGCTGCCCTAGTACCCAGATTTGGGAATGGAGAAATGCTGCCTCCTTGTGGCCATTTCCCACAAGAGCAGCTTTAAACCCACTGCAAAAGGTCACTAAATATTCACCCATTGCTGTTCTGTAAATGACACCTGCCCACCAAAAAATACTGAGGTCGAAAATCGACCAAAAAATTCTAGAGTGCAACCTTCCAAAAAACAAAATTTGAAGAGGTATATTATAATAACACTTTTTTTCTTTTTTCTTTTAACAGAAAAGGAAAAGCCGTGGAGAAATGACGAATTGTAGGAATTTTTACAGACATGTAAACCCAAATTCCAAAAACCTATCAGCTCACAGCAGTCAGAATGGCCATCAACAAAAATGCTGCAAACAATAAATGCTGACGTGATTGTGGAGAAATGCATACCCTCGATTCTAAGTGGGACTTGGTAAGAGCCACTAATGAAAGCACAATTGAGGTGCCTTGAAAAGGTAAACGTTGAGCTACCATACCAGTCAATCAATCATACCCACTGCTGGGTCTATCACCTGAGAAAATGAAAATCAAAAATCACAGGCTGGCAATCCTGCACTCCAGCAGTATTTACCATAGGCAACGCTTGGAAGCAACGAAAATGTCCATCAACAGAGGAATGCAACAAGAAGAAGTGGTCCATGTACACAATGGAATATTAGCCATGGAAAACATTGAAGCACTGCTCTTTGAGGCACCATACATGACCCTGGAGATAATCACAAAACAGGAAGTAGGTTGGAAAGCAAAAGACATATATCCTATATTATCACTTATGGCATTATCTTATAACTGACACAGAGGAACATATTTCCAAAGAGAAAGACACTCACAGGCTTAGAAAACAAACTATGCTCATCCAAAAGGAAAGAAGGGGGAAATTGAGAAATGAAGATTAGTGTTACTATACATATACAAATACATATTATATATACGTATCAAAAAGACCGAACATATAGCAAGGGAGGTCGATGGAACACTGTAATATTTCACATGGGAAGAGGATCTGTACATTAATAGACATACATAATGTACAAATGAACCAGATTGTGTACACCTAGGATAAACAATATTCTAAGCTTTACCCAGATTAAAAACATTTTAAAAACCAAGAAGAAGTAATGAGACATAAACTTATGGGGTTTTCTCCTGGCAAATTCCATTCTAATTTACAACCTAGGACAATGACTTCCAAAAAGGCTCTGCTGCCCTAGTACCCAGATTGGGGAATGGAGAAATGCTACCTCCTTGTGTCCGTTTCCCACAACAGCAGCTTTGAACCCACTGCAAACGGTCACTAAATTTTCACCAACTTGCAGTTCTGTAAATGGCACCTGACTTCCAGAAAATTTCTGGGGTCAAAAATCAACCAAAAAATTCAGAAGAGGGGAACCTTCGAAGACGACAATTTCAAGAGCTATATTGTACTCACGGTTTTTTCTTTTAAGAGAAAAGAAAAAGGCGTAGGAATATGATGAATTTTAAGAATTTTAATGACATGCATACCCATATTACAAAAACCTATCAGCTCACAGCAGTCAGAATGGCCATTAGGAAAAATGCTGCAAAAAATCAATTGTGAAGGGAGTGTGGAGAAATGCGTACACTCGGTTGTAAGGGGGGGCATGTAAGAGCCACTAATGAAAACACAGTGTAGGTGCTTTGAAAAGGGAAACATTGAGCTACCAGTCAATCAATCACAACCACTGCTTGGCCTATCACCTGAGGAAATGAGAATCAAAAAGTCACAGGCTGGCAAACCTGTACGCCAACAAGATTTACCATAGCCAGCACTTGGAAGCAATGAAAATGTCCATCAACTGAGGAATGCACCAAGAAGAAGTGGTCCACGTACACAATGTTATATTACTCTAATAATAAATATAAATTCAATTTAAAAACAAACAAAAGCAAGGAGACATCAACATTTGTGGGTTTATCCGGGCACATTGCACTCTAATTTATAACGGAAGAACACCACTGGCCGATAGGTCTGTTTCCCTAGTACCAACATGGGGAACGTAGAAAGGCAGCCGCTCTCTGGCCGTTACCTGCAAAAGCAGGTTTAAAGCCTGAGCTAATGGTCACTTCATATGAACAAGTACTGCAGGGCTGTAAATGAAACCTGCCCTCAAAATGTCTTGAGGGAGATAATGGCCAAAATATTTCAAATGGTGACACATACTTTAAGAAAACACTTTGAAGAAATAAGCTCTAATCACAGCTGGAAAAATAAAAAGGACATGTCTTAAAGCTCAATTTCTACACATTATGAGACACATGCAAATTCATCCACAAACTGGTATGAGCTCACACCACTCAGAATAACCATCAGCAAAAACTACAAAGAATAAATGCTGAAGGTGCTGGGAAGATATACATACGCTCCACTTTAAGTGGGACGTAACCTGAAAAGAGCCGCTAAGGAGAACAGAACAGAGGTGCCTTTAAATGGTAAACATTGAGGAACCATAAGATCCAGCAGACCTATTCCTGGACCTATAAACTAAGAAGACAGAATTGGAAGGACACAGCCACGCAAATCGGCATTGCATAGTGTTACAATAGCCAAGATATGGAAGTAACCAAAAAGTCCACCGACAGATGGGTGGACAAAAAAGAACTGCTACCTGTACAGATGGAATATGAGCTAGTGAAAAAATGAAACAATGCCATTTGCAGCACCATAGATGAGTCTAGAAGTAATCACGCAACTTGGAGTAAGTGAGAAAGCGAAAGACACATATCCTATCATATCACATATAGGGGTTACCTAAAAAATGATACAAACAAAGATATTTACACAGAGAAACACTATCATACCATCAATAAAAAAACTTATGGTTCACCAAATAGAAAGGTGTGAGGATTGGATACATTACCGTATTGAGGTTAACAGAGAGATACAAACACCTGTGAAATATATAATCACCAAAGACCTACGCAATACCAAGAGAAGACTACTAAACACTGTGTCATAACCTACATGGGAAAAGGATCTAAAGAAGAATAGATATATGTATATGTGTGAAAGAACCCCATCTTGCACACCTAGAACAAACAAAACATTGTAATCAAGTTTGCTGTGATAAAAAATAAAAATTAAGTTAAAAATACCAACAAGAAGTAATGAGACATAAATTAAAGGGCGTTTTCCTCGCACATGCCATTCTAATTTACAACCTAGAACACCACTTCCAGTAAGGCTCTGTTGCCCTAGTAACCAGATTTGGTAAAGGAGAAATGCTGCCGCCTTGTGGCCGATTCCCAGAAGGGCAGCATTTAACCCACAGCTAATGGTCATTTACCATTCACAAGGACTCAGGGCTGTAAAGGACACCTGCCCTCAAAATTGTGCTGAGGTAGGGAATGGATAAAAAAATTCAAAACAGGCAAAATTTTCACGAAGATAGTATGAAGAGGTAAGTTTTACTCACTCTTTTTAAAGAAAGGAAAATGGTTAAAAGCTCAACCTCAGGAAGTATTAGACTCATGCAATCTAATCTACAAAAAGTTTTCAACTCACACCAGTGGACTGACTATTGGCAAAAAGTCTACAAACAATAAATGCTGAATAGGTTTTAGAGAACTGTGTACCCTCTAGGTGCTGGTGAGATGTAAAAGGGTTAAACGCTAATAATGAGAACAGGAAAGAGCTGCGTTTAAAAGGAAAAATTGAGGTACCAGTCAATCCAGCAGGTGCACCAATGGGCCTCTCACCTGAGAAGACCAGAATGAAGAAATCCCGGGCTGCGAAATCTGCACAGCAGCCTTATTCACAATAGACAAGACAGTGAAGCAACCAAAATGTCCATCAACAGATGAAAGGATAAAGAAGAAATGGTCCATGTACACAATGAAAACCAGCCATGGAAAACATTGGAAAACTGCTCTTTGAGGCACAATAGCTGATCTTGGAGATAATCACAGAACATGAGGTAAGTCGGAAAGCAAAAGTCCTATATCCTATGATATCACTTATAGGCGTTATCTAATAACTGAAACAAATGAACATATTTCCACAGAGAAAGTCAATCACAGACTTATTAAAAAAGAACTATTCTTATCTAAAAGGAAAGGTGGGGGGAATGGATAAATGAAGATTAGCGTTACCATATGTATACAAATACATATTATATACATATATCAAAAAGACCGACCATATAGCAAGGAAGGATTATGGAACACTCTGTAATAATTTACACGGGAAGAGGATCTCTACATAAATAGGTATATAGAATATGTAGATGAACTAGAGTGTGTACACCTTGGACAAGCAACATTCTAACCATTACCCCAATTGAAAAAATTAAAACAACGAACTAGGAGTAATGAGACATAAACTTATGGGGGGTTTTCCTGGCACATTCCATCCAAATTTAAAACCTAGGCAAACAACTTCCAGAAAGGCTCTGCTGCCCTAGTACCCAGATTTGGGAATGGAGAAATGCTGCATTCTTGTGGCCGTTTCCCACAACAGCAGCTTTGAACCCCCTGCAAAAGGTCACTAAATATTCACCAATTGCAGGTCTGTAAATGACACCGGCCCTCCAAAAAATAGTGAGGTCGAAAATCGACCCAAAAAATTCTAGAGTGCAACCTTCCAAAAAGAAAATTTGAAGAGATATATTATACTCACACTTTTTTTCTTTTTTCTTTTAACAGAAAAGAAAAAGGCGTGGAAAAATGATGAATTGTAGGAATGTTTACAGACATGTAAACCCAAATTCCAAAAACCTATCAGCTCACACCAGTCAGAATGGCCATCAACAAAAATGCTGCAAACAATAAATGCTGACGTGATTGTGGAGAAATGCGTACCCTCGATTCTAAGGGGGACGTGGTAAGAGCCACTAATGAAAGCACAATTGAGGTTCCTTGAAAAGGTAAACGTTGAGCTACCATACCAGTCAATCAATCATACCCACTGCTGGGTCTATCACCTGAGCAAATGAAAATCAAAAATCACAGGCTGGCAATCCTGCACTCCAGCAATATTTACCATAGGCAACACTTGGAAGCAACGAAAATGTCCATCAACAGAGGAATGCACCAAGAAGAAGTGGTCCATGTACACAATGGAATATTAGCCATGGAAAACATTGAAGCACTGCTCTTTGAGGCACCATACATGAGCCTGGAGATAATCACAAAACATGAAGTAGGTCAGAAAGCAAAAGCCCTATATCCTATATTATCACTTATGGCATTATCTAATAACTGACACAGATGAACATATTTCCAAAGAGAAAGACACTCTCAGGCTTAGAAAACAAACTATGCTCATCGAAAAGGAAAGGAGGAGGGAAATTGAGAAATGAAGATTAGTGTTCCTATACATATACAAATACATAGTATATACATGTATCAAAAATACCAAACATATAGCAAGGGAGGGCGACGGAACACTAATATTTTACATGGGAAGAGGATCTGTACATTAATAGACATACATAATGTACAAATGAACCAGATTGTGTACACCTAGGACAAACAGTATTCTAAACTTTACCCAGATTAAAAAAAATTTTAGAAACCAAGAAGAAGTAATGAGACATAAACTTATGGGGATTTCTCCTGGCAAATTCCATTCTAATTTGCAACCTAGGACAATGACTTCCAGACAGGCTCTGCTGCCTTAGTACCCAGATTGGGGAGAGGAGAAATGCTACCTCCTTGTGGCCGTTTCCCACAACAGTAGCTTTGAACCCACTGCAAAATGTCACTAAATTTTCACCAACTTGCAGTTCTGTAAATGGCACCTGCCCTCCAGAAAATTTCTGGGGTCAAAAATCGACCCAAAAATTCAGAAGAGGGCAACCTTCGAAGACGACAATTTCAAGAGCTATATTGTACTCACGGTTTTTTCTTTTAAGAGAAAAGAAAAAGGCGTAGGAATATGATGAATTTTAAGAATTTTAATGACATGCATACCCATATTACAAAAACCTATCAGCTCACAGCAGTCAGAATGGCCATTAGGAAAAATGCTGCAAAAAATCAATGGTGAAGGGAGTGTGGAGAAATGCGTACCCTCGGTTGTAAGGGGGGGCATGTAAGAGCCACTAATGAAAACACAGTGTAGGTGCTTTGAAAAGGGAAACATTGAGCTACCAGTCAATCAATCACAACCACTGCTTGGCCTATCACCTGAGGAAATGAGAATCAAAAAGTCACAGGCTGGCAAACCTGTACGCCAGCAAGATTTACCATAGCCAGCACTTGGAAGCAATGAAAATGTCCATCAACTGAGGAATGCACCAAGAAGAAGTGGTCCACGTACACAATGTTATATTACTCTAATAATAAATATAAATTCAATTAAAAAACAAACAAAAGCAAGGAGACATCAACATTTGTGGGTTTATCCGGGCACATTGCACTCTAATTTATAACGGAAGAACACCACTGGCCGATAGGTCTGTTTCCCTAGTACCAACATGGGGAACGTAGAAAGGCAGCCGCTCTCTGGCCGTTACCTGCAAAAGCAGGTTTAAAGCCTGAGCTAATGGTCACTTCATATGAACAAGTACTGCAGGGCTGTAAATGAAACCTGCCCTCAAAATGTCTTGAGGGAGATAATGGCCAAAATATTTCAAATGGTGACACATACTTTAAGAAAACACTTTGAAGAAATAAGCTCTAATCACAGCTGGAAAAATAAAAAGGACATGTCTTAAAGCTCAATTTCTACACATTATGAGACACATGCAAATTCATCCACAAACTGGTATGAGCTCACACCACTCAGAATAACCATCAGCAAAAACTACAAAGAATAAATGCTGAAGGTGCTGGGAAGATATACATACGCTCCACTTTAAGTGGGACGTAACCTGAAAAGAGCCACTAAGGAGAACAGAACAGAGGTGCCTTTAAATGGTAAACATTGAGGAACCATAAGATCCAGCAGACCTATTCCTGGACCTATAAACTAAGAAGACAGAATTGGAAGGACACAGCCACGCAAATCGGCATTGCATAGTGTTACAATAGCCAAGATATGGAAGTAACCAAAAAGTCCACCGACAGATGGGTGGACAAAAAAGAACTGCTACCTGTACAGATGGAATATGAGCTAGTGAAAAAATGAAACAATGCCATTTGCAGCACCATAGATGAGTCTAGAAGTAATCACGCAACTTGGAGTAAGTGAGAAAGCGAAAGACACATATCCTATCATATCACATATAGGGGTTACCTAAAAAATGATACAAACAAAGATATTTACACAGAGAAACACTATCATACCATCAATAAAAAAACTTATGGTTCACCAAATAGAAAGGTGTGAGGATTGGATACATTACCGTATTGAGGTTAACAGAGAGATACAAACACCTGTGAAATATATAATCACCAAAGACCTACGCAATACCAAGAGAAGACTACTAAACACTGTGTCATAACCTACATGGGAAAAGGATCTAAAGAAGAATAGATATATGTATATGTGTGAAAGAACCCCATCTTGCACACCTAGAACAAACAAAACATTGTAATCAAGTTTGCTGTGATAAAAAATAAAAATTAAGTTAAAAATACCAACAAGAAGTAATGAGACATACACTTAAAGGGCTTTGTCCTCGCACATTCCATTCTAATTTACAACCTAGAACACCACTTCCAGTAAGGCTCTGTTGCCCTAGTAAGCAGATTTGGTAAAGGAGAAATGCTGCCGCCTTGTGGCCGATTCCCGCAAGAGCAGTTTTTAACCCAAAGCTAATGGTCACTTACCATTCACAAGGACTCAGGGCTGTAAAGGACACCTGCCCTCAAAATTGTGTTGAGGTAGGGAATGGATAAAAAAAATCAAAACAGGCAAAATTTTCAAGAAGATAGTATGCAGAGGTTAGTTTTACTCACTCTCTTTTTAAAGAAAGGAAAATGGATAAAAGCTCAACCTCAGGAAGTATTAGGCTCATGCAATCTAATCTACAAAAGTTTCCAACTCACACCAGTCGAATGAACATTGGCAAAAAGTCTACAAATAATAAATGCTGAAGAGGTTTTAGAGAACTGTGTACCCTCTAGCTGCTGGTGAGATGTAAAAGGGTTAAATGCTAATAATGAGAACAGAAAGGAGCTGCGTTTAAAAGGAAAAATTGAGGTACCATTCAATCCAGCAGGTGCACCAATGGGCCTCTCACCTGAGAAGACCAGAATGAAGAAGACTCGGGCTGCAAAAGCTGCACTGCAGCCTTATTCACAATAGACAAGACAGAGAAGCAACCAAAATGTCCATCAACAGATGAAAGGATAAAGAAGAAGTGGTCCATGTACACAAAGAATACTAGCCATGGAAAACAATGAAACAGTGCTCTTTGAGGCACCATAGATGATCTTGGAGATAATCACAGAACGTGAGGTAAGTCGGAAAGCAAAAGTCCTATATCCTACGATATCACTTATAGGCGTAATCTAATAACTGACACAAATGAACATATTTCCACAGAGAAAGTCAATCAAAGACTTATTAAAAAAAATACTACGCGTATCTAAAAGGAAAGGTGGGGGGAATGGATAAATGAAGATTAGCGTTACCATATGTATACAAATATATATTATATACATATATCAAATAGACCGACCATATTGCAAGGAAGGTTTTCGAAACACTCTGTAATAATTTACAAGGGAAGAGGATCTCTACATAAATAGGTATATAGAATATGTAGATGAACCAGAGTGTGTACACCTTGGACAAGCAACATTCTAAACATTACCCCAAATGAAAAAATTAAAACAACGAATTAGGAGTAATGAGACATAAACTTAAGGGGGGTTTTCCTGGCACATTCCATTCAAACTTACAACCTAGTCAAACGACTTCCAGAACGGCTCTGCTGCCCTAGTACCCAGATTTGGGAATGGAGAAATGCTGCATCCTTGTGGCCATTTCCCACAAGAGCAGCTTTAAACCCACTGCAAAAGGTCACTAAATATTCACCCATTGCTGTTCTGTAAATGACACCTGCCCACCAAAAAATACTGAGGTCGAAAATCGACCAAAAAATTCTAGAGTGCAACCTTCCAAAAAACAAAATTTGAAGAGGTATATTATAATAACACTTTTTTTCTTTTTTCTTTTAACAGAAAAGGAAAAGCCGTGGAGAAATGACGAATTGTAGGAATTTTTACAGACATGTAAACCCAAATTCCAAAAACCTATCAGCTCACAGCAGTCAGAATGGCCATCAACAAAAATGCTGCAAACAATAAATGCTGACGTGATTGTGGAGAAATGCATACCCTCGATTCTAAGTGGGACTTGGTAAGAGCCACTAATGAAAGCACAATTGAGGTGCCTTGAAAAGGTAAACGTTGAGCTACCATACCAGTCAATCAATCATACCCACTGCTGGGTCTATCACCTGAGAAAATGAAAATCAAAAATCACAGGCTGGCAATCCTGCACTCCAGCAGTATTTACCATAGGCAACGCTTGGAAGCAACGAAAATGTCCATCAACAGAGGAATGCACCAAGAAGAAGTGGTCCATGTACACAATGGAATATTAGCCATGGAAAACATTGAAGCACTGCTCTTTGAGGCACCATACATGACCCTGGAGATAATCACAAAACAGGAAGTAGGTTGGAAAGCAAAAGACATATATCCTATATTATCACTTATGGCATTATCTTATAACTGACACAGAGGAACATATTTCCAAAGAGAAAGACACTCACAGGCTTAGAAAACAAACTATGCTCATCCAAAAGGAAAGAAGGGGGAAATTGAGAAATGAAGATTAGTGTTACTATACATATACAAATACATATTATATATACGTATCAAAAAGACCGAACATATAGCAAGGGAGGTCGATGGAACACTGTAATATTTCACATGGGAAGAGGATCTGTACATTAATAGACATACATAATGTACAAATGAACCAGATTGTGTACACCTAGGATAAACAATATTCTAAGCTTTACCCAGATTAAAAACATTTTAAAAACCAAGAAGAAGTAATGAGACATAAACTTATGGGGTTTTCTCCTGGCAAATTCCATTCTAATTTACAACCTAGGACAATGACTTCCAAAAAGGCTCTGCTGCCCTAGTACCCAGATTGGGGAATGGAGAAATGCTACCTCCTTGTGTCCGTTTCCCACAACAGCAGCTTTGAACCCACTGCAAACGGTCACTAAATTTTCACCAACTTGCAGTTCTGTAAATGGCACCTGACTTCCAGAAAATTTCTGGGGTCAAAAATCAACCAAAAAATTCAGAAGAGGGGAACCTTCGAAGACGACAATTTCAAGAGCTATATTGTACTCACGGTTTTTTCTTTTAAGAGAAAAGAAAAAGGCGTAGGAATATGATGAATTTTAAGAATTTTAATGACATGCATACCCATATTACAAAAACCTATCAGCTCACAGCAGTCAGAATGGCCATTAGGAAAAATGCTGCAAAAAATCAATTGTGAAGGGAGTGTGGAGAAATGCGTACACTCGGTTGTAAGGGGGGGCATGTAAGAGCCACTAATGAAAACACAGTGTAGGTGCTTTGAAAAGGGAAACATTGAGCTACCAGTCAATCAATCACAACCACTGCTTGGCCTATCACCTGAGGAAATGAGAATCAAAAAGTCACAGGCTGGCAAACCTGTACGCCAACAAGATTTACCATAGCCAGCACTTGGAAGCAATGAAAATGTCCATCAACTGAGGAATGCACCAAGAAGAAGTGGTCCACGTACACAATGTTATATTACTCTAATAATAAATATAAATTCAATTTAAAAACAAACAAAAGCAAGGAGACATCAACATTTGTGGGTTTATCCGGGCACATTGCACTCTAATTTATAACGGAAGAACACCACTGGCCGATAGGTCTGTTTCCCTAGTACCAACATGGGGAACGTAGAAAGGCAGCCGCTCTCTGGCCGTTACCTGCAAAAGCAGGTTTAAAGCCTGAGCTAATGGTCACTTCATATGAACAAGTACTGCAGGGCTGTAAATGAAACCTGCCCTCAAAATGTCTTGAGGGAGATAATGGCCAAAATATTTCAAATGGTGACACATACTTTAAGAAAACACTTTGAAGAAATAAGCTCTAATCACAGCTGGAAAAATAAAAAGGACATGTCTTAAAGCTCAATTTCTACACATTATGAGACACATGCAAATTCATCCACAAACTGGTATGAGCTCACACCACTCAGAATAACCATCAGCAAAAACTACAAAGAATAAATGCTGAAGGTGCTGGGAAGATATACATACGCTCCACTTTAAGTGGGACGTAACCTGAAAAGAGCCGCTAAGGAGAACAGAACAGAGGTGCCTTTAAATGGTAAACATTGAGGAACCATAAGATCCAGCAGACCTATTCCTGGACCTATAAACTAAGAAGACAGAATTGGAAGGACACAGCCACGCAAATCGGCATTGCATAGTGTTACAATAGCCAAGATATGGAAGTAACCAAAAAGTCCACCGACAGATGGGTGGACAAAAAAGAACTGCTACCTGTACAGATGGAATATGAGCTAGTGAAAAAATGAAACAATGCCATTTGCAGCACCATAGATGAGTCTAGAAGTAATCACGCAACTTGGAGTAAGTGAGAAAGCGAAAGACACATATCCTATCATATCACATATAGGGGTTACCTAAAAAATGATACAAACAAAGATATTTACACAGAGAAACACTATCATACCATCAATAAAAAAACTTATGGTTCACCAAATAGAAAGGTGTGAGGATTGGATACATTACCGTATTGAGGTTAACAGAGAGATACAAACACCTGTGAAATATATAATCACCAAAGACCTACGCAATACCAAGAGAAGACTACTAAACACTGTGTCATAACCTACATGGGAAAAGGATCTAAAGAAGAATAGATATATGTATATGTGTGAAAGAACCCCATCTTGCACACCTAGAACAAACAAAACATTGTAATCAAGTTTGCTGTGATAAAAAATAAAAATTAAGTTAAAAATACCAACAAGAAGTAATGAGACATAAATTAAAGGGCGTTTTCCTCGCACATGCCATTCTAATTTACAACCTAGAACACCACTTCCAGTAAGGCTCTGTTGCCCTAGTAACCAGATTTGGTAAAGGAGAAATGCTGCCGCCTTGTGGCCGATTCCCAGAAGGGCAGCATTTAACCCACAGCTAATGGTCATTTACCATTCACAAGGACTCAGGGCTGTAAAGGACACCTGCCCTCAAAATTGTGCTGAGGTAGGGAATGGATAAAAAAATTCAAAACAGGCAAAATTTTCACGAAGATAGTATGAAGAGGTAAGTTTTACTCACTCTTTTTAAAGAAAGGAAAATGGTTAAAAGCTCAACCTCAGGAAGTATTAGACTCATGCAATCTAATCTACAAAAAGTTTTCAACTCACACCAGTGGACTGACTATTGGCAAAAAGTCTACAAACAATAAATGCTGAATAGGTTTTAGAGAACTGTGTACCCTCTAGGTGCTGGTGAGATGTAAAAGGGTTAAACGCTAATAATGAGAACAGGAAAGAGCTGCGTTTAAAAGGAAAAATTGAGGTACCAGTCAATCCAGCAGGTGCACCAATGGGCCTCTCACCTGAGAAGACCAGAATGAAGAAATCCCGGGCTGCGAAATCTGCACTGCAGCCTTATTCACAATAGACAAGACAGTGAAGCAACCAAAATGTCCATCAACAGATGAAAGGATAAAGAAGAAATGGTCCATGTACACAATGAAAACCAGCCATGGAAAACATTGGAAAACTGCTCTTTGAGGCACAATAGCTGATCTTGGAGATAATCACAGAACATGAGGTAAGTCGGAAAGCAAAAGTCCTATATCCTATGATATCACTTATAGGCGTTATCTAATAACTGAAACAAATGAACATATTTCCACAGAGAAAGTCAATCACAGACTTATTAAAAAAGAACTATTCTTATCTAAAAGGAAAGGTGGGGGGAATGGATAAATGAAGATTAGCGTTACCATATGTATACAAATACATATTATATACATATATCAAAAAGACCGACCATATAGCAAGGAAGGATTATGGAACACTCTGTAATAATTTACACGGGAAGAGGATCTCTACATAAATAGGTATATAGAATATGTAGATGAACTAGAGTGTGTACACCTTGGACAAGCAACATTCTAACCATTACCCCAATTGAAAAAATTAAAACAACGAACTAGGAGTAATGAGACATAAACTTATGGGGGGTTTTCCTGGCACATTCCATCCAAATTTAAAACCTAGGCAAACAACTTCCAGAAAGGCTCTGCTGCCCTAGTACCCAGATTTGGGAATGGAGAAATGCTGCATTCTTGTGGCCGTTTCCCACAACAGCAGCTTTGAACCCCCTGCAAAAGGTCACTAAATATTCACCAATTGCAGGTCTGTAAATGACACCGGCCCTCCAAAAAATAGTGAGGTCGAAAATCGACCCAAAAAATTCTAGAGTGCAACCTTCCAAAAAGAAAATTTGAAGAGATATATTATACTCACACTTTTTTTCTTTTTTCTTTTAACAGAAAAGAAAAAGGCGTGGAAAAATGATGAATTGTAGGAATGTTTACAGACATGTAAACCCAAATTACAAAAACCTATCAGCTCACACCAGTCAGAATGGCCATCAACAAAAATGCTGCAAACAATAAATGCTGACGTGATTGTGGAGAAATGCGTACCCTCGATTCTAAGGGGGACGTGGTAAGAGCCACTAATGAAAGCACAATTGAGGTTCCTTGAAAAGGTAAACGTTGAGCTACCATACCAGTCAATCAATCATACCCACTGCTGGGTCTATCACCTGAGCAAATGAAAATCAAAAATCACAGGCTGGCAATCCTGCACTCCAGCAATATTTACCATAGGCAACACTTGGAAGCAACGAAAATGTCCATCAACAGAGGAATGCACCAAGAAGAAGTGGTCCATGTACACAATGGAATATTAGCCATGGAAAACATTGAAGCACTGCTCTTTGAGGCACCATACATGAGCCTGGAGATAATCACAAAACATGAAGTAGGTCAGAAAGCAAAAGCCCTATATCCTATATTATCACTTATGGCATTATCTAATAACTGACACAGATGAACATATTTCCAAAGAGAAAGACACTCTCAGGCTTAGAAAACAAACTATGCTCATCGAAAAGGAAAGGAGGAGGGAAATTGAGAAATGAAGATTAGTGTTCCTATACATATACAAATACATAGTATATACATGTATCAAAAATACCAAACATATAGCAAGGGAGGGCGACGGAACACTAATATTTTACATGGGAAGAGGATCTGTACATTAATAGACATACATAATGTACAAATGAACCAGATTGTGTACACCTAGGACAAACAGTATTCTAAACTTTACCCAGATTAAAAAAAATTTTAGAAACCAAGAAGAAGTAATGAGACATAAACTTATGGGGATTTCTCCTGGCAAATTCCATTCTAATTTGCAACCTAGGACAATGACTTCCAGACAGGCTCTGCTGCCTTAGTACCCAGATTGGGGAGAGGAGAAATGCTACCTCCTTGTGGCCGTTTCCCACAACAGTAGCTTTGAACCCACTGCAAAATGTCACTAAATTTTCACCAACTTGCAGTTCTGTAAATGGCACCTGCCCTCCAGAAAATTTCTGGGGTCAAAAATCGACCCAAAAATTCAGAAGAGGGCAACCTTCGAAGACGACAATTTCAAGAGCTATATTGTACTCACGGTTTTTTCTTTTAAGAGAAAAGAAAAAGGCGTAGGAATATGATGAATTTTAAGAATTTTAATGACATGCATACCCATATTACAAAAACCTATCAGCTCACAGCAGTCAGAATGGCCATTAGGAAAAATGCTGCAAAAAATCAATGGTGAAGGGAGTGTGGAGAAATGCGTACCCTCGGTTGTAAGGGGGGGCATGTAAGAGCCACTAATGAAAACACAGTGTAGGTGCTTTGAAAAGGGAAACATTGAGCTACCAGTCAATCAATCACAACCACTGCTTGGCCTATCACCTGAGGAAATGAGAATCAAAAAGTCACAGGCTGGCAAACCTGTACGCCAGCAAGATTTACCATAGCCAGCACTTGGAAGCAATGAAAATGTCCATCAACTGAGGAATGCACCAAGAAGAAGTGGTCCACGTACACAATGTTATATTACTCTAATAATAAATATAAATTCAATTAAAAAACAAACAAAAGCAAGGAGACATCAACATTTGTGGGTTTATCCGGGCACATTGCACTCTAATTTATAACGGAAGAACACCACTGGCCGATAGGTCTGTTTCCCTAGTACCAACATGGGGAACGTAGAAAGGCAGCCGCTCTCTGGCCGTTACCTGCAAAAGCAGATTTAAAGCCTGAGCTAATGGTCACTTCATATGAACAAGTACTGCAGGGCTGTAAATGAAACCTGCCCTCAAAATGTCTTGAGGGAGATAATGGCCAAAATATTTCAAATGGTGACACATACTTTAAGAAAACACTTTGAAGAAATAAGCTCTAATCACAGCTGGAAAAATAAAAAGGACATGTCTTAAAGCTCAATTTCTACACATTATGAGACACATGCAAATTCATCCACAAACTGGTATGAGCTCACACCACTCAGAATAACCATCAGCAAAAACTACAAAGAATAAATGCTGAAGGTGCTGGGAAGATATACATACGCTCCACTTTAAGTGGGACGTAACCTGAAAAGAGCCACTAAGGAGAACAGAACAGAGGTGCCTTTAAATGGTAAACATTGAGGAACCATAAGATCCAGCAGACCTATTCCTGGACCTATAAACTAAGAAGACAGAATTGGAAGGACACAGCCACGCAAATCGGCATTGCATAGTGTTACAATAGCCAAGATATGGAAGTAACCAAAAAGTCCACCGACAGATGGGTGGACAAAAAAGAACTGCTACCTGTACAGATGGAATATGAGCTAGTGAAAAAATGAAACAATGCCATTTGCAGCACCATAGATGAGTCTAGAAGTAATCACGCAACTTGGAGTAAGTGAGAAAGCGAAAGACACATATCCTATCATATCACATATAGGGGTTACCTAAAAAATGATACAAACAAAGATATTTACACAGAGAAACACTATCATACCATCAATAAAAAAACTTATGGTTCACCAAATAGAAAGGTGTGAGGATTGGATACATTACCGTATTGAGGTTAACAGAGAGATACAAACACCTGTGAAATATATAATCACCAAAGACCTACGCAATACCAAGAGAAGACTACTAAACACTGTGTCATAACCTACATGGGAAAAGGATCTAAAGAAGAATAGATATATGTATATGTGTGAAAGAACCCCATCTTGCACACCTAGAACAAACAAAACATTGTAATCAAGTTTGCTGTGATAAAAAATAAAAATTAAGTTAAAAATACCAACAAGAAGTAATGAGACATACACTTAAAGGGCTTTGTCCTCGCACATTCCATTCTAATTTACAACCTAGAACACCACTTCCAGTAAGGCTCTGTTGCCCTAGTAAGCAGATTTGGTAAAGGAGAAATGCTGCCGCCTTGTGGCCGATTCCCGCAAGAGCAGTTTTTAACCCAAAGCTAATGGTCACTTACCATTCACAAGGACTCAGGGCTGTAAAGGACACCTGCCCTCAAAATTGTGTTGAGGTAGGGAATGGATAAAAAAAATCAAAACAGGCAAAATTTTCAAGAAGATAGTATGCAGAGGTTAGTTTTACTCACTCTCTTTTTAAAGAAAGGAAAATGGATAAAAGCTCAACCTCAGGAAGTATTAGGCTCATGCAATCTAATCTACAAAAGTTTCCAACTCACACCAGTCGAATGAACATTGGCAAAAAGTCTACAAATAATAAATGCTGAAGAGGTTTTAGAGAACTGTGTACCCTCTAGCTGCTGGTGAGATGTAAAAGGGTTAAATGCTAATAATGAGAACAGAAAGGAGCTGCGTTTAAAAGGAAAAATTGAGGTACCATTCAATCCAGCAGGTGCACCAATGGGCCTCTCACCTGAGAAGACCAGAATGAAGAAGACTCGGGCTGCAAAAGCTGCACTGCAGCCTTATTCACAATAGACAAGACAGAGAAGCAACCAAAATGTCCATCAACAGATGAAAGGATAAAGAAGAAGTGGTCCATGTACACAAAGAATACTAGCCATGGAAAACAATGAAACAGTGCTCTTTGAGGCACCATAGATGATCTTGGAGATAATCACAGAACGTGAGGTAAGTCGGAAAGCAAAAGTCCTATATCCTACGATATCACTTATAGGCGTAATCTAATAACTGACACAAATGAACATATTTCCACAGAGAAAGTCAATCAAAGACTTATTAAAAAAAATACTACGCGTATCTAAAAGGAAAGGTGGGGGGAATGGATAAATGAAGATTAGCGTTACCATATGTATACAAATATATATTATATACATATATCAAATAGACCGACCATATTGCAAGGAAGGTTTTCGAAACACTCTGTAATAATTTACAAGGGAAGAGGATCTCTACATAAATAGGTATATAGAATATGTAGATGAACCAGAGTGTGTACACCTTGGACAAGCAACATTCTAAACATTACCCCAAATGAAAAAATTAAAACAACGAATTAGGAGTAATGAGACATAAACTTAAGGGGGGTTTTCCTGGCACATTCCATTCAAACTTACAACCTAGTCAAACGACTTCCAGAACGGCTCTGCTGCCCTAGTACCCAGATTTGGGAATGGAGAAATGCTGCATCCTTGTGGCCATTTCCCACAAGAGCAGCTTTAAACCCACTGCAAAAGGTCACTAAATATTCACCCATTGCTGTTCTGTAAATGACACCTGCCCACCAAAAAATACTGAGGTCAAAAATCGACCAAAAAATTCTAGAGTGCAACCTTCCAAAAAACAAAATTTGAAGAGGTATATTATAATAACACTTTTTTTCTTTTTTCTTTTAACAGAAAAGGAAAAGCCGTGGAGAAATGACGAATTGTAGGAATTTTTACAGACATGTAAACCCAAATTCCAAAAACCTATCAGCTCACAGCAGTCAGAATGGCCATCAACAAAAATGCTGCAAACAATAAATGCTGACGTGATTGTGGAGAAATGCATACCCTCGATTCTAAGTGGGACTTGGTAAGAGCCACTAATGAAAGCACAATTGAGGTGCCTTGAAAAGGTAAACGTTGAGCTACCATACCAGTCAATCAATCATACCCACTGCTGGGTCTATCACCTGAGAAAATGAAAATCAAAAATCACAGGCTGGCAATCCTGCACTCCAGCAGTATTTACCATAGGCAACGCTTGGAAGCAACGAAAATGTCCATCAACAGAGGAATGCACCAAGAAGAAGTGGTCCATGTACACAATGGAATATTAGCCATGGAAAACATTGAAGCACTGCTCTTTGAGGCACCATACATGACCCTGGAGATAATCACAAAACAGGAAGTAGGTTGGAAAGCAAAAGACATATATCCTATATTATCACTTATGGCATTATCTTATAACTGACACAGAGGAACATATTTCCAAAGAGAAAGACACTCACAGGCTTAGAAAACAAACTATGCTCATCCAAAAGGAAAGAAGGGGGAAATTGAGAAATGAAGATTAGTGTTACTATACATATACAAATACATATTATATATACGTATCAAAAAGACCGAACATATAGCAAGGGAGGTCGATGGAACACTGTAATATTTCACATGGGAAGAGGATCTGTACATTAATAGACATACATAATGTACAAATGAACCAGATTGTGTACACCTAGGATAAACAATATTCTAAGCTTTACCCAGATTAAAAACATTTTAAAAACCAAGAAGAAGTAATGAGACATAAACTTATGGGGTTTTCTCCTGGCAAATTCCATTCTAATTTACAACCTAGGACAATGACTTCCAGAAAGGCTCTGCTGCCCTAGTACCCAGATTGGGGAATGGAGAAATGCTACCTCCTTGTGTCCGTTTCCCACAACAGCAGCTTTGAACCCACTGCAAACGGTCACTAAATTTTCACCAACTTGCAGTTCTGTAAATGGCACCTGACTTCCAGAAAATTTCTGGGGTCAAAAATCAACCAAAAAATTCAGAAGAGGGCAACCTTCGAAGACGACAATTTCAAGAGCTATATTGTACTCACGGTTTTTTCTTTTAAGAGAAAAGAAAAAGGCGTAGGAATATGATGAATTTTAAGAATTTTAATGACATGCATACCCATATTACAAAAACCTATCAGCTCACAGCAGTCAGAATGGCCATTAGGAAAAATGCTGCAAAAAATCAATGGTGAAGGGAGTGTGGAGAAATGCGTACCCTCGGTTGTAAGGGGGGGCATGTAAGAGCCACTAATGAAAACACAGTGTAGGTGCTTTCAAAAGGGAAACATTGAGCTACCAGTCAATCAATCACAACCACTGCTTGGCCTATCACCTGAGGAAATGAGAATCAAAAAGTCACAGGCTGGCAAACCTGTACGCCAGCAAGATTTACCATAGCCAGCACTTGGAAGCAATGAAAATGTCCATCAACTGAGGAATGCACCAAGAAGAAGTGGTCCACGTACACAATGTTATATTACTCTAATAATAAATATAAATTCAATTTAAAAACAAACAAAAGCAAGGAGACATCAACATTTGTGGGTTTATCCGGGCACATTGCACTCTAATTTATAACGGAAGAACACCACTGGCCGATAGGTCTGTTTCCCTAGTACCAACATGGGGAACGTAGAAAGGCAGCCGCTCTCTGGCCGTTACCTGCAAAAGCAGGTTTAAAGCCTGAGCTAATGGTCACTTCATATGAACAAGTACTGCAGGGCTGTAAATGAAACCTGCCCTCAAAATGTCTTGAGGGAGATAATGGCCAAAATATTTCAAATGGTGACACATACTTTAAGAAAACACTTTGAAGAAATAAGCTCTAATCACAGCTGGAAAAATAAAAAGGACATGTCTTAAAGCTCAATTTCTACACATTATGAGACACATGCAAATTCATCCACAAACTGGTATGAGCTCACACCACTCAGAATAACCATCAGCAAAAACTACAAAGAATAAATGCTGAAGGTGCTGGGAAGATATACATACGCTCCACTTTAAGTGGGACGTAACCTGAAAAGAGCCACTAAGGAGAACAGAACAGAGGTGCCTTTAAATGGTAAACATTGAGGAACCATAAGATCCAGCAGACCTATTCCTGGACCTATAAACTAAGAAGACAGAATTGGAAGGACACAGCCACGCAAATCGGCATTGCATAGTGTTACAATAGCCAAGATATGGAAGTAACCAAAAAGTCCACCGACAGATGGGTGGACAAAAAAGAACTGCTACCTGTACAGATGGAATATGAGCTAGTGAAAAAATGAAACAATGCCATTTGCAGCACCATAGATGAGTCTAGAAGTAATCACGCAACTTGGAGTAAGTGAGAAAGCGAAAGACACATATCCTATCATATCACATATAGGGGTTACCTAAAAAATGATACAAACAAAGATATTTACACAGAGAAACACTATCATACCATCAATAAAAAAACTTATGGTTCACCAAATAGAAAGGTGTGAGGATTGGATACATTACCGTATTGAGGTTAACAGAGAGATACAAACACCTGTGAAATATATAATCACCAAAGACCTACGCAATACCAAGAGAAGACTACTAAACACTGTGTCATAACCTACATGGGAAAAGGATCTAAAGAAGAATAGATATATGTATATGTGTGAAAGAACCCCATCTTGCACACCTAGAACAAACAAAACATTGTAATCAAGTTTGCTGTGATAAAAAATAAAAATTAAGTTAAAAATACCAACAAGAAGTAATGAGACATACACTTAAAGGGCTTTGTCCTCGCACATTCCATTCTAATTTACAACCTAGAACACCACTTCCAGTAAGGCTCTGTTGCCCTAGTAAGCAGATTTGGTAAAGGAGAAATGCTGCCGCCTTGTGGCCGATTCCCGCAAGAGCAGTTTTTAACCCAAAGCTAATGGTCACTTACCATTCACAAGGACTCAGGGCTGTAAAGGACACCTGCCCTCAAAATTGTGTTGAGGTAGGGAATGGATAAAAAAAATAAAAACAGGCAAAATTTTCAAGAAGATAGTATGCAGAGGTTAGTTTTACTCACTCTCTTTTTAAAGAAAGGAAAATGGATAAAAGCTCAACCTCAGGAAGTATTAGGCTCATGCAATCTAATCTACAAAAGTTTCCAACTCACACCAGTCGAATGAACATTGGCAAAAAGTCTACAAATAATAAATGCTGAAGAGGTTTTAGAGAACTGTGTACCCTCTAGCTGCTGGTGAGATGTAAAAGGGTTAAATGCTAATAATGAGAACAGAAAGGAGCTGCGTTTAAAAGGAAAAATTGAGGTACCATTCAATCCAGCAGGTGCACCAATGGGCCTCTCACCTGAGAAGACCAGAATGAAGAAGACTCGGGCTGCAAAAGCTGCACTGCAGCCTTATTCACAATAGACAAGACAGAGAAGCAACCAAAATGTCCATCAACAGATGAAAGGATAAAGAAGAAGTGGTCCATGTACACAAAGAATACTAGCCATGGAAAACAATGAAACAGTGCTCTTTGAGGCACCATAGATGATCTTGGAGATAATCACAGAACGTGAGGTAAGTCGGAAAGCAAAAGTCCTATATCCTACGATATCACTTATAGGCGTAATCTAATAACTGACACAAATGAACATATTTCCACAGAGAAAGTCAATCAAAGACTTATTAAAAAAAATACTACCCGTATCTAAAAGGAAAGGTGGGGGGAATGGATAAATGAAGATTAGCGTTACCATATGTATACAAATATATATTATATACATATATCAAATAGACCGACCATATTGCAAGGAAGGTTTTCGAAACACTCTGTAATAATTTACAAGGGAAGAGGATCTCTACATAAATAGGTATATAGAATATGTAGATGAACCAGAGTGTGTACACCTTGGACAAGCAACATTCTAAACATTACCCCAAATGAAAAAATTAAAACAACGAATTAGGAGTAATGAGACATAAACTTAAGGGGGGTTTTCCTGGCACATTCCATTCAAACTTACAACCTAGTCAAACGACTTCCAGAACGGCTCTGCTGCCCTAGTACCCAGATTTGGGAATGGAGAAATGCTGCATCCTTGTGGCCATTTCCCACAAGAGCAGCTTTAAACCCACTGCAAAAGGTCACTAAATATTCACCCATTGCTGTTCTGTAAATGACACCTGCCCACCAAAAAATACTGAGGTCAAAAATCGACCAAAAAATTCTAGAGTGCAACCTTCCAAAAAACAAAATTTGAAGAGGTATATTATAATAACACTTTTTTTCTTTTTTCTTTTAACAGAAAAGGAAAAGCCGTGGAGAAATGACGAATTGTAGGAATTTTTACAGACATGTAAACCCAAATTCCAAAAACCTATCAGCTCACAGCAGTCAGAATGGCCATCAACAAAAATGCTGCAAACAATAAATGCTGACGTGATTGTGGAGAAATGCATACCCTCGATTCTAAGTGGGACTTGGTAAGAGCCACTAATGAAAGCACAATTGAGGTGCCTTGAAAAGGTAAACGTTGAGCTACCATACCAGTCAATCAATCATACCCACTGCTGGGTCTATCACCTGAGAAAATGAAAATCAAAAATCACAGGCTGGCAATCCTGCACTCCAGCAGTATTTACCATAGGCAACGCTTGGAAGCAACGAAAATGTCCATCAACAGAGGAATGCACCAAGAAGAAGTGGTCCATGTACACAATGGAATATTAGCCATGGAAAACATTGAAGCACTGCTCTTTGAGGCACCATACATGACCCTGGAGATAATCACAAAACAGGAAGTAGGTTGGAAAGCAAAAGACATATATCCTATATTATCACTTATGGCATTATCTTATAACTGACACAGAGGAACATATTTCCAAAGAGAAAGACACTCACAGGCTTAGAAAACAAACTATGCTCATCCAAAAGGAAAGAAGGGGGAAATTGAGAAATGAAGATTAGTGTTACTATACATATACAAATACATATTATATATACGTATCAAAAAGACCGAACATATAGCAAGGGAGGTCGATGGAACACTGTAATATTTCACATGGGAAGAGGATCTGTACATTAATAGACATACATAATGTACAAATGAACCAGATTGTGTACACCTAGGATAAACAATATTCTAAGCTTTACCCAGATTAAAAACATTTTAAAAACCAAGAAGAAGTAATGAGACATAAACTTATGGGGTTTTCTCCTGGCAAATTCCATTCTAATTTACAACCTAGGACAATGACTTCCAGAAAGGCTCTGCTGCCCTAGTACCCAGATTGGGGAATGGAGAAATGCTACCTCCTTGTGTCCGTTTCCCACAACAGCAGCTTTGAACCCACTGCAAACGGTCACTAAATTTTCACCAACTTGCAGTTCTGTAAATGGCACCTGACTTCCAGAAAATTTCTGGGGTCAAAAATCGACCCAAAAATTCAGAAGAGGGCAACCTTCGAAGACGACAATTTCAAGAGCTATATTGTACTCACGGTTTTTTCTTTTAAGAGAAAAGAAAAAGGCGTAGGAATATGATGAATTTTAAGAATTTTAATGACATGCATACCCATATTACAAAAACCTATCAGCTCACAGCAGTCAGAATGGCCATTAGGAAAAATGCTGCAAAAAATCAATGGTGAAGGGAGTGTGGAGAAATGCGTACCCTCGGTTGTAAGGGGGGGCATGTAAGAGCCACTAATGAAAACACAGTGTAGGTGCTTTGAAAAGGGAAACATTGAGCTACCAGTCAATCAATCACAACCACTGCTTGGCCTATCACCTGAGGAAATGAGAATCAAAAAGTCACAGGCTGGCAAACCTGTACGCCAGCAAGATTTACCATAGCCAGCACTTGGAAGCAATGAAAATGTCCATCAACTGAGGAATGCACCAAGAAGAAGTGGTCCACGTACACAATGTTATATTACTCTAATAATAAATATAAATTCAATTTAAAAACAAACAAAAGCAAGGAGACATCAACATTTGTGGGTTTATCCGGGCACATTGCACTCTAATTTATAACGGAAGAACACCACTGGCCGATAGGTCTGTTTCCCTAGTACCAACATGGGGAACGTAGAAAGGCAGCCGCTCTCTGGCCGTTACCTGCAAAAGCAGGTTTAAAGCCTGAGCTAATGGTCACTTCATATGAACAAGTACTGCAGGGCTGTAAATGAAACCTGCCCTCAAAATGTCTTGAGGGAGATAATGGCCAAAATATTTCAAATGGTGACACATACTTTAAGAAAACACTTTGAAGAAATAAGCTCTAATCACAGCTGGAAAAATAAAAAGGACATGTCTTAAAGCTCAATTTCTACACATTATGAGACACATGCAAATTCATCCACAAACTGGTATGAGCTCACACCACTCAGAATAACCATCAGCAAAAACTACAAAGAATAAATGCTGAAGGTGCTGGGAAGATATACATACGCTCCACTTTAAGTGGGACGTAACCTGAAAAGAGCCACTAAGGAGAACAGAACAGAGGTGCCTTTAAATGGTAAACATTGAGGAACCATAAGATCCAGCAGACCTATTCCTGGACCTATAAACTAAGAAGACAGAATTGGAAGGACACAGCCATGCAAATCGGCATTGCATAGTGTTACAATAGCCAAGATATGGAAGTAACCAAAAAGTCCACCGACAGATGGGTGGACAAAAAAGAACTGCTACCTGTACAGATGGAATATGAGCTAGTGAAAAAATGAAACAATGCCATTTGCAGCACCATAGATGAGTCTAGAAGTAATCACGCAACTTGGAGTAAGTGAGAAAGCGAAAGACACATATCCTATCATATCACATATAGGGGTTACCTAAAAAATGATACAAACAAAGATATTTACACAGAAAAACACTATCATACCATCAATAAAAAAACTTATGGTTCACCAAATAGAAAGGTGTGAGGATTGGATACATTACCGTATTGAGGTTAACAGAGAGATACAAACACCTGTGAAATATATAATCACCAAAGACCTACGCAATACCAAGAGAAGACTACTAAACACTGTGTCATAACCTACATGGGAAAAGGATCTAAAGAAGAATAGATATATGTATATGTGTGAAAGAACCCCATCTTGCACACCTAGAACAAACAAAACATTGTAATCAAGTTTGCTGTGATAAAAAATAAAAATTAAGTTAAAAATACCAACAAGAAGTAATGAGACATACACTTAAAGGGCGTTTTCCTCGCACATGCCATTCTAATTTACAACCTAGAACACCACTTCCAGTAAGGCTCTGTTGCCCTAGTAACCAGATTTGGTAAAGGAGAAATGCTGCCGCCTTGTGGCCGATTCCCAGAAGGGCAGCATTTAACCCACAGCTAATGGTCATTTACCATTCACAAGGACTCAGGGCTGTAAAGGACACCTGCCCTCAAAATTGTGCTGAGGTAGGGAATGGATAAAAAAATTCAAAACAGGCAAAATTTTCACGAAGATAGTATGAAGAGGTAAGTTTTACTCACTCTTTTTAAAGAAAGGAAAATGGTTAAAAGCTCAACCTCAGGAAGTATTAGACTCATGCAATCTAATCTACAAAAAGTTTTCAACTCACACCAGTGGACTGACTATTGGCAAAAAGTCTACAAACAATAAATGCTGAATAGGTTTTAGAGAATTGTGTACCCTCTAGGTGCTGGTGAGATGTAAAAGGGTTAAACGCTAATAATGAGAACAGGAAAGAGCTGCGTTTAAAAGGAAAAATTGAGGTACCAGTCAATCCAGCAGGTGCACCAATGGGCCTCTCACCTGAGAAGACCAGAATGAAGAAATCCCGGGCTGCGAAATCTGCACTGCAGCCTTATTCACAATAGACAAGACAGTGAAGCAACCAAAATGTCCATCAACAGATGAAAGGATAAAGAAGAAATGGTCCATGTACACAATGAAAACCAGCCATGGAAAACATTGGAAAACTGCTCTTTGAGGCACAATAGATGATCTTGGAGATAATCACAGAACATGAGGTAAGTCGGAAAGCAAAAGTCCTATATCCTATGATATCACTTATAGGCGTTATCTAATAACTGAAACAAATGAACATATTTCCACAGAGAAAGTCAATCACAGACTTATTAAAAAAGAACTATTCTTATCTAAAAGGAAAGGTGGGGGGAATGGATAAATGAAGATTAGCGTTACCATATGTATACAAATACATATTATATACATATATCAAAAAGACCGACCATATAGCAAGGAAGGATTATGGAACACTCTGTAATAATTTACACGGGAAGAGGATCTCTACATAAATAGGTATATAGAATATGTAGATGAACTAGAGTGTGTACACCTTGGACAAGCAACATTCTAACCATTACCCCAATTGAAAAAATTAAAACAACGAACTAGGAGTAATGAGACATAAACTTATGGGGGGTTTTCCTGGCACATTCCATCCAAATTTAAAACCTAGGCAAACAACTTCCAGAAAGGCTCTGCTGCCCTAGTACCCAGATTTGGGAATGGAGAAATGCTGCATTCTTGTGGCCGTTTCCCACAACAGCAGCTTTGAACCCCCTGCAAAAGGTCACTAAATATTCACCAATTGCAGGTCTGTAAATGACACCGGGCCTCCAAAAAATAGTGAGGTCGAAAATCGACCCAAAAAATTCTAGAGTGCAACCTTCCAAAAAGAAAATTTGAAGAGATATATTATACTCACACTTTTTTTCTTTTTTCTTTTAACAGAAAAGAAAAAGGCGTGGAAAAATGATGAATTGTAGGAATGTTTACAGACATGTAAACCCAAATTACAAAAACCTATCAGCTCACACCAGTCAGAATGGCCATCAACAAAAATGCTGCAAACAATAAATGCTGACGTGATTGTGGAGAAATGCGTACCCTCGATTCTAAGGGGGACGTGGTAAGAGCCACTAATAAAAGCACAATTGAGGTTCCTTGAAAAGGTAAACGTTGAGCTACCATACCAGTCAATCAATCATACCCACTGCTGGGTCTATCACCTGAGCAAATGAAAATCAAAAATCACAGGCTGGCAATCCTGCACTCCAGCAATATTTACCATAGGCAACACTTGGAAGCAACGAAAATGTCCATCAACAGAGGAATGCACCAAGAAGAAGTGGTCCATGTACACAATGGAATATTAGCCATGGAAAACATTGAAGCACTGCTCTTTGAGGCACCATACATGAGCCTGGAGATAATCACAAAACATGAAGTAGGTCAGAAAGCAAAAGCCCTATATCCTATATTATCACTTATGGCATTATCTAATAACTGACACAGATGAACATATTTCCAAAGAGAAAGACACTCTCAGGCTTAGAAAACAAACTATGCTCATCGAAAAGGAAAGGAGGAGGGAAATTGAGAAATGAAGATTAGTGTTCCTATACATATACAAATACATAGTATATACATGTATCAAAAATACCAAACATATAGCAAGGGAGGGCGACGGAACACTAATATTTTACATGGGAAGAGGATCTGTACATTAATAGACATACATAATGTACAAATGAACCAGATTGTGTACACCTAGGACAAACAGTATTCTAAACTTTACCCAGATTAAAAAAAATTTTAGAAACCAAGAAGAAGTAATGAGACATAAACTTATGGGGATTTCTCCTGGCAAATTCCATTCTAATTTGCAACCTAGGACAATGACTTCCAGACAGGCTCTGCTGCCTTAGTACCCAGATTGGGGAGAGGAGAAATGCTACCTCCTTGTGGCCGTTTCCCACAACAGTAGCTTTGAACCCACTGCAAAATGTCACTAAATTTTCACCAACTTGCAGTTCTGTAAATGGCACCTGCCCTCCAGAAAATTTCTGGGGTCAAAAATCGACCCAAAAATTCAGAAGAGGGCAACCTTCGAAGACGACAATTTCAAGAGCTATATTGTACTCACGGTTTTTTCTTTTAAGAGAAAAGAAAAAGGCGTAGGAATATGATGAATTTTAAGAATTTTAATGACATGCATACCCATATTACAAAAACCTATCAGCTCACAGCAGTCAGAATGGCCATTAGGAAAAATGCTGCAAAAAATCAATGGTGAAGGGAGTGTGGAGAAATGCGTACCCTCGGTTGTAAGGGGGGGCATGTAAGAGCCACTAATGAAAACACAGTGTAGGTGCTTTGAAAAGGGAAACATTGAGCTACCAGTCAATCAATCACAACCACTGCTTGGCCTATAACCTGAGGAAATGAGAATCAAAAAGTCACAGGCTGGCAAACCTGTACGCCAGCAAGATTTACCATAGCCAGCACTTGGAAGCAATGAAAATGTCCATCAACTGAGGAATGCACCAAGAAGAAGTGGTCCACGTACACAATGTTATATTACTCTAATAATAAATATAAATTCAATTTAAAAACAAACAAAAGCAAGGAGACATCAACATTTGTGGGTTTATCCGGGCACATTGCACTCTAATTTATAACGGAAGAACACCACTGGCCGATAGGTCTGTTTCCCTAGTACCAACATGGGGAACGTAGAAAGGCAGCCGCTCTCTGGCCGTTACCTGCAAAAGCAGGTTTAAAGCCTGAGCTAATGGGCACTTCATATGAACAAGTACTGCAGGGCTGTAAATGAAACCTGCCCTCAAAATGTCTTGAGGGAGATAATGGCCAAAATATTTCAAATGGTGACACATACTTTAAGAAAACACTTTGAAGAAATAAGCTCTAATCACAGCTGGAAAAATAAAAAGGACATGTCTTAAAGCTCAATTTCTACACATTATGAGACACATGCAAATTCATCCACAAACTGGTATGAGCTCACACCACTCAGAATAACCATCAGCAAAAACTACAAAGAATAAATGCTGAAGGTGCTGGGAAGATATACATACGCTCCACTTTAAGTGGGACGTAACCTGAAAAGAGCCACTAAGGAGAACAGAACAGAGGTGCCTTTAAATGGTAAACATTGAGGAACCATAAGATCCAGCAGACCTATTCCTGGACCTATAAACTAAGAAGACAGAATTGGAAGGACACAGCCACGCAAATCGGCATTGCATAGTGTTACAATAGCCAAGATATGGAAGTAACCAAAAAGTCCACCGACAGATGGGTGGACAAAAAAGAACTGCTACCTGTACAGATGGAATATGAGCTAGTGAAAAAATGAAACAATGCCATTTGCAGCACCATAGATGAGTCTAGAAGTAATCACGCAACTTGGAGTAAGTGAGAAAGCGAAAGACACATATCCTATCATATCACATATAGGGGTTACCTAAAAAATGATACAAACAAAGATATTTACACAGAGAAACACTATCATACCATCAATAAAAAAACTTATGGTTCACCAAATAGAAAGGTGTGAGGATTGGATACATTACCGTATTGAGGTTAACAGAGAGATACAAACACCTGTGAAATATATAATCACCAAAGACCTACGGAATACCAAGAGAAGACTACTAAACACTGTGTCATAACCTACATGGGAAAAGGATCTAAAGAAGAATAGATATATGTATATGTGTGAAAGAACCCCATCTTGCACACCTAGAACAAACAAAACATTGTAATCAAGTTTGCTGTGATAAAAAATAAAAATTAAGTTAAAAATACCAACAAGAAGTAATGAGACATACACTTAAAGGGCTTTGTCCTCGCACATTCCATTCTAATTTACAACCTAGAACACCACTTCCAGTAAGGCTCTGTTGCCCTAGTAAGCAGATTTGGTAAAGGAGAAATGCTGCCGCCTTGTGGCCGATTCCCGCAAGAGCAGTTTTTAACCCAAAGCTAATGGTCACTTACCATTCACAAGGACTCAGGGCTGTAAAGGACACCTGCCCTCAAAATTGTGTTGAGGTAGGGAATGGATAAAAAAAATCAAAACAGGCAAAATTTTCAAGAAGATAGTATGCAGAGGTTAGTTTTACTCACTCTCTTTTTAAAGAAAGGAAAATGGATAAAAGCTCAACCTCAGGAAGTATTAGGCTCATGCAATCTAATCTACAAAAGTTTCCAACTCACACCAGTCGAATGACCATTGGCAAAAAGTCTACAAATAATAAATGCTGAAGAGGTTTTAGAGAACTGTGTACCCTCTAGCTGCTGGTGAGATGTAAAAGGGTTAAATGCTAATAATGAGAACAGAAAGGAGCTGCGTTTAAAAGGAAAAATTGAGGTACCATTCAATCCAGCAGGTGCACCAATGGGCCTCTCACCTGAGAAGACCAGAATGAAGAAGACTCGGGCTGCAAAAGCTGCACTGCAGCCTTATTCACAATAGACAAGACAGAGAAGCAACCAAAATGTCCATCAACAGATGAAAGGATAAAGAAGAAGTGGTCCATGTACACAAAGAATACTAGCCATGGAAAACAATGAAACAGTGCTCTTTGAGGCACCATAGATGATCTTGGAGATAATCACAGAACGTGAGGTAAGTCGGAAAGCAAAAGTCCTATATCCTACGATATCACTTATAGGCGTAATCTAATAACTGACACAAATGAACATATTTCCACAGAGAAAGTCAATCAAAGACTTATTAAAAAAAATACTACGCGTATCTAAAAGGAAAGGTGGGGGGAATGGATAAATGAAGATTAGCGTTACCATATGTATACAAATATATATTATATACATATATCAAATAGACCGACCATATTGCAAGGAAGGTTTTCGAAACACTCTGTAATAATTTACAAGGGAAGAGGATCTCTACATAAATAGGTATATAGAATATGTAGATGAACCAGAGTGTGTACACCTTGGACAAGCAACATTCTAAACATTACCCCAAATGAAAAAATTAAAACAACGAATTAGGAGTAATGAGACATAAACTTAAGGGGGGTTTTCCTGGCACATTCCATTCAAACTTACAACCTAGTCAAACGACTTCCAGAACGGCTCTGCTGCCCTAGTACCCAGATTTGGGAATGGAGAAATGCTGCATCCTTGTGGCCATTTCCCACAAGAGCAGCTTTAAACCCACTGCAAAAGGTCACTAAATATTCACCCATTGCTGTTCTGTAAATGACACCTGCCCACCAAAAAATACTGAGGTCAAAAATCGACCAAAAAATTCTAGAGTGCAACCTTCCAAAAAACAAAATTTGAAGAGGTATATTATAATAACACTTTTTTTCTTTTTTCTTTTAACAGAAAAGGAAAAGCCGTGGAGAAATGACGAATTGTAGGAATTTTTACAGACATGTAAACCCAAATTCCAAAAACCTATCAGCTCACAGCAGTCAGAATGGCCATCAACAAAAATGCTGCAAACAATAAATGCTGACGTGATTGTGGAGAAATGCATACCCTCGATTCTAAGTGGGACTTGGTAAGAGCCACTAATGAAAGCACAATTGAGGTGCCTTGAAAAGGTAAACGTTGAGCTACCATACCAGTCAATCAATCATACCCACTGCTGGGTCTATCACCTGAGAAAATGAAAATCAAAAATCACAGGCTGGCAATCCTGCACTCCAGCAGTATTTACCATAGGCAACGCTTGGAAGCAACGAAAATGTCCATCAACAGAGGAATGCACCAAGAAGAAGTGGTCCATGTACACAATGGAATATTAGCCACGGAAAACATTGAAGCACTGCTCTTTGAGGCACCATACATGACCCTGGAGATAATCACAAAACAGGAAGTAGGTTGGAAAGCAAAAGACATATATCCTATATTATCACTTATGGCATTATCTTATAACTGACACAGAGGAACATATTTCCAAAGAGAAAGACACTCACAGGCTTAGAAAACAAACTATGCTCATCCAAAAGGAAAGAAGGGGGAAATTGAGAAATGAAGATTAGTGTTACTATACATATACAAATACATATTATATATACGTATCAAAAAGACCGAACATATAGCAAGGGAGGTCGATGGAACACTGTAATATTTCACATGGGAAGACGATCTGTACATTAATAGACATACATAATGTACAAATGAACCAGATTGTGTACACCTAGGATAAACAATATTCTAAGCTTTACCCAGATTAAAAACATTTTAAAAACCAAGAAGAAGTAATGAGACATAAACTTATGGGGTTTTCTCCTGGCAAATTCCATTCTAATTTACAACCTAGGACAATGACTTCCAGAAAGGCTCTGCTGCCCTAGTACCCAGATTGGGGAATGGAGAAATGCTACCTCCTTGTGTCCGTTTCCCACAACAGCAGCTTTGAACCCACTGCAAACGGTCACTAAATTTTCACCAACTTGCAGTTCTGTAAATGGCACCTGACTTCCAGAAAATTTCTGGGGTCAAAAATCAACCAAAAAATTCAGAAGAGGGCAACCTTCGAAGACGACAATTTCAAGAGCTATATTGTACTCACGGTTTTTTCTTTTAAGAGAAAAGAAAAAGGCGTAGGAATATGATGAATTTTAAGAATTTTAATGACATGCATACCCATATTACAAAAACCTATCAGCTCACAGCAGTCAGAATGGCCATTAGGAAAAATGCTGCAAAAAATCAATGGTGAAGGGAGTGTGGAGAAATGCGTACCCTCGGTTGTAAGGGGGGGCATGTAAGAGCCACTAATGAAAACACAGTGTAGGTGCTTTGAAAAGGGAAACATTGAGCTACCAGTCAATCAATCACAACCACTGCTTGGCCTATCACCTGAGGAAATGAGAATCAAAAAGTCACAGGCTGGCAAACCTGTACGCCAGCAAGATTTACCATAGCCAGCACTTGGAAGCAATGAAAATGTCCATCAACTGAGGAATGCACCAAGAAGAAGTGGTCCACGTACACAATGTTATATTACTCTAATAATAAATATAAATTCAATTTAAAAACAAACAAAAGCAAGGAGACATCAACATTTGTGGGTTTATCCGGGCACATTGCACTCTAATTTATAACGGAAGAACACCACTGGCCGATAGGTCTGTTTCCCTAGTACCAACATGGGGAACGTAGAAAGGCAGCCGCTCTCTGGCCGTTACCTGCAAAAGCAGGTTTAAAGCCTGAGCTAATGGTCACTTCATATGAACAAGTACTGCAGGGCTGTAAATGAAACCTGCCCTCAAAATGTCTTGAGGGAGATAATGGCCAAAATATTTCAAATGGTGACACATACTTTAAGAAAACACTTTGAAGAAATAAGCTCTAATCACAGCTGGAAAAATAAAAAGGACATGTCTTAAAGCTCAATTTCTACACATTATGAGACACATGCAAATTCATCCACAAACTGGTATGAGCTCACACCACTCAGAATAACCATCAGCAAAAACTACAAAGAATAAATGCTGAAGGTGCTGGGAAGATATACATACGCTCCACTTTAAGTGGGACGTAACCTGAAAAGAGCCACTAAGGAGAACAGAACAGAGGTGCCTTTAAATGGTAAACATTGAGGAACCATAAGATCCAGCAGACCTATTCCTGGACCTATAAACTAAGAAGACAGAATTGGAAGGACACAGCCACGCAAATCGGCATTGCATAGTGTTACAATAGCCAAGATATGGAAGTAACCAAAAAGTCCACCGACAGATGGGTGGACAAAAAAGAACTGCTACCTGTACAGATGGAATATGAGCTAGTGAAAAAATGAAACAATGCCATTTGCAGCACCATAGATGAGTCTAGAAGTAATCACGCAACTTGGAGTAAGTGAGAAAGCGAAAGACACATATCCTATCATATCACATATAGGGGTTACCTAAAAAATGATACAAACAAAGATATTTACACAGAGAAACACTATCATACCATCAATAAAAAAACTTATGGTTCACCAAATAGAAAGGTGTGAGGATTGGATACATTACCGTATTGAGGTTAACAGAGAGATACAAACACCTGTGAAATATATAATCACCAAAGACCTACGCAATACCAAGAGAAGACTACTAAACACTGTGTCATAACCTACATGGGAAAAGGATCTAAAGAAGAATAGATATATGTATATGTGTGAAAGAACCCCATCTTGCACACCTAGAACAAACAAAACATTGTAATCAAGTTTGCTGTGATAAAAAATAAAAATTAAGTTAAAAATACCAACAAGAAGTAATGAGACATACACTTAAAGGGCTTTGTCCTCGCACATGCCATTCTAATTTACAACCTAGAACACCACTTCCAGTAAGGCTCTGTTGCCCTAGTAACCAGATTTGGTAAAGGAGAAATGCTGCCGCCTTGTGGCCGATTCCCAGAAGGGCAGCATTTAACCCACAGCTAATGGTCATTTACCATTCACAAGGACTCAGGGCTGTAAAGGACACCTGCCCTCAAAATTGTGCTGAGGTAGGGAATGGATAAAAAAATTCAAAACAGGCAAAATTTTCACGAAGATAGTATGAAGAGGTAAGTTTTACTCACTCTTTTTAAAGAAAGGAAAATGGTTAAAAGCTCAACCTCAGGAAGTATTAGACTCATGCAATCTAATCTACAAAAAGTTTTCAACTCACACCAGTGGACTGACTATTGGCAAAAAGTCTACAAACAATAAATGCTGAATAGGTTTTAGAGAACTGTGTACCCTCTAGGTGCTGGTGAGATGTAAAAGGGTTAAACGCTAATAATGAGAACAGGAAAGAGCTGCGTTTAAAAGGAAAAATTGAGGTACCAGTCAATCCAGCAGGTGCACCAATGGGCCTCTCACCTGAGAAGACCAGAATGAAGAAATCCCGGGCTGCGAAATCTGCACTGCAGCCTTATTCACAATAGACAAGACAGTGAAGCAACCAAAATGTCCATCAACAGATGAAAGGATAAAGAAGAAATGGTCCATGTACACAATGAAAACCAGCCATGGAAAACATTGGAAAACTGCTCTTTGAGGCACAATAGATGATCTTGGAGATAATCACAGAACATGAGGTAAGTCGGAAAGCAAAAGTCCTATATCCTACGATATCACTTATAGGCGTTATCTAATAACTGAAACAAATGAACATATTTCCACAGAGAAAGTCAATCACAGACTTATTAAAAAAGAACTATTCTTATCTAAAAGGAAAGGTGGGGGGAATGGATAAATGAAGATTAGCGTTACCATATGTATACAAATACATATTATATACATATATCAAAAAGACCGACCATATAGCAAGGAAGGATTATGGAACACTCTGTAATAATTTACACGGGAAGAGGATCTCTACATAAATAGGTATATAGAATATGTAGATGAACTAGAGTGTGTACACCTTGGACAAGCAACATTCTAACCATTACCCCAATTGAAAAAATTAAAACAACGAACTAGGAGTAATGAGACATAAACTTATGGGGGGTTTTCCTGGCACATTCCATCCAAATTTAAAACCTAGGCAAACAACTTCCAGAAAGGCTCTGCTGCCCTAGTACCCAGATTTGGGAATGGAGAAATGCTGCATTCTTGTGGCCGTTTCCCACAACAGCAGCTTTGAACCCCCTGCAAAAGGTCACTAAATATTCACCAATTGCAGGTCTGTAAATGACACCGGCCCTCCAAAAAATAGTGAGGTCGAAAATCGACCCAAAAAATTCTAGAGTGCAACCTTCCAAAAAGAAAATTTGAAGAGATATATTATACTCACACTTTTTTTCTTTTTTCTTTTAACAGAAAAGAAAAAGGCGTGGAAAAATGATGAATTGTAGGAATGTTTACAGACATGTAAACCCAAATTACAAAAACCTATCAGCTCACACCAGTCAGAATGGCCATCAACAAAAATGCTGCAAACAATAAATGCTGACGTGATTGTGGAGAAATGCGTACCCTCGATTCTAAGGGGGACGTGGTAAGAGCCACTAATGAAAGCACAATTGAGGTTCCTTGAAAAGGTAAACGTTGAGCTACCATACCAGTCAATCAATCATACCCACTGCTGGGTCTATCACCTGAGCAAATGAAAATCAAAAATCACAGGCTGGCAATCCTGCACTCCAGCAATATTTACCATAGGCAACACTTGGAAGCAACGAAAATGTCCATCAACAGAGGAATGCACCAAGAAGAAGTGGTCCATGTACACAATGGAATATTAGCCATGGAAAACATTGAAGCACTGCTCTTTGAGGCACCATACATGAGCCTGGAGATAATCACAAAACATGAAGTAGGTCAGAAAGCAAAAGCCCTATATCCTATATTATCACTTATGGCATTATCTAATAACTGACACAGATGAACATATTTCCAAAGAGAAAGACACTCTCAGGCTTAGAAAACAAACTATGCTCATCGAAAAGGAAAGGAGGAGGGAAATTGAGAAATGAAGATTAGTGTTCCTATACATATACAAATACATAGTATATACATGTATCAAAAATACCAAACATATAGCAAGGGAGGGCGACGGAACACTAATATTTTACATGGGAAGAGGATCTGTACATTAATAGACATACATAATGTACAAATGAACCAGATTGTGTACACCTAGGACAAACAGTATTCTAAACTTTACCCAGATTAAAAAAAATTTTAGAAACCAAGAAGAAGTAATGAGACATAAACTTATGGGGATTTCTCCTGGCAAATTCCATTCTAATTTGCAACCTAGGACAATGACTTCCAGACAGGCTCTGCTGCCTTAGTACCCAGATTGGGGAGAGGAGAAATGCTACCTCCTTGTGGCCGTTTCCCACAACAGTAGCTTTGAACCCACTGCAAAATGTCACTAAATTTTCACCAACTTGCAGTTCTGTAAATGGCACCTGCCCTCCAGAAAATTTCTGGGGTCAAAAATCGACCCAAAAATTCAGAAGAGGGCAACCTTCGAAGACGACAATTTCAAGAGCTATATTGTACTCACGGTTTTTTCTTTTAAGAGAAAAGAAAAAGGCGTAGGAATATGATGAATTTTAAGAATTTTAATGACATGCATACCCATATTACAAAAACCTATCAGCTCACAGCAGTCAGAATGGCCATTAGGAAAAATGCTGCAAAAAATCAATGGTGAAGGGAGTGTGGAGAAATGCGTACCCTCGGTTGTAAGGGGGGGCATGTAAGAGCCACTAATGAAAACACAGTGTAGGTGCTTTGAAAAGGGAAACATTGAGCTACCAGTCAATCAATCACAACCACTGCTTGGCCTATCACCTGAGGAAATGAGAATCAAAAAGTCACAGGCTGGCAAACCTGTACGCCAGCAAGATTTACCATAGCCAGCACTTGGAAGCAATGAAAATGTCCATCAACTGAGGAATGCACCAAGAAGAAGTGGTCCACGTACACAATGTTATATTACTCTAATAATAAATATAAATTCAATTTAAAAACAAACAAAAGCAAGGAGACATCAACATTTGTGGGTTTATCCGGGCACATTGCACTCTAATTTATAACGGAAGAACACCACTGGCCGATAGGTCTGTTTCCCTAGTACCAACATGGGGAACGTAGAAAGGCAGCCGCTCTCTGGCCGTTACCTGCAAAAGCAGGTTTAAAGCCTGAGCTAATGGTCACTTCATATGAACAAGTACTGCAGGGCTGTAAATGAAACCTGCCCTCAAAATGTCTTGAGGGAGATAATGGCCAAAATATTTCAAATGGTGACACATACTTTAAGAAAACACTTTGAAGAAATAAGCTCTAATCACAGCTGGAAAAATAAAAAGGACATGTCTTAAAGCTCAATTTCTACACATTATGAGACACATGCAAATTCATCCACAAACTGGTATGAGCTCACACCACTCAGAATAACCATCAGCAAAAACTACAAAGAATAAATGCTGAAGGTGCTGGGAAGATATACATACGCTCCACTTTAAGTGGGACGTAACCTGAAAAGAGCCACTAAGGAGAACAGAACAGAGGTGCCTTTAAATGGTAAACATTGAGGAACCATAAGATCCAGCAGACCTATTCCTGGACCTATAAACTAAGAAGACAGAATTGGAAGGACACAGCCACGCAAATCGGCATTGCATAGTGTTACAATAGCCAAGATATGGAAGTAACCAAAAAGTCCACCGACAGATGGGTGGACAAAAAAGAACTGCTACCTGTACAGATGGAATATGAGCTAGTGAAAAAATGAAACAATGCCATTTGCAGCACCATAGATGAGTCTAGAAGTAATCACGCAACTTGGAGTAAGTGAGAAAGCGAAAGACACATATCCTATCATATCACATATAGGGGTTACCTAAAAAATGATACAAACAAAGATATTTACACAGAGAAACACTATCATACCATCAATAAAAAAACTTATGGTTCACCAAATAGAAAGGTGTGAGGATTGGATACATTACCGTATTGAGGTTAACAGAGAGATACAAACACCTGTGAAATATATAATCACCAAAGACCTACGGAATACCAAGAGAAGACTACTAAACACTGTGTCATAACCTACATGGGAAAAGGATCTAAAGAAGAATAGATATATGTATATGTGTGAAAGAACCCCATCTTGCACACCTAGAACAAACAAAACATTGTAATCAAGTTTGCTGTGATAAAAAATAAAAATTAAGTTAAAAATACCAACAAGAAGTAATGAGACATACACTTAAAGGGCTTTGTCCTCGCACATTCCATTCTAATTTACAACCTAGAACACCACTTCCAGTAAGGCTCTGTTGCCCTAGTAAGCAGATTTGGTAAAGGAGAAATGCTGCCGCCTTGTGGCCGATTCCCGCAAGAGCAGTTTTTAACCCAAAGCTAATGGTCACTTACCATTCACAAGGACTCAGGGCTGTAAAGGACACCTGCCCTCAAAATTGTGTTGAGGTAGGGAATGGATAAAAAAAATCAAAACAGGCAAAATTTTCAAGAAGATAGTATGCAGAGGTTAGTTTTACTCACTCTCTTTTTAAAGAAAGGAAAATGGATAAAAGCTCAACCTCAGGAAGTATTAGGCTCATGCAATCTAATCTACAAAAGTTTCCAACTCACACCAGTCGAATGACCATTGGCAAAAAGTCTACAAATAATAAATGCTGAAGAGGTTTTAGAGAACTGTGTACCCTCTAGCTGCTGGTGAGATGTAAAAGGGTTAAATGCTAATAATGAGAACAGAAAGGAGCTGCGTTTAAAAGGAAAAATTGAGGTACCATTCAATCCAGCAGGTGCACCAATGGGCCTCTCACCTGAGAAGACCAGAATGAAGAAGACTCGGGCTGCAAAAGCTGCACTGCAGCCTTACTCACAATAGACAAGACAGAGAAGCAACCAAAATGTCCATCAACAGATGAAAGGATAAAGAAGAAGTGGTCCATGTACACAAAGAATACTAGCCATGGAAAACAATGAAACAGTGCTCTTTGAGGCACCATAGATGATCTTGGAGATAATCACAGAACGTGAGGTAAGTCGGAAAGCAAAAGTCCTATATCCTATGATATCACTTATAGGCGTTATCTAATAACTGAAACAAATGAACATATTTCCACAGAGAAAGTCAATCACAGACTTATTAAAAAAGAACTATTCTTATCTAAAAGGAAAGGTGGGGGGAATGGATAAATGAAGATTAGCGTTACCATATGTATACAAATACATATTATATACATATATCAAAAAGACCGACCATATAGCAAGGAAGGATTATGGAACACTCTGTAATAATTTACACGGGAAGAGGATCTCTACATAAATAGGTATATAGAATATGTAGATGAACTAGAGTGTGTACACCTTGGACAAGCAACATTCTAACCATTACCCCAATTGAAAAAATTAAAACAACGAACTAGGAGTAATGAGACATAAACTTATGGGGGGTTTTCCTGGCACATTCCATCCAAATTTAAAACCTAGGCAAACAACTTCCAGAAAGGCTCTGCTGCCCTAGTACCCAGATTTGGGAATGGAGAAATGCTGCATTCTTGTGGCCGTTTCCCACAACAGCAGCTTTGAACCCCCTGCAAAAGGTCACTAAATATTCACCAATTGCAGGTCTGTAAATGACACCGGCCCTCCAAAAAATAGTGAGGTCGAAAATCGACCCAAAAAATTCTAGAGTGCAACCTTCCAAAAAGAAAATTTGAAGAGATATATTATACTCACACTTTTTTTCTTTTTTCTTTTAACAGAAAAGAAAAAGGCGTGGAAAAATGATGAATTGTAGGAATGTTTACAGACATGTAAACCCAAATTACAAAAACCTATCAGCTCACACCAGTCAGAATGGCCATCAACAAAAATGCTGCAAACAATAAATGCTGACGTGATTGTGGAGAAATGCGTACCCTCGATTCTAAGGGGGACGTGGTAAGAGCCACTAATGAAAGCACAATTGAGGTTCCTTGAAAAGGTAAACGTTGAGCTACCATACCAGTCAATCAATCATACCCACTGCTGGGTCTATCACCTGAGCAAATGAAAATCAAAAATCACAGGCTGGCAATCCTGCACTCCAGCAATATTTACCATAAGCAACACTTGGAAGCAACGAAAATGTCCATCAACAGAGGAATGCACCAAGAAGAAGTGGTCCATGTACACAATGGAATATTAGCCATGGAAAACATTGAAGCACTGCTCTTTGAGGCACCATACATGAGCCTGGAGATAATCACAAAACATGAAGTAGGTCAGAAAGCAAAAGCCCTATATCCTATATTATCACTTATGGCATTATCTAATAACTGACACAGATGAACATATTTCCAAAGAGAAAGACACTCTCAGGCTTAGAAAACAAACTATGCTCATCGAAAAGGAAAGGAGGAGGGAAATTGAGAAATGAAGATTAGTGTTCCTATACATATACAAATACATAGTATATACATGTATCAAAAATACCAAACATATAGCAAGGGAGGGCGACGGAACACTAATATTTTACATGGGAGGAGGATCTGTACATTAATAGACATACATAATGTACAAATGAACCAGATTGTGTACACCTAGGACAAACAGTATTCTAAACTTTACCCAGATTAAAAAAAATTTTAGAAACCAAGAAGAAGTAATGAGACATAAACTTATGGGGATTTCTCCTGGCAAATTCCATTCTAATTTGCAACCTAGGACAATGACTTCCAGACAGGCTCTGCTGCCTTAGTACCCAGATTGGGGAGAGGAGAAATGCTACCTCCTTGTGGCCGTTTCCCACAACAGTAGCTTTGAACCCACTGCAAAATGTCACTAAATTTTCACCAACTTGCAGTTCTGTAAATGGCACCTGCCCTCCAGAAAATTTCTGGGGTCAAAAATCGACCCAAAAATTCAGAAGAGGGCAACCTTCGAAGACGACAATTTCAAGAGCTATATTGTACTCACGGTTTTTTCTTTTAAGAGAAAAGAAAAAGGCGTAGGAATATGATGAATTTTAAGAATTTTAATGACATGCATACCCATATTACAAAAACCTATCAGCTCACAGCAGTCAGAATGGCCATTAGGAAAAATGCTGCAAAAAATCAATGGTGAAGGGAGTGTGGAGAAATGCGTACCCTCGGTTGTAAGGGGGGGCATGTAAGAGCCACTAATGAAAACACAGTGTAGGTGCTTTGAAAAGGGAAACATTGAGCTACCAGTCAATCAATCACAACCACTGCTTGGCCTATCACCTGAGGAAATGAGAATCAAAAAGTCACAGGCTGGCAAACCTGTACGCCAGCAAGATTTACCATAGCCAGCACTTGGAAGCAATGAAAATGTCCATCAACTGAGGAATGCACCAAGAAGAAGTGGTCCACGTACACAATGTTATATTACTCTAATAATAAATATAAATTCAATTTAAAAACAAACAAAAGCAAGGAGACATCAACATTTGTGGGTTTATCCGGGCACATTGCACTCTAATTTATAACGGAAGAACACCACTGGCCGATAGGTCTGTTTCCCTAGTACCAACATGGGGAACGTAGAAAGGCAGCCGCTCTCTGGCCGTTACCTGCAAAAGCAGGTTTAAAGCCTGAGCTAATGGTCACTTCATATGAACAAGTACTGCAGGGCTGTAAATGAAACCTGCCCTCAAAATGTCTTGAGGGAGATAATGGCCAAAATATTTCAAATGGTGACACATACTTTAAGAAAACACTTTGAAGAAATAAGCTCTAATCACAGCTGGAAAAATAAAAAGGACATGTCTTAAAGCTCAATTTCTACACATTATGAGACACATGCAAATTCATCCACAAACTGGTATGAGCTCACACCACTCAGAATAACCATCAGCAAAAACTACAAAGAATAAATGCTGAAGGTGCTGGGAAGATATACATACGCTCCACTTTAAGTGGGACGTAACCTGAAAAGAGCCACTAAGGAGAACAGAACAGAGGTGCCTTTAAATGGTAAACATTGAGGAACCATAAGATCCAGCAGACCTATTCCTGGACCTATAAACTAAGAAGACAGAATTGGAAGGACACAGCCACGCAAATCGGCATTGCATAGTGTTACAATAGCCAAGATATGGAAGTAACCAAAAAGTCCACCGACAGATGGGTGGACAAAAAAGAACTGCTACCTGTACAGATGGAATATGAGCTAGTGAAAAAATGAAACAATGCCATTTGCAGCACCATAGATGAGTCTAGAAGTAATCACGCAACTTGGAGTAAGTGAGAAAGCGAAAGACACATATCCTATCATATCACATATAGGGGTTACCTAAAAAATGATACAAACAAAGATATTTACACAGAGAAACACTATCATACCATCAATAAAAAAACTTATGGTTCACCAAATAGAAAGGTGTGAGGATTGGATACATTACCGTATTGAGGTTAACAGAGAGATACAAACACCTGTGAAATATATAATCACCAAAGACCTACGGAATACCAAGAGAAGACTACTAAACACTGTGTCATAACCTACATGGGAAAAGGATCTAAAGAAGAATAGATATATGTATATGTGTGAAAGAACCCCATCTTGCACACCTAGAACAAACAAAACATTGTAATCAAGTTTGCTGTGATAAAAAATAAAAATTAAGTTAAAAATACCAACAAGAAGTAATGAGACATACACTTAAAGGGCTTTGTCCTCGCACATTCCATTCTAATTTACAACCTAGAACACCACTTCCAGTAAGGCTCTGTTGCCCTAGTAAGCAGATTTGGTAAAGGAGAAATGCTGCCGCCTTGTGGCCGATTCCCGCAAGAGCAGTTTTTAACCCAAAGCTAATGGTCACTTACCATTCACAAGGACTCAGGGCTGTAAAGGACACCTGCCCTCAAAATTGTGTTGAGGTAGGGAATGGATAAAAAAAATCAAAACAGGCAAAATTTTCAAGAAGATAGTATGCAGAGGTTAGTTTTACTCACTCTCTTTTTAAAGAAAGGAAAATGGATAAAAGCTCAACCTCAGGAAGTATTAGGCTCATGCAATCTAATCTACAAAAGTTTCCAACTCACACCAGTCGAATGACCATTGGCAAAAAGTCTACAAATAATAAATGCTGAAGAGGTTTTAGAGAACTGTGTACCCTCTAGCTGCTGGTGAGATGTAAAAGGGTTAAATGCTAATAATGAGAACAGAAAGGAGCTGCGTTTAAAAGGAAAAATTGAGGTACCATTCAATCCAGCAGGTGCACCAATGGGCCTCTCACCTGAGAAGACCAGAATGAAGAAGACTCGGGCTGCAAAAGCTGCACTGCAGCCTTACTCACAATAGACAAGACAGAGAAGCAACCAAAATGTCCATCAACAGATGAAAGGATAAAGAAGAAGTGGTCCATGTACACAAAGAATACTAGCCATGGAAAACAATGAAACAGTGCTCTTTGAGGCACCATAGATGATCTTGGAGATAATCACAGAACGTGAGGTAAGTCGGAAAGCAAAAGTCCTATATCCTACGATATCACTTATAGGCGTAATCTAATAACTGACACAAATGAACATATTTCCACAGAGAAAGTCAATCAAAGACTTATTAAAAAAAATACTACGCGTATCTAAAAGGAAAGGTGGGGGGAATGGATAAATGAAGATTAGCGTTACCATATGTATACAAATATATATTATATACATATATCAAATAGACCGACCATATTGCAAGGAAGGTTTTCGAAACACTCTGTAATAATTTACAAGGGAAGAGGATCTCTACATAAATAGGTATATAGAATATGTAGATGAACCAGAGTGTGTACACCTTGGACAAGCAACATTCTAAACATTACCCCAAATGAAAAAATTAAAACAACGAATTAGGAGTAATGAGACATAAACTTAAGGGGGGTTTTCCTGGCACATTCCATTCAAACTTACAACCTAGTCAAACGACTTCCAGAACGGCTCTGCTGCCCTAGTACCCAGATTTGGGAATGGAGAAATGCTGCATCCTTGTGGCCATTTCCCACAAGAGCAGCTTTAAACCCACTGCAAAAGGTCACTAAATATTCACCCATTGCTGTTCTGTAAATGACACCTGCCCACCAAAAAATACTGAGGTCGAAAATCGACCAAAAAATTCTAGAGTGCAACCTTCCAAAAAACAAAATTTGAAGAGGTATATTATAATAACACTTTTTTTCTTTTTTCTTTTAACAGAAAAGGAAAAGCCGTGGAGAAATGACGAATTGTAGGAATTTTTACAGACATGTAAACCCAAATTCCAAAAACCTATCAGCTCACAGCAGTCAGAATGGCCATCAACAAAAATGCTGCAAACAATAAATGCTGACGTGATTGTGGAGAAATGCATACCCTCGATTCTAAGTGGGACTTGGTAAGAGCCACTAATGAAAGCACAATTGAGGTGCCTTGAAAAGGTAAACGTTGAGCTACCATACCAGTCAATCAATCATACCCACTGCTGGGTCTATCACCTGAGAAAATGAAAATCAAAAATCACAGGCTGGCAATCCTGCACTCCAGCAGTATTTACCATAGGCAACGCTTGGAAGCAACGAAAATGTCCATCAACAGAGGAATGCACCAAGAAGAAGTGGTCCATGTACACAATGGAATATTAGCCATGGAAAACATTGAAGCACTGCTCTTTGAGGCACCATACATGACCCTGGAGATAATCACAAAACAGGAAGTAGGTTGGAAAGCAAAAGACATATATCCTATATTATCACTTATGGCATTATCTTATAACTGACACAGAGGAACATATTTCCAAAGAGAAAGACACTCACAGGCTTAGAAAACAAACTATGCTCATCCAAAAGGAAAGAAGGGGGAAATTGAGAAATGAAGATTAGTGTTACTATACATATACAAATACATATTATATATACGTATCAAAAAGACCGAACATATAGCAAGGGAGGTCGATGGAACACTGTAATATTTCACATGGGAAGACGATCTGTACATTAATAGACATACATAATGTACAAATGAACCAGATTGTGTACACCTAGGATAAACAATATTCTAAGCTTTACCCAGATTAAAAACATTTTAAAAACCAAGAAGAAGTAATGAGACATAAACTTATGGGGTTTTCTCCTGGCAAATTCCATTCTAATTTACAACCTAGGACAATGACTTCCAGAAAGGCTCTGCTGCCCTAGTACCCAGATTGGGGAATGGAGAAATGCTACCTCCTTGTGTCCGTTTCCCACAACAGCAGCTTTGAACCCACTGCAAACGGTCACTAAATTTTCACCAACTTGCAGTTCTGTAAATGGCACCTGACTTCCAGAAAATTTCTGGGGTCAAAAATCAACCAAAAAATTCAGAAGAGGGCAACCTTCGAAGACGACAATTTCAAGAGCTATATTGTACTCACGGTTTTTTCTTTTAAGAGAAAAGAAAAAGGCGTAGGAATATGATGAATTTTAAGAATTTTAATGACATGCATACCCATATTACAAAAACCTATCAGCTCACAGCAGTCAGAATGGCCATTAGGAAAAATGCTGCAAAAAATCAATGGTGAAGGGAGTGTGGAGAAATGCGTACCCTCGGTTGTAAGGGGGGGCATGTAAGAGCCACTAATGAAAACACAGTGTAGGTGCTTTGAAAAGGGAAACATTGAGCTACCAGTCAATCAATCACAACCACTGCTTGGCCTATCACCTGAGGAAATGAGAATCAAAAAGTCACAGGCTGGCAAACCTGTACGCCAACAAGATTTACCATAGCCAGCACTTGGAAGCAATGAAAATGTCCATCAACTGAGGAATGCACCAAGAAGAAGTGGTCCACGTACACAATGTTATATTACTCTAATAATAAATATAAATTCAATTTAAAAACAAACAAAAGCAAGGAGACATCAACATTTGTGGGTTTATCCGGGCACATTGCACTCTAATTTATAACGGAAGAACACCACTGGCCGATAGGTCTGTTTCCCTAGTACCAACATGGGGAACGTAGAAAGGCAGCCGCTCTCTGGCCGTTACCTGCAAAAGCAGGTTTAAAGCCTGAGCTAATGGTCACTTCATATGAACAAGTACTGCAGGGCTGTAAATGAAACCTGCCCTCAAAATGTCTTGAGGGAGATAATGGCCAAAATATTTCAAATGGTGACACATACTTTAAGAAAACACTTTGAAGAAATAAGCTCTAATCACAGCTGGAAAAATAAAAAGGACATGTCTTAAAGCTCAATTTCTACACATTATGAGACACATGCAAATTCATCCACAAACTGGTATGAGCTCACACCACTCAGAATAACCATCAGCAAAAACTACAAAGAATAAATGCTGAAGGTGCTGGGAAGATATACATACGCTCCACTTTAAGTGGGACGTAACCTGAAAAGAGCCACTAAGGAGAACAGAACAGAGGTGCCTTTAAATGGTAAACATTGAGGAACCATAAGATCCAGCAGACCTATTCCTGGACCTATAAACTAAGAAGACAGAATTGGAAGGACACAGCCACGCAAATCGGCATTGCATAGTGTTACAATAGCCAAGATATGGAAGTAACCAAAAAGTCCACCGACAGATGGGTGGACAAAAAAGAACTGCTACCTGTACAGATGGAATATGAGCTAGTGAAAAAATGAAACAATGCCATTTGCAGCACCATAGATGAGTCTAGAAGTAATCACGCAACTTGGAGTAAGTGAGAAAGCGAAAGACACATATCCTATCATATCACATATAGGGGTTACCTAAAAAATGATACAAACAAAGATATTTACACAGAGAAACACTATCATACCATCAATAAAAAAACTTATGGTTCACCAAATAGAAAGGTGTGAGGATTGGATACATTACCGTATTGAGGTTAACAGAGAGATACAAACACCTGTGAAATATATAATCACCAAAGACCTACGCAATACCAAGAGAAGACTACTAAACACTGTGTCATAACCTACATGGGAAAAGGATCTAAAGAAGAATAGATATATGTATATGTGTGAAAGAACCCCATCTTGCACACCTAGAACAAACAAAACATTGTAATCAAGTTTGCTGTGATAAAAAATAAAAATTAAGTTAAAAATACCAACAAGAAGTAATGAGACATAAATTAAAGGGCGTTTTCCTCGCACATGCCATTCTAATTTACAACCTAGAACACCACTTCCAGTAAGGCTCTGTTGCCCTAGTAACCAGATTTGGTAAAGGAGAAATGCTGCCGCCTTGTGGCCGATTCCCAGAAGGGCAGCATTTAACCCACAGCTAATGGTCATTTACCATTCACAAGGACTCAGGGCTGTAAAGGACACCTGCCCTCAAAATTGTGCTGAGGTAGGGAATGGATAAAAAAATTCAAAACAGGCAAAATTTTCACGAAGATAGTATGAAGAGGTAAGTTTTACTCACTCTTTTTAAAGAAAGGAAAATGGTTAAAAGCTCAACCTCAGGAAGTATTAGACTCATGCAATCTAATCTACAAAAAGTTTTCAACTCACACCAGTGGACTGACTATTGGCAAAAAGTCTACAAACAATAAATGCTGAATAGGTTTTAGAGAACTGTGTACCCTCTAGGTGCTGGTGAGATGTAAAAGGGTTAAACGCTAATAATGAGAACAGGAAAGAGCTGCGTTTAAAAGGAAAAATTGAGGTACCAGTCAATCCAGCAGGTGCACCAATGGGCCTCTCACCTGAGAAGACCAGAATGAAGAAATCCCGGGCTGCGAAATCTGCACTGCAACCTTATTCACAATAGACAAGACAGTGAAGCAACCAAAATGTCCATCAACAGATGAAAGGATAAAGAAGAAATGGTCCATGTACACAATGAAAACCAGCCATGGAAAACATTGGAAAACTGCTCTTTGAGGCACAATAGATGATCTTGGAGATAATCACAGAACATGAGGTAAGTCGGAAAGCAAAAGTCCTATATCCTATGATATCACTTATAGGCGTTATCTAATAACTGAAACAAATGAACATATTTCCACAGAGAAAGTCAATCACAGACTTATTAAAAAAGAACTATTCTTATCTAAAAGGAAAGGTGGGGGGAATGGATAAATGAAGATTAGCGTTACCATATGTATACAAATACATATTATATACATATATCAAAAAGACCGACCATATAGCAAGGAAGGATTATGGAACACTCTGTAATAATTTACACGGGAAGAGGATCTCTACATAAATAGGTATATAGAATATGTAGATGAAATAGAGTGTGTACACCTTGGACAAGCAACATTCTAACCATTACCCCAATTGAAAAAATTAAAACAACGAACTAGGAGTAATGAGACATAAACTTATGGGGGGTTTTCCTGGCACATTCCATCCAAATTTAAAACCTAGGCAAACAACTTCCAGAAAGGCTCTGCTGCCCTAGTACCCAGATTTGGGAATGGAGAAATGCTGCATTCTTGTGGCCGTTTCCCACAACAGCAGCTTTGAACCCCCTGCAAAAGGTCACTAAATATTCACCAATTGCAGGTCTGTAAATGACACCGGCCCTCCAAAAAATAGTGAGGTCGAAAATCGACCCAAAAAATTCTAGAGTGCAACCTTCCAAAAAGAAAATTTGAAGAGATATATTATACTCACACTTTTTTTCTTTTTTCTTTTAACAGAAAAGAAAAAGGCGTGGAAAAATGATGAATTGTAGGAATGTTTACAGACATGTAAACCCAAATTACAAAAACCTATCAGCTCACACCAGTCAGAATGGCCATCAACAAAAATGCTGCAAACAATAAATGCTGACGTGATTGTGGAGAAATGCGTACCCTCGATTCTAAGGGGGACGTGGTAAGAGCCACTAATGAAAGCACAATTGAGGTTCCTTGAAAAGGTAAACGTTGAGCTACCATACCAGTCAATCAATCATACCCACTGCTGGGTCTATCACCTGAGCAAATGAAAATCAAAAATCACAGGCTGGCAATCCTGCACTCCAGCAATATTTACCATAGGCAACACTTGGAAGCAACGAAAATGTCCATCAACAGAGGAATGCACCAAGAAGAAGTGGTCCATGTACACAATGGAATATTAGCCATGGAAAACATTGAAGCACTGCTCTTTGAGGCACCATACATGAGCCTGGAGATAATCACAAAACATGAAGTAGGTCAGAAAGCAAAAGCCCTATATCCTATATTATCACTTATGGCATTATCTAATAACTGACACAGATGAACATATTTCCAAAGAGAAAGACACTCTCAGGCTTAGAAAACAAACTATGCTCATCGAAAAGGAAAGGAGGAGGGAAATTGAGAAATGAAGATTAGTGTTCCTATACATATACAAATACATAGTATATACATGTATCAAAAATACCAAACATATAGCAAGGGAGGGCGACGGAACACTAATATTTTACATGGGAAGAGGATCTGTACATTAATAGACATACATAATGTACAAATGAACCAGATTGTGTACACCTAGGACAAACAGTATTCTAAACTTTACCCAGATTAAAAAAAATTTTAGAAACCAAGAAGAAGTAATGAGACATAAACTTATGGGGATTTCTCCTGGCAAATTCCATTCTAATTTGCAACCTAGGACAATGACTTCCAGACAGGCTCTGCTGCCTTAGTACCCAGATTGGGGAGAGGAGAAATGCTACCTCCTTGTGGCCGTTTCCCACAACAGTAGCTTTGAACCCACTGCAAAATGTCACTAAATTTTCACCAACTTGCAGTTCTGTAAATGGCACCTGCCCTCCAGAAAATTTCTGGGGTCAAAAATCGACCCAAAAATTCAGAAGAGGGCAACCTTCGAAGACGACAATTTCAAGAGCTATATTGTACTCACGGTTTTTTCTTTTAAGAGAAAAGAAAAAGGCGTAGGAATATGATGAATTTTAAGAATTTTAATGACATGCATACCCATATTACAAAAACCTATCAGCTCACAGCAGTCAGAATGGCCATTAGGAAAAATGCTGCAAAAAATCAATGGTGAAGGGAGTGTGGAGAAATGCGTACCCTCGGTTGTAAGGGGGGGCATGTAAGAGCCACTAATGAAAACACAGTGTAGGTGCTTTGAAAAGGGAAACATTGAGCTACCAGTCAATCAATCACAACCACTGCTTGGCCTATCACCTGAGGAAATGAGAATCAAAAAGTCACAGGCTGGCAAACCTGTACGCCAGCAAGATTTACCATAGCCAGCACTTGGAAGCAATGAAAATGTCCATCAACTGAGGAATGCACCAAGAAGAAGTGGTCCACGTACACAATGTTATATTACTCTAATAATAAATATAAATTCAATTTAAAAACAAACAAAAGCAAGGAGACATCAACATTTGTGGGTTTATCCGGGCACATTGCACTCTAATTTATAACGGAAGAACACCACTGGCCGATAGGTCTGTTTCCCTAGTACCAACATGGGGAACGTAGAAAGGCAGCCGCTCTCTGGCCGTTACCTGCAAAAGCAGGTTTAAAGCCTGAGCTAATGGTCACTTCATATGAACAAGTACTGCAGGGCTGTAAATGAAACCTGCCCTCAAAATGTCTTGAGGGAGATAATGGCCAAAATATTTCAAATGGTGACACATACTTTAAGAAAACACTTTGAAGAAATAAGCTCTAATCACAGCTGGAAAAATAAAAAGGACATGTCTTAAAGCTCAATTTCTACACATTATGAGACACATGCAAATTCATCCACAAACTGGTATGAGCTCACACCACTCAGAATAACCATCAGCAAAAACTACAAAGAATAAATGCTGAAGGTGCTGGGAAGATATACATACGCTCCACTTTAAGTGGGACGTAACCTGAAAAGAGCCACTAAGGAGAACAGAACAGAGGTGCCTTTAAATGGTAAACATTGAGGAACCATAAGATCCAGCAGACCTATTCCTGGACCTATAAACTAAGAAGACAGAATTGGAAGGACACAGCCACGCAAATCGGCATTGCATAGTGTTACAATAGCCAAGATATGGAAGTAACCAAAAAGTCCACCGACAGATGGGTGGACAAAAAAGAACTGCTACCTGTACAGATGGAATATGAGCTAGTGAAAAAATGAAACAATGCCATTTGCAGCACCATAGATGAGTCTAGAAGTAATCACGCAACTTGGAGTAAGTGAGAAAGCGAAAGACACATATCCTATCATATCACATATAGGGGTTACCTAAAAAATGATACAAACAAAGATATTTACACAGAGAAACACTATCATACCATCAATAAAAAAACTTATGGTTCACCAAATAGAAAGGTGTGAGGATTGGATACATTACCGTATTGAGGTTAACAGAGAGATACAAACACCTGTGAAATATATAATCACCAAAGACCTACGCAATACCAAGAGAAGACTACTAAACACTGTGTCATAACCTACATGGGAAAAGGATCTAAAGAAGAATAGATATATGTATATGTGTGAAAGAACCCCATCTTGCACACCTAGAACAAACAAAACATTGTAATCAAGTTTGCTGTGATAAAAAATAAAAATTAAGTTAAAAATACCAACAAGAAGTAATGAGACATACACTTAAAGGGCTTTGTCCTCGCACATTCCATTCTAATTTACAACCTAGAACACCACTTCCAGTAAGGCTCTGTTGCCCTAGTAAGCAGATTTGGTAAAGGAGAAATGCTGCCGCCTTGTGGCCGATTCCCGCAAGAGCAGTTTTTAACCCAAAGCTAATGGTCACTTACCATTCACAAGGACTCAGGGCTGTAAAGGACACCTGCCCTCAAAATTGTGTTGAGGTAGGGAATGGATAAAAAAAATAAAAACAGGCAAAATTTTCAAGAAGATAGTATGCAGAGGTTAGTTTTACTCACTCTCTTTTTAAAGAAAGGAAAATGGATAAAAGCTCAACCTCAGGAAGTATTAGGCTCATGCAATCTAATCTACAAAAGTTTCCAACTCACACCAGTCGAATGACCATTGGCAAAAAGTCTACAAATAATAAATGCTGAAGAGGTTTTAGAGAACTGTGTACCCTCTAGCTGCTGGTGAGATGTAAAAGGGTTAAATGCTAATAATGAGAACAGAAAGGAGCTGCGTTTAAAAGGAAAAATTGAGGTACCATTCAATCCAGCAGGTGCACCAATGGGCCTCTCACCTGAGAAGACCAGAATGAAGAAGACTCGGGCTGCAAAAGCTGCACTGCAGCCTTATTCACAATAGACAAGACAGAGAAGCAACCAAAATGTCCATCAACAGATGAAAGGATAAAGAAGAAGTGGTCCATGTACACAAAGAATACTAGCCATGGAAAACAATGACAGTGCTCTTTGAGGCACCATAGATGATCTTGGAGATAATCACAGAACGTGAGGTAAGTCGGAAAGCAAAAGTCCTATATCCTACGATATCACTTATAGGCGTAATCTAATAACTGACACAAATGAACATATTTCCACAGAGAAAGTCAATCAAAGACTTATTAAAAAAAATACTACGCGTATCTAAAAGGAAAGGTGGGGGGAATGGATAAATGAAGATTAGCGTTACCATATGTATACAAATATATATTATATACATATATCAAATAGACCGACCATATTGCAAGGAAGGTTTTCGAAACACTCTGTAATAATTTACAAGGGAAGAGGATCTCTACATAAATAGGTATATAGAATATGTAGATGAACCAGAGTGTGTACACCTTGGACAAGCAACATTCTAAACATTACCCCAAATGAAAAAATTAAAACAACGAATTAGGAGTAATGAGACATAAACTTAAGGGGGGTTTTCCTGGCACATTCCATTCAAACTTACAACCTAGTCAAACGACTTCCAGAACGGCTCTGCTGCCCTAGTACCCAGATTTGGGAATGGAGAAATGCTGCATCCTTGTGGCCATTTCCCACAAGAGCAGCTTTAAACCCACTGCAAAAGGTCACTAAATATTCACCCATTGCTGTTCTGTAAATGACACCTGCCCACCAAAAAATACTGAGGTCGAAAATCGACCAAAAAATTCTAGAGTGCAACCTTCCAAAAAACAAAATTTGAAGAGGTATATTATAATAACACTTTTTTTCTTTTTTCTTTTAACAGAAAAGGAAAAGCCGTGGAGAAATGACGAATTGTAGGAATTTTTACAGACATGTAAACCCAAATTCCAAAAACCTATCAGCTCACAGCAGTCAGAATGGCCATCAACAAAAATGCTGCAAACAATAAATGCTGACGTGATTGTGGAGAAATGCATACCCTCGATTCTAAGTGGGACTTGGTAAGAGCCACTAATGAAAGCACAATTGAGGTGCCTTGAAAAGGTAAACGTTGAGCTACCATACCAGTCAATCAATCATACCCACTGCTGGGTCTATCACCTGAGAAAATGAAAATCAAAAATCACAGGCTGGCAATCCTGCACTCCAGCAATATTTACCATAGGCAACGCTTGGAAGCAACGAAAATGTCCATCAACAGAGGAATGCACCAAGAAGAAGTGGTCCATGTACACAATGGAATATTAGCCATGGAAAACATTGAAGCACTGCACTTTGAGGCACCATACATGACCCTGGAGATAATCACAAAACAGGAAGTAGGTTGGAAAGCAAAAGACATATATCCTATATTACCACTTATGGCATTATCTTATAACTGACACAGATGAACATATTTCCAAAGAGAAAGACACTCACAGGCTTAGAAAACAAACTATGCTCATCCAAAAGGAAAGAAGGGGGAAATTGAGAAATGAAGATTAGTGTTACTATACATATACAAATACATATTATATATACGTATCAAAAAGACCGAACATATAGCAAGGGAGGTCGATGGAACACTGTAATATTTCACATGGGAAGAGGATCTGTACATTAATAGACATACATAATGTACAAATGAACCAGATTGTGTACACCTAGGATAAACAATATTCTAAGCTTTACCCAGATTAAAAACATTTTAAAAACCAAGAAGAAGTAATGAGACATAAACTTATGGGGTTTTCTCCTGGCAAATTCCATTCTAATTTACAACCTAGGACAATGACTTCCAGAAAGGCTCTGCTGCCCTAGTACCCAGATTGGGGAATGGAGAAATGCTACCTCCTTGTGTCCGTTTCCCACAACAGCAGCTTTGAACCCACTGCAAACGGTCACTAAATTTTCACCAACTTGCAGTTCTGTAAATGGCACCTGACTTCCAGAAAATTTCTGGGGTCAAAAATCAACCAAAAAATTCAGAAGAGGGCAACCTTCGAAGACGACAAGTTCAAGAGCTATATTGTACTCACGGTTTTTTCTTTTAAGAGAAAAGAAAAAGGCGTAGGAATATGATGAATTTTAAGAATTTTAATGACATGCATACCCATATTACAAAAACCTATCAGCTCACAGCAGTCAGAATGGCCATTAGGAAAAATGCTGCAAAAAATCAATGGTGAAGGGAGTGTGGAGAAATGCGTACCCTCGGTTGTAAGGGGGGGCATGTAAGAGCCACTAATGAAAACACAGTGTAGGTGCTTTGAAAAGGGAAACATTGAGCTACCAGTCAATCAATCACAACCACTGCTTGGCCTATCACCTGAGGAAATGAGAATCAAAAAGTCACAGGCTGGCAAACCTGTACGCCAGCAAGATTTACCATAGCCAGCACTTGGAAGCAATGAAAATGTCCATCAACTGAGGAATGCACCAAGAAGAAGTGGTCCACGTACACAATGTTATATTACTCTAATAATAAATATAAATTCAATTTAAAAACAAACAAAAGCAAGGAGACATCAACATTTTTGGGTTTATCCGGGCACATTGCACTCTAATTTATAACGGAAGAACACCACTGGCCGATAGGTCTGTTTCCCTAGTACCAACATGGGGAACGTAGAAAGGCAGCCGCTCTCTGGCCGTTACCTGCAAAAGCAGGTTTAAAGCCTGAGCTAATGGTCACTTCATATGAACAAGTACTGCAGGGCTGTAAATGAAACCTGCCCTCAAAATGTCTTGAGGGAGATAATGGCCAAAATATTTCAAATGGTGACACATACTTTAAGAAAACACTTTGAAGAAATAAGCTCTAATCACAGCTGGAAAAATAAAAAGGACATGTCTTAAAGCTCAATTTCTACACATTATGAGACACATGCAAATTCATCCACAAACTGGTATGAGCTCACACCACTCAGAATAACCATCAGCAAAAACTACAAAGAATAAATGCTGAAGGTGCTGGGAAGATATACATACGCTCCACTTTAAGTGGGACGTAACCTGAAAAGAGCCACTAAGGAGAACAGAACAGAGGTGCCTTTAAATGGTAAACATTGAGGAACCATAAGATCCAGCAGACCTATTCCTGGACCTATAAACTAAGAAGACAGAATTGGAAGGACACAGCCACGCAAATCGGCATTGCATAGTGTTACAATAGCCAAGATATGGAAGTAACCAAAAAGTCCACCGACAGATGGGTGGACAAAAAAGAACTGCTACCTGTACAGATGGAATATGAGCTAGTGAAAAAATGAAACAATGCCATTTGCAGCACCATAGATGAGTCTAGAAGTAATCACGCAACTTGGAGTAAGTGAGAAAGCGAAAGACACATATCCTATCATATCACATATAGGGGTTACCTAAAAAATGATACAAACAAAGATATTTACACAGAGAAACACTATCATACCATCAATAAAAAAACTTATGGTTCACCAAATAGAAAGGTGTGAGGATTGGCTACATTACCGTATTGAGGTTAACAGAGAGATACAAACACCTGTGAAATATATAATCACCAAAGACCTACGCAATACCAAGAGAAGACTACTAAACACTGTGTCATAACCTACATGGGAAAAGGATCTAAAGAAGAATAGATATATGTATATGTGTGAAAGAACCCCATCTTGCACACCTAGAACAAACAAAACATTGTAATCAAGTTTGCTGTGATAAAAAATAAAAATTAAGTTAAAAATACCAACAAGAAGTAATGAGACATACACTTAAAGGGCTTTGTCCTCGCACATTCCATTCTAATTTACAACCTAGAACACCACTTCCAGTAAGGCTCTGTTGCCCTAGTAAGCAGATTTGGTAAAGGAGAAATGCTGCCGCCTTGTGGCCGATTCCCGCAAGAGCAGTTTTTAACCCAAAGCTAATGGTCACTTACCATTCACAAGGACTCAGGGCTGTAAAGGACACCTGCCCTCAAAATTGTGTTGAGGTAGGGAATGGATAAAAAAAATCAAAACAGGCAAAATTTTCAAGAAGATAGTATGCAGAGGTTAGTTTTACTCACTCTCTTTTTAAAGAAAGGAAAATGGATAAAAGCTCAACCTCAGGAAGTATTAGGCTCATGCAATCTAATCTACAAAAGTTTCCAACTCACACCAGTCGAATGACCATTGGCAAAAAGTCTACAAATAATAAATGCTGAAGAGGTTTTAGAGAACTGTGTACCCTCTAGCTGCTGGTGAGATGTAAAAGGGTTAAACGCTAATAATGAGAACAGAAAGGAGCTGCGTTTAAAAGGAAAAATTGAGGTACCATTCAATCCAGCAGGTGCACCAACGGGCCTCTCACCTGAGAAGACCAGAATGAAGAAGACTCGGGCTGCAAAAGCTGCACTGCAGCCTTATTCACAATAGACAAGACAGAGAAGCAACCAAAATGTCCATCAACAGATGAAAGGATAAAGAAGAAGTGGTCCATGTACACAAAGAATACTAGCCATGGAAAACAATGAAACAGTGCTCTTTGAGGCACCATAGATGATCTTGGAGATAATCACAGAACGTGAGGTAAGTCGGAAAGCAAAAGTCCTATATCCTACGATATCACTTATAGGCGTAATCTAATAACTGACACAAATGAACATATTTCCACAGAGAAAGTCAATCAAAGACTTATTAAAAAAAATAGTACGCGTATCTAAAAGGAAAGGTGGGGGGAATGGATAAATGAAGATTAGCGTTACCATATGTATACAAATATATATTATATACATATATCAAATATACCGACCATATTGCAAGGAAGGTTTTCGAAACACTCTGTAATAATTTACAAGGGAAGAGGATCTCTACATAAATAGGTATATAGAATATGTAGATGAACCAGAGTGTGTACACCTTGGACAAGCAACATTCTAAACATTACCCCAAATGAAAAAATTAAAACAACGAATTAGGAGTAATGAGACATAAACTTAAGGGGGTTTTTCCTGGCACATTCCATTCAAACTTACAACCTAGTCAAACGACTTCCAGAACGGCTCTGCTGCCCTAGTACCCAGATTTGGGAATGGAGAAATGCTGCATCCTTGTGGCCATTTCCCACAAGAGCAGCTTTAAACCCACTGCAAAAGGTCACTAAATATTCACCCATTGCTGTTCTGTAAATGACACCTGCCCACCAAAAAATACTGAGGTCGAAAATCGACCAAAAAATTCTAGAGTGCAACCTTCCAAAAAACAAAATTTGAAGAGGTATATTATAATAACACTTTTTTTCTTTTTTCTTTTAACAGAAAAGGAAAAGCCGTGGAGAAATGACGAATTGTAGGAATTTTTACAGACATGTAAACCCAAATTCCAAAAACCTATCAGCTCACAGCAGTCAGAATGGCCATCAACAAAAATGCTGCAAACAATAAATGCTGACGTGATTGTGGAGAAATGCATACCCTCGATTCTAAGTGGGACTTGGTAAGAGCCACTAATGAAAGCACAATTGAGGTGCCTTGAAAAGGTAAACGTTGAGCTACCATACCAGTCAATCAATCATACCCACTGCTGGGTCTATCACCTGAGAAAATGAAAATCAAAAATCACAGGCTGGCAATCCTGCACTCCAGCAATATTTACCATAGGCAACGCTTGGAAGCAACGAAAATGTCCATCAACAGAGGAATGCACCAAGAAGAAGTGGTCCATGTACACAATGGAATATTAGCCATGGAAAACATTGAAGCACTGCTCTTTGAGGCACCATACATGAGCCTGGAGATAATCACAAAACATGAAGTAGGTCGGAAAGCAAAAGACCTATATCCTATATTATCACTTATGGCATTATCTAATAACTGACACAGATCAACATATTTCCAAAGAGAAAGACACTCACAGGCTTAGAAAACAAACTATGCTCATCTAAAAGGAAAGGAGGAGGGAAATTGAGAAATGAAGATTAGTGTTACTATACATATACAAATACATATTATATACATGTATCAAAAAGACCGAACATATAGCAAGGGAGGTCGACGGAACACTGTAATATTTTACATGGGAAGAGGATCTGTACATTAATAGACATACATAATGTACAAATGCACCAGATTGTGTACACCTAAGACAAACAATATTCTAAACTTTACCCAGATTAAAAAAATTTTAAAAAGCAAGAGGAAGTAATGAGACATAAACTTATGGGGATTTCTCCAGGCAAATTCCATTATAATTTACAACCTAGGACAATGACTTCCAGAAAGGCTCTGCTGCCCTAGTACCCAGATTGGGGAATGGAGAAATGCTACCTCCTTGTGGCCGTTTCCCACAACAGCAGCTTTGAACCCACTGCAAAAGGTCACTAAATTTTCACCAACTTGCAGTTCTGTAAATGGCACCTGCCCTCCAGAAAATTTCTGGGGTCAAAAATCGACAAAAAATTCAAAAGACGGCCACCTTCGAAGACGACAAGTTCAAGAGCTATATTGTACTCAAGTTTTTTTCTTTTAAGAGAAAAGAAAAAGGCGTAGGAATATGATGAATTTAAAAAATTTAATGACATGCATACCCATATTACAAAATCCTATCAGCTCACAGCAGTCAGAATGGCCCTTAGGAAAAATGCTGCAAAAAATCAGTGGTGAAGGGAGTGTGGAGAAATGTGTACCCTCGGTTGTAAGGGGGGGCATGTAAAGAGCCACTAATGAAAACACAATGTAGGTGCTTTGAAAAGGGAAACATTGAGCTACCAGTCAATCAATCACAACAAATGCTTGGCCTATCACCTGAGAAAATGAGAATCAAAATGTCACAGGCTGGCAAACCTGTACACCAGCAAGATTTACCAGAGCCAGCACTTGGAAGCAATGAAAATGTCCATCAACCGAGGAATGCACCAAGAAGAAGTGGTCCATGTACACAATGGAATATAAGCCATGGAAAACAATGAAGCACTGCTCTTTGCGGCACCATAGTTGATCCTGGAGATAATCACAAAACATGAGGTATGTCGGAAAGCAAACGACCTATACCCTATGATATCACTTATGGTGTTATCTAATAACTGAAAGAAATGTACATATTTCCAAAGAGAAAGACACTCACGTGCTTAGAAATCAAACTCTGCTCATGTATAAGGAAAGGTGTGGGCAATGGATAAATCAATGTTAGTGTTACTATACATATATAAATACAGAGTATATACATATATCAAAAACCCAGACCATATATTAAGGGGGTTCTACGGAACACTCTGTAATATTTTATATGGGAAGAGGATCTGTACATAAATAGACGTATATAATGTATAAATGAACCAGACTCTGTACACTTAGGACAAACAATATTCTAATCTTAACCCCGATTTAAAAAATTTAATAAATCAAGAAGAAGTAATGAGACTTAAACATATGGGGCTATCTCCTGGCACATTCAATTGTAATTTACAACCTAGGAACACGACTTCCAGAAAGGCTCTTGCCCTAGTACCCAGATTTGGGAATGGAGAAATGCTACCTCATTGTAGCCGTTTCCCACAACAGCAGCTTTAAACCCATTGCATAAGGTCACTAAGTATTCAGATAACCGCAGGCCTGTAAATGACACCTACTCTCCAAAACAATCCTTGGGTTGAAAATTGACCAAAAAATTCAAATATGGGCAACGTTCCAAGAAGACACTTTCAAGAGGTATATTGTACTCACACTTTTTCTTTTTTTTTTAAACAGAAAATAAAAGGTGTGGAAAACTGATGAATTTAAAAATTTTAATGACATGAATACCCATATTACAAAAACCTATCAGTTCACAGCAATCAGAATGGCCATTAGGAAAAATGCTGCAAAAAATAAATGCTGAAGGGAATGTGGAGAAATGCGTACTCTCGGTTGTAAGGGGGGGCATGTAAAGAGCCACTAATGAAAACACAATGTAGGTGCTTTGAAAAGGGAACATTGAGATACCAGTCAATCAGTCACAACCACTGCTGGGCCTATCACCTGAGAAAATGAAAATCATAAAGTCACAGGCTGGCAATCCCGCACTCCAGCACTATTTACCATAGCCAACACTTGGAAGCAACAAAAATGTCCATCAACCGAGGAATGCACCAAGACGAAGTGGTCCATGTACACAATGGAATATTACTCCAATAATAAATATAAATTAAATCTAAAAAACAAAACTAAAGTAAGGAGACATCAGCATTTGTGGCTTCATCCCGGCACATTGCACTCTAATATATAACCGAGGGTCACCAGTGGCCGGAAGGTGTGTTTCCCTAGTTACCAGAGTGTGGAACATAGAAAGGCTGCTGCCTTCTGGCCGTTACCTGCAAAAGCAGCTTTAAAGCCTGTGCTAATGGTCACTTCATATGAACAAGTACTGCAGGGCTGTAAATGAAACCTGCCCTCAAAATGTCTTGAGGGAGGTAATGGCCAAAAAATTTCAAAATGTGACACATACTTTAAGTAAACACTTTGAAGAACTAAGCTGTAATCACAGTTTGATAAATAAAAAGGACATGCTTCAAAGCTCAATTTCAACAGATTATGGGACACATGCAAGTTCAACCACAAAGAGGTCTCAGCTCGTACCTGTCAGAATAACCATCAGCAATAAAACTACAAACAATAAATACTGAAGGTGTTTTGGAGAAATGCATACCCTCAACTTTAATTTGGACGTAACCTGGAAACAGCCACTAATGAGAACTGAATGGTGGTGCCTTTAAAACGTACACACTGAGCTACCATATGATACAGCAAGCCCACTCCTTGGCCTATAACATAGGAAGATAGATCTGGAAAGACACAGGCAAGCAAATGTGCATTACAGCAGTATTACAGTAGCCAAGACATGGATGCAACCAAAAAGTCCATCAAGAGTTGCGTGGCCAAAGAAGAACTGGTTCATGTACAGATGGAATATTAGCCAGGGAAAAAAATGAAACAATGCCATTTGCAGCACCATGTATGATTCTTGAGTTAATCAGGCAAATTGTACTAAGTCAGAAAACAAAAGACACATATCCTATAATATCACTTATAGGTCTTAGCTAAAAATTGATACCAATGAAGATATTTCCATAGAGAAATGCAATCACAGATTCATTAAAGAAACTTATGTTTCACCAAATGGAAAGGTGTGAGGATTGGATACATTAGGATATTGGGGTTAACATAGATATAGAAACATATGTGAAACATGTAATTACTAAAGACCTATGTAATACCAAGAGATTACTCAACATTGTGTCATAACCTACATGGGAAAATGATCCAAAGAAGAATAGATATATGTATATGTTTAAAAGAACCACATCTTGCACACCTAGAAGAAACAAAACATTTTAATCAAATTTGCTCTGATAAAAAATAAAAATTAAATTAAAAAAAGAACAAGAAGTAATGAGACATAAACTTATGGGGCTTTTTGCTGGCACATTGCATTCTACTTTACAACCAGAACATGACTTCCATTAAGGCTCTGTCATCACTAATAAAGCAGCTTTATAAGCAATGTTGAAGATAGCTTAAAAGAAGTCTCACTAATTATTGATAGTAGCAAGAAAACAAAGTAAAGTAAAAATCTCACTGCAAAAAGTATACATAGAGTGAGGATAGTAGATCAAACACTTATTACATTTCTGTAAAGAATAAAAGACAACAATAGTATGTTTTTTTTTAAAAAAGAAAGGGCCCAAATAAATCTGAAATGAAAGAGATGATGTTACAACAGACACCACAGAAATACAAAGTATCCTAAGATACACACAGGGTAACTCAGGGCTCAGACTGGACAGAGCCCACTCTCCAGTCCCCTTTACATGACTTACAGGAGCCTCAGGAACTGAGGAGGGGGTCCCTGAGGAGAGGCTCAAGATAGAATATGGTAGGCATTAACATGGCTCCATTCATCTTAAACATGCCTGAACTACATTCACACGAGATGATTTTGTCCTGTATGTACATCGGCACCTCTAGTTGGAACTGCAGATCTTTGGCTTCGCCACCTCAACTGACAGCAATAGCTTCACCTGCTGTGGACCGTCTCCTATAGGATTTCTAGAACCACAAAGCATCGAAGCTTCACAGGACCCAGAGTCTGTGCGACTCCACACAGAGTCTCAGAGTCTCAACTCCACTCAGATACTCCACTCTTGGAGGGCACACACAAAGTAGTGAGCACATCAGAACCCAGGGGAAGGAGCAGTGACCCCGTAGGAGAATGACCAGAACTACCTGATAGTTTTAGAGGGTCTCCTACAGAGGCAGGTGGTAGCTGTGGCTGTGGCTCACCGTGAGGACAACGACACTGGCAACAGAAGTTCTGGGAAATACTCCTTGGTGTTAGCCCTCCCAGAGTCCGCCATTAGCCCCACCAAGAGCAAGGTAGGCTCCAGTGCTGGGTTGCCTCAGGCCAAACAACCAACAGGGAGGAAACCCAGCACCATGGATCAGCAGACAAGCGGATTAAACTTTTTATTAAAGTTTTATTTAATCCGCAGACAAGCAGATTAAAGCTCTGCCCACCAAAGCAACACCCAGCTCTACCCACCACCAGTCCCTCCCATCAGGAAGCTTGCACAAGCCTCTAAGACAGACTCATCCACTGGAGAGCAGACAACAGAAGCAAGAAGAACTACAATTCTGAAGCCTGTGGAAGGAAAACCACATTCACAGAAAGATAGACAAATTGAAAAGGCAGAGGACTTTATACCAGATCAAGGAACAAGATAAAACCCCAGAAAAAAAACGAAATGAGGTGGAGATAGGGAACCTTTCAGAAAAATAATCAGAATAAAGATATTGAAGATGATCCTAGACCTTGGCAAAAGAATGGAGGCAAAAACAAAAAGAATAAAATATCTAGGAATAAACCTACCTAAGGAGACAAAAGACCTGTATGCAGAAAATTATAGGAAACTGATGAAAGAAATTAAAGATGATACAAATAGATGGAGAGAGATACCATGTTCTTGGATTGGAAGAATCAACATTGTGAAAATGACTCTACTACCCAAAGCAATCTACAGATTCAATGCAATCCCTATCAAATTACCACTGGCATTTTTCACAGAACTAGAACAAAAAATTTCACAATTTGTATGGAGACACAAAAGACCCCGAATAGCCAAAGCAATCTTGAGAATGAAAAATGGAGCTGGAGGAATCAGGCTCCCTGACTTCAGACTATATTACAAAGCTACAGTAATCAAGACAGTTTGGTACTGGCACAAAAACAGAAATATAGATCAATGGAACAGGATAGAAAGCCCAGAGATAAACCCACGCACATATGGTCACCTTATCTTTGATAAAGGAGGCAAGCATATACAGTGGAGAAAAGACAGCCTCTTCAATAAGTGGTGCTGGGAAAATTGGACAGGTACATGTAAAAGTATGAAATTAGAACACTCCCTGACACCATACACAAAAGTAAACTCAAAATGGATTAAAGACCTAAGTGTAAAGCCAGACACTATCAAACTCTTAGAGGAAAACATAGGCAGAACACTCTATGACATACATCACAGCAAGATCCTTTTTGACCCAGCTCCTAGAGAAATGGAAATAAAAACACAAATAAACAAATGGGACCTAATGAAACTTAAAAGCTTTTGCACAGCAAAGGAAACCATAAACAAGACCAAAAGACAACCCTCAGAATGGGAGAAAATATTTGCAAATGAAGCAAATGACAAAGGATTAATCTCCAAGATTTACAAGCAGCTCATGCAGCTCAATAACAAAAAAACAAACAACCCAATCCAAAAATGGGCAGAAGACCTAAATAGACATTTCTCCAAAGAAGATATACAGATGGCCAACAGACACATGAAAGAATGCTCAACATCATTAATCATTAGAGAAATGCAAATCAAAACTACAATGAGGTATCATCTCACACCGGTCAGAATGGCCATCATCAAAAAATCTAGAAACAATAAATGCTGGAGAGGGTGTGGAGAAAAGGGAACACTCTTGCACTGTTGGTGGGAATGTAAATTGATACAGCCACTATGGAGAACAGTATGGAGGTTCCTTAAAAAATTAAAAATAGAACTACCATACAACACAGCAATCCCACTACTGGGCATATACCCTGAGAAAACCATAATTCAAAAAGAGTCATGTACCAAAATGTTCATTGCAGCTCTATTTACAATAGCCAGGACATGGAAGCAACCTAAGTGTCCATCATCGGATGAATGGATAAAGAAGATGTGGCACATATATACAATGGAATATTACTCAGCCATAAAAAGAAATGAAATGGAGGTATTTGTAATGAAGTGGATGGAGTTAGAGTCTGTCATACAGCGTGAAGTAAGTCAGAAAGAGAAAAACAAATACAGTATCCTAACACATATGTATGGAATATAAGGAAAAAAAAAGGTCATGAAGAACCTAGTGGCAAGATGGGAATAAAGACATAGACCTACTAAAGAATGGACTTGAGGATATGGGGAGGGGGTGGGGTGAGATGTGACAGGGTGACAGAGTGTCATGGACATATATACACTACCAAATGTTAAATAGATGGCTAGTGGGAAGCAGCCGCATAGCACAGGGAGATCACCTCGGTGCTTTGTGACCGCCTGGGGGGGTGGGATGGGGAGGGTGGGAGGGAGGGAGATGCGGGAGGGAGGAGATATGGGAACGTGTGTATATGTGTAGCTGATTCACTTTGTGATAAAGCAGAAACTAACACACCATTGTGAAGCAATTATACTTCAATAAAGATGTTTTTAAAAAAACGTAAAAAAAAAATTTAAAAAAAAAAGAATGGAGGCAAAGATCGAGAAGATGCAAGAAATGCTTAACAAAGACCTAGAAGAATTAAGGAACAAACACCTAGAAGAATTAAAGAACAAACAAACAGAGGTGAATAATATAATAACTGAAATGAAAAATACACTAGAAGGAATCAGTAGCAGAATAACTGTGGCAGAAGAACGGATAAGTGACCTGGAAGACAGAAAGGTGGAAATCACTGCCATGGAACAGAATAAAGAAAAAGAATGAAAATAAATGAAGACACCCTAAGAGTCCTCTGGGACAACATTAAATGCAACAACATTCACAATATAGGGGTCCCAGAAGGAGAAGAGAGAGAGAAAGGTCGCAAGAATATATTTGAAGAGATTATAGTCAAAAACTTCCCTAGCATGGGAAAAGAAATAGCCACCCAAGTCCAGGAAGCGCAGAGAGTCCCAGGCAGGATAAATCAAAGGAGAAAAATGCCAAGACACATAGTAACCAAATTGACAAAAATTAAAGACAAAGAAAAATTATTGAAAGCAACAAGGGAAAAATGATAAATAACATAAAAGGGAACTCCCATAACAGCTGATTTCTCAGCAGAAAATCTACAAGCCAGAAGGGAGTGGCATGATACATTTAAAGTGATGAAAGGGAAGAACCGACAACCAAGAGTACTCCACCCAGCAAGGATCTCTTTCAGATTTCACAGAGAAATCAAAAGTCCTACAGACAAGCAAAAGCTAAGAGAATTCAGCACCATGAAACCAGCTCTACACCAAATGCTAAAGGAACTTCTCTAAGTGGGAAACACAAGAGAAGAAAAGGACCCAACAAGACAAACCCGTATCAATTAAGAAAATAGTAATATACATATCAATAATTACCTTAAACATGAATGGACTAAATGTTCCAACCAAAAGATACAGCCTCTCTGAATGGATACAAAAACAAGACCTATATATATGCTGTCTACAAGAGACCCATTTCAGACCTAGGGACACATACAGACTGAAAGTGAGGCGATGGAAAAATATATTCTATGCAAATGAAAATCAAAAGAAAGCTGGAGTAGCAATACTCATATCAGATAAAATAGACTTTAAAAAAAAGAATGTTACAAGAGACAAGGAAACATACTGCATAACGGTCAAGGGATCAATCCAAGAAGAAGATATAACAATTATAAATATATATGTACCCAACATAGGAGCACCTCAATATATAAGGCAACTGCTAACAGCTATAAAAGAGGAAATCGACAGTAACACAATAATAGTGGGGGACTTTAACAGCTCACTTACACCAGTGGAGATCATCCAGAAAGAAAATTACTAAGGAAACACAAGCTTTAAATGACACAATAGACCAGATAGAGTTAACTGATATTTATAGGACATTCCATCCAAAAAGAGCAGATTACACGTTCTTCTCAACTGCACACGGAACATTCTCCAGGATAGATCACATCTCGGGTCACAAAAAAGCCTCAGTAAATTAAAGAAAACTGAAATCATATCAAGCAGCTGTTCCGACCACAATGCTATGAGATTAGAAATCAATTACAGGGGAAAATCCGTAAAAAACAAAAAACATGGAGGCTAAACAATACGTTACTAAATAACCAAGAGATCACTGAAGAAATAAAAGAGGAAATCAAAAACTACCTAGAGACAAATGACAACAAAAACACGATGATCCAAAACCTATGGGATGCGGCAAAAGCAGTTCAAGAGGGAAGTTTAGAGCAATACAAGCCTACCTCAAGAAACAAGAAAAATCTCAAATAAACAATCTAACCTTACACCTAGAGGAACTAGAGAAAGAAGAACAAAACCCAAAGTTAGTAGAAGGAAAGGAATCATAAAGATCAGAGCAGAAATAAATGGAATAGAAACAAAGAAAATGAAAGCAAAGATCAATAAAACTAAAAGCTGGTTCTTTGAGAAGATAAACAAAAATGATAAGCCTTTAGCCAGACCCAAGAAAAAGAGGGAGAGGACTCAAATCAACAAAATTAGAAGTGAAAAAGGAGAAGTTACAACAGACACCACAGGAATACAAAGCATCTTAAGAGACTACTACAAGCAACTCTATGCCAATAAAATGGACAACCTGGAAGAAATGGACAAATTCTTAGAAAGGGATAACTTTCCAAGACTGAATCAGGAAGAAACAGAGAATATGAACAAACCTATCACAAGCAATGAAATTGAAACTGTGATTAAAAATCTTCCAACAAACAAAAGTCCAGAACCAGATGGTATCACAGGTGAATTCTATCAAATATTTAGAGAAGAGCTAGCACCCAACCTTCTCAAATTCTTCAAAACAATTGCAGGGGAAGGAACACTCCCAAACTCATTCTATGAGACCACCATCACCCTGATACCAAAACCAGACAAAGATACTACAAGGAAAGTAAATTATAGACCAATATCACTGATGAATATAGATGTAAAAATCCTCAACAAAATACTAGCAAACAGAATCGAACAACACGTTAGAAGGATCATACACCATGATCAAGTGGGGTTTATCCCAGGGATGCAAGGATTCTTCAATATACACAAATCAATGTGATACACCATATTAACAAATTGTAGAATAAAACCATATGATCATCTCAATAGATGCAGGAAAAGATTTTGAGAAAATTCAACATCCATTTATGATAAAAACTCTGCAGAGTGTGGGCATAGAGGGAAACTACCTCAACCTTATAAAGGCCATATATGACAAACCCACAGCAAACAGCATTCTCAATGGTGAAAAACTGAAAGCGTTTCCTCTAAGATCAGGAACAAGATGAGGATGTCCACTCTCACCACTACTATTCAACATAGTTTTGGAAGTCCTAGCCATGGCAATCTGAGAAGAAAAAGAAATAAAAGGAATACAAAAAGGAAAAGAAGAAGTAAAATTGTCACTGTTTGCAGATGACATCATATCATAGGTAGAGAATCCTAAAGATGCCACCAGAAAACCACTGGAGCTAATCAATGAATTTGGTAAAGTTGCAGGATACAAAATTAATGCACAGAAATTGCTTGCATTCCTATACACTAACAATGAAAGAACAGAAAGAGAAATTAAGGAAACAATCCCATTACCACTACAACAAAAAGAATAAACTACCTAGGAATAAACCTACCTAAGGAAGTAAAAGACCTGTACTCAGAAAACTATAAGACACTGAAGAAAGAAATCAAAGATGATATAAACAGATGGAGACATATACCATGTTCTTGGATTAGAAGAATCAACATTGTGAAAATGACTCTACTACCCAAAGCAATCTACAGATTCAATGCAATCCCTATCAAAATACCTTTGGCATTTTCTACAGAACTAGAAAAAAAATCTTAAAATTTGTAGGGAGACACAAAAGACCCCGGATAGCCAAAGCAGCCTTGAGGGGAAAAAAAAAGAGCTGGAGTAATCAGACTTCCAGAATTCAGACTATATTACAAAGCTACAGTAATCAAGATGATATGGTACTGACACAAAAACAGAAATATAGATTAATAGAACAGGATAGAAAGCACAGAGATAAACCCACGTACCTATGGTTACCTAATCTATGACAAAGGAGGCAAGGGTATACAATGGAGAAAAGACAGTGTCTTCAGTAAGTGGTGCTGGGAAAACTGGACAGCTACATGTAAAAGAATGAAATTAGAACTCTCCCTAACTCCATACACAAAAATAAACTCAAAATGGATTAGAGACCTAAATGTAAGACCAGCCACTATAAAACTCTTAGAGGAAAACATAAGCAGAACAGTCTATGACATAAATCACAGCAAGATCCTTTTTGACCCACCTCCTAGGGAAATGGAAATAAAAACAAAAATTAAAAAAAATGATACCTAATGAAACTTAAAATCTTTTGCACAGCAAAGGAAAACATAAGCAAGATGAAAAGACAACCATCAGAATGGGAGAAAATATTTTCAAATGAAGCAAATATCAAAGGATTAATCTCCAAAAAGCAGCTCATGTAGCTCAATATCACAAAACCAAACAACCCAATCCAAAAATGGGCAGAAGACCTAAATAGACATTTTTACAAAGAAGATATACAGTTTGCCAACAAACACATGAAAGGATGCTGAACATCACTAATCATTAGAGAAATGCAAATCAAAACTACAGTGAGATATCACCTCACACCAGTCAGAATGGCCATCATCAAAAAATCTACAAACACTAAATGTTGGAGAGGCATTTATTGGAAAAAAGGGAACCCTCTTGCACTGTTGGTGGGAATGTAAATTGATATAGCTACTAGGGAGAACGGTATGGGGGTTCCTTAAAAACTAAAAATAGAACGACCGTACAACGCAGCAATCCCACTACTGGACATTTACCCTGAGAAAACCATAATTCAAAAAGAGTCATGTACCACAATGTTCATTGTAGCTCTATTTACAATAGCCAGGACATGGAAGCAACCTAAGTGTCCATCAACACATAACTGCATAAAGAAGATGTGGCACATATATACAATGGAACATTATTCAGCCATAAAAAGAAACGAAATTGAGTTATTTGTAGTGAGGTGGATGGATCTAGAGTCTGTCCTACAGAGTGAAGTAAGTCAGAAAGAGAAAAACAAATACCGTATGCTAACACATATATATGGAATCTAAAAGAAAAAAGTTTATGAAGAACCTAGGGGCAGGAAAGGATTAAGGACACAGACGTAGAGAAAGGACTTGAGGACACGGGGAGGGGGAAGGGTAAGCTGGGACAAAGTGAGAGAGTGGTATGGACATATATACACTACCAAATGTAAAATTGATAGCTACTGGGAAGCAGCCACATAGCACAGGGAGATCAGCTCGGTGCTTTGTGACCACCTAAAGGGGTGGGATAAGGGAGTGAGAGGGAAGTGCAAGAGGGAGGGGATATGGTGTTATATGTATACGTATAGCTGATTCACTTTTTCATACAGCAGAAACTAACACACAATTGTAAAGCAATTATACTCCAATAAAGATGTAAAAGAAAAAAAAAAAAGAAAGCCCAGAGACAAACCTACACACCTATGGTCCACTAATCTATGACAAAGGAGGCAAGGATATACAATGGAGAAAAGACAGTCTCTTCAATAAGTGGTGCTGGGAAAAATGGACAACTACACGTAAAAGAATGAAATTAGAACACTCCCTAACACCATACACAAAAAATAAACTCAAAATGGATTAGAGACCGAAATGTTAGACCGGACACTATAAAACTCTTAGAGGAAAATATAGGAAGAATACTCTTTGACATAAATCACAGCAAGATCTTTTTTGATCCACCTCCTAGAGTAATGGAATAAAAAACAAAAATAAACAAATGGCAGCAAATGAAACCTAAAAGCTTTTGGAAAGCAAAGGAAACTACAAAGACGACGAAAAGACAACCCTCAGAATGGGAGAAAATATTTGCAAACGAATCAATGGACAAAGGATTAATCTCCAATATATATAAACAGCTCATGCAGCTCAACAGTAAAAAAACAAACAACCCAATCCAAAAATGGGCAGATGACGTAAATAGACATTTGTCCCAAGAAGACATACAGATGGCCAAGAAGCACATGAAAAGCTGCTCAACATCACTAATTATTAGAGAAATATAAACCAAAACTACAATGAGGTATTACCTCACACAAGTTAGAATGGGCATTATCAGAAAATCTACAAACAACAAAAGCTGGAGAGGGTGTGGAGAAAAGGGAACCCTCTTACACTATTTGTGGGAATGTAAATTGATACAGTCACTATGGAGAACAGTATGGAGGTTCCTTAAAAAACTAAAAATAGAATTACCATATGACCCAGCAATCCCAATACTGGGCATATACCCAGAGAAAACCATAATTCAAAAAGACACATTCACCACAAAGTTCATTGCAGCACTATTTACAATAGCCAGGTCATGGAAGCAACCTAAATGCCCATAGATAGACAAATGGAAAATATGTGGTACATATATAAAATGGAATATTACTCAGCCATAAAAAGGCATGAAATTGGGTCATTTGTAGAGACGTGGATAGATCTAGAGACTGTCATACAGAGTGAAGTAAGTCAGAAAAAGAAAAACAAATATCGTATATTAACGCATACATGTGGAACCTAGAAAAATGGTACAGATGAACCGGTTTGCAAGGCAGAAATAGAGACACAGATGTAGAGAACAAATGTATGGTCACCAAGGGGGGAAAGTGGCAGGGTGGTGGTGGTGGGATGAATTGCGAGCCTGGGATTGACATATATACACTTATATGTATAAAATAGATAACCAATAAGAACCTGCTGTATAAAAAAATGAATAAAATAAAATTTAAAAATTAAAAAATATTTAAAAACATAAAACAGAAAAAAAAGTTCTGTCCTTCCCATAGACGTATTTATATGAATAAATTATTCCCATGCTTATATCTATAAATACAAAAAGAGGAATAAAACCTACCTTGAACCAAAAAAGAAAAAAAAAAAACAGAACCCACTGGTCATACAGAGGAAAACCCTATCAGGGCACTTGCTCCAGTGGTAAACAATTCTGAAGTTGCTCAGAGGTGGGGAATCGTCTCCCATGCAGCCAGCAGCTCCCCCGCAAGGAGCGTCCTCATTGCAAAGCTGGGGGACCGTGAGGAGGTGTCTCTGAGTAAACGTGAGCTGAGCCTCAGGCCAGCTGCTGCTGAACTTTTCCCACCCTTCCCAGGTAAAACACCTGAATGTTTGCAAAGACTTTAAAGCCTAGAGGAAAGGGCTTGGAGTCACACCAGCGACAGCACGCAGGACGACTTGGTGCCTGCAGGCCAGCCAGGATGGTCCTGGCCCCGGGCGCTCTTCTGGAAGCTTTCCATTTCCCTGACTGAGGTACCCCTCCTGTCCCGGTCCCCACTGCTTTTTTCCTTCCTCACCTCTGCCCAGGGAGAAATTCCAGAAGCAGGTATGGGTGACACATCGTCTTCTTTAGCAGGTGGCAGCCCGGCAACTCCTTCAGAAAGTCCAGCAGAGCCCCACTCACACGGGGCCACTCATAGAGCCCTGGGCCCTACTCCCTCCCACCAGCACAACCCCGAGACTGCTGACGTGGCAGAGAATATGGCGTCAGGCACAGCTGCAGAGGCTTTTGCTGCCTGGAGGGGTGTTTATATTGACCTCAACCCAGGCACACCTGGGAAGGGCTGGCAGGCCAGGTCAGGCTGCCCAGGTCAGCCAATCCTCGCCCCTCAGGGGCTCAGAGTTGCAGATAATGGGCCTTGCTGCACCGGCCAGATCCAAGGAACAGGTGTAGGGTCCCGAGAGTCAGGATAGACAAGGGGCGGCAGCACTGGCTTGTTTTCTAATCATTTTATCTGGTCCATGAGTGGAAGACAACTTCAAGAAGACCCTCTCCTAATGAGAGGAACCCAGGAGTCAGGGAGTGGAGGATTGGTGGGTGGAGACAGAGGCCTGGTGCCCCGGCTGCAATGGAAGCCCCTGGAAGACCAGGTGGAGGGAGTCCGCACAGAGTGAAGCCTAGGGTCACAGACATGTTGGAGCTGCTGTTTGTTAGTTCAAGCCCTGCTCTGAGGTGCTCTGTGTCAGCTCTGAGCGACAGGTGTGCTGGGGGTGCTCTGCAATGAGAGCTATGTGCACGGTTCCTGTGTGCCCAGCTCTGCTGGGGTACCTGTCCAAGGGAGCTCCATATCCAGGGAGGGGCCTGCCCACGAGAGCCCCGTGAGCTGCTGGGTACCTGCCCAGGTGAGCTCCATATCCTGGGAGGGGCCTGACCACGAGAGCCCCGTGGGCTGCTGGGTACCTGCCCAGGTGAGCTCCATATCCTGGGAGGGGCCTGACCACGAGAGCCCTGTGGGCTGCTGGGTACCTGCCCAGGTGAGCTCCATATCCTGGGAGGGGCCTGACCACGAGAGCCCCGTGGGCTGCTGGGTACCTGCCCAGGTGAGCTCCATATCCTGGGAGGGGCCTGAACACGAGAGCCCCGTGGGCTGCTGGGTACCTGCCCAGGTGAGCTCCATATCCTGGGAGGGGCCTGACAATGAGAGCCCCGTGGGCTGCTGGGTACCTGCACAGGTGATCTCCATATCCTGGGAGGGGCCTAACCATGAGAGCCCCATGGGCTGCTGGCTACCTGCACAGGTGAGCTCCATATCCTGGGAGGGGCCTGACCATGAGAGCCCCGTGGGCTGCTGGGGACCTGGTAAAGGACGCCAGGACAGTCAATGAAGCCACAGAGGATATACATCCAGTAGTTCCTAATTCCTACACCCTGCTGGCCATTCTACCATCCACCAGGACATGGTATTCTGTATTAGACTTCAATGATGCCTTCTTCTGTATTCCATTAGTCCCAGAGTCACAAGAAATTTTGGCTGTGAGTGGCAGGACTCAACATACAACAAAAACAATACTGCTTGGCCTTCCTGCCCCAGGGGTTCAAAAATTCCCACACCATCTTTGGGGAAACGTTAGCTAAAACCCTAAAAGATTTACCTCTGGAGAAGTGAACACTCCTTCAATATGCAGACGACATTCTGGGCTTCCCTGGTGGCGCAGTGGTTGAGAATCTGCCTGCCAATGCAGGGGACACAGGGTCGAGCCCTGGTCTGAGAAGATCCCATATGGCGCGGAGCAACTAGGCCCGTGAGCCACAATTACTGAGCCTGCGCGTCTGGAGCCTGTGCTCCACAATAAGAGAGGCTGCGATAGTGAGAGGCCCGCGCAGCGCGATGAAGAGTGGCCCCCGCTTGCCGCCACTAGAGAAAGCCCTCGCACAGAAACGAAGACACAACACAGCCATAAATAATAAATAAATAAATTTAAAAAAAATATGCAGACAACATTCTGATCGCCAGCCCTACTAAGGAGGCCTCTGGACTACGTAGCCAATAAAAGATAGAAGGTGTCCAAGGAAAAGGCTCAAATATCACAGACTAAGGTGACCTGCCTGGGCTTCATTCTCACAGAAGATCGGAGAAGCCCATCCCAGGAAAGGGAAGAAGCCATTTGCAGCCTCACCCTTCCTAAAACTAGAAGACAGCTTAGGGGTTCCTGGGGAGACTGGGGTTTGCTGCATCTGGATCCCTAACTACAGTCTAATACCTGGGCCTCTATATGAAACACTGAAAGGAAAGGATGATGATCCTTTTGAATAGAATCCAGAAGCGGCCTTTCAAGAATGGAAAGAGCAGTCAATTCAGACCCTTGCCCTGGACCTCCCTAATTTAGCTAAACCCTTTGACCTTTACATTCCTGGTCGAAGGCGAATCGCCCTTGGAGTTTTAGTGCCAAAACTGGGACCACTTGAAATGGAACAACGCAAGAATGCCCTCCAGGCATTGGCCAGCCACCCCATCCGACCAGGATACTGGGGGTATCTAAAAACCTGGAAATGAGCAGCCCGCAAGGCCAGCTCCCTCCTAAGGGTAAAGGACGCCACTTGGTGATCCTATCCACCCACCATGCCCTGAAGTTGCAGGGATCGCTCCGTGGGCACAATGACCTCGAATGAGGAGGCCCTCCAACTCCAACCTCCAGAGAGACAACCTGGGACAAAAGGCCCCCATGACGAATCGTGTGACCATCACTTGACCTGGAGCTTCTCTCAGAAAACCACAAGAGTGTGCCCCAAAAGAACAGACTATTGCTTGCAGGACTTACTGCACCCAGAGCAGACCTAATAAACCTGGCAGGGGTCCCGTAAATAACGCTGCCACCATAGAAAAGCCTACAGACACCACGGTGATGGCGGCCAATGAGACCAGATGTACTCCTGGTTACTTCAAAAGGGCGGTGACTGAGTGGCCATCATGGTCCTGGATCACCACCGGCCCTGGACTGTCTGGGAGTTGAGCAGGCAGGGCTCTGACACCTGGTGCTGTTTGTACGTTAATTCAGTGGCCTAACTGAAGAAAGCACAGACTACTGGTCAGAGCATCTAGGCTGGCAGAAACCGTCAGCCTAAGGGGGCCGAACCAATGTGGAGCACGGTAAAACCGGCCCCCCCAGCGTCCCTGCGCATCTCTTTCCTGGACCTTAAAGGTCATTAGAATCTATAAAACTTCCAACGCTGGTGCTCAGGCAGAGGAGCAGTGAGGGAGGAGGCCTCGGGACAATCAACCTCACCTGGAGGCTGCTGGGGAGAAGTCCTGCCCCTCCCCCCAGGTATGAGGATACCCAACTCAGCACGAAGCATTTACAGAAGAGGTGTCTGCACCCTCAGCGCCCCAAGAATGTGGAATGGGACAAGAGGCAGAGGAGGGGTTTGTCACCGGCAAAGCCCATTAAAAATTCCTGGGAGATAAAAATAGAATCTGGGCAATAAAATAAAGTCTAACCTTTTTTTCCTTTGTGCTTTTTCTAATTTAACTTGTTCCTAGGTTTCCACAGGCAGAGGTCCCACACCTGGCACTTCAGACCCGATTTCCTAGTGCAAAATGGCTGGGCCGACACCTCAGCTCTCGGGGCCCTGTGCAGACTCCGCCACATAGAGCCTGAGCTCCAGCCAACCCAGCCCTTGAGAGCTCCGCCCCGTCCCTCCTGCTGACGCTGACGGGATCCCTACACAGCAGCCCGGCCCACAGCCCGCGGGGGAGCGCACGCTCTCACCTCTCCATTCTCTGATCAAAATACAAAGTTTTCCTTTGCTTCTGAACAAAACTCAGTCTCGATCTGTTGGCTCCAATGACACTGGGCAGGGGGACCCTTGTTGGGGCCGACTCTGCAGGATCAGTAACAGAATTTGAGAACATTGTAACTTCAATGAACAGATGTGTGAGCCAAATATTGTAACTTCAATGAACAGATGTGTGAGCCAAATATTGTAACTTCAATGAACAGATGTGTGAGCCAAACTGTAGTTAACATAGAGCAGTGTATAAGGCTCGTGTAAAATAAGGTATTTCTAACACTTCCATTTGATATTTCCATCACTTTATTATAAGCAAGTTCAGTGGAAGGGTTTGTCGTATTTGTCAGGTCAACATTAGAGAAATGCAGTGATTTCTTTCCAAGGATGTGGATCTACTAATCTTGGCTGAAGTTTCAATCTTGTTTTGAATGATTTTCCATTGAAAATGATACCTCTCTTTCAGCTCCTAGATTTCTGAGAAGTATAAAATCTTGTATTTTTTTATTACCAAAGGGGAAAGGTGGGAGGAGGGATAAATTAACAGTTTCGGATTAACATATACACACTGCTATGTATAAAATATATCATCAACAAGGAACTGCTGTATAGCACAGGGAACTATACTCAATATTTTGTAATAAACCCTAAGGGGAAATAATCTGAAAAACAATAGATATCTATATCGACATCATCTATCAACTACAGATAAAATGGAAACTAAAGGAGGCCGATGGTGAGCGTTACTGACCATGAAGACTTCAATCCTCTAAAGTTCGGACTCTGCCTACAGCCCAGTTCCTTAATGAACATACATGTACCAGTAGCTTAAAAATTCCCCAGATAGGGGTTCGGGGAGACACTGATTTGAAAAAATCCCTGGTGTCCTCCTTACATACATGGGACCTTTCCGACAACTAAAACATGCCTGTGACACCCAGAAGATGGTACACGGTTGGATCAGGAAGATTTTGGAAAAGGCACCTCATCTCCTAATCCCCTGGTTGTCGGGTTAACCCCTCCAGCCTCTTTCCTAACATTCTCCACACTTGAGGATGTCAGCACCTTCAACATCCTGTTGCACAGACTTTGGAATTTGTCCAGAGGATGAAGGGGAAGGAGGAGAAACAATGAGAGACAAGCCCTAGATGTTCGGACAGGCAGAGGTCACTCTAATTTCAAATCAAAAAGAAGAATTAACCACAGGCTCAGCCTGCCCCATGGAACCAGTATAAGGACTAAAGGAATCCTGCGGTTTTGCAGCCAGCTCACAAAAAAGCGAGTTGAAAAATGGCGCTCAGGGGCACTGCAATTCACAAACATGCAGAATTATAAATGATCACTCTCGTCCAAAAATATATTGAGGGAAGGCAACAAAGACGAATTCAAAGCAACGCAGAATTGCAGGAAACAAATTTCAGGAGGTAGATTCGAATCGCCTTTAAAGCACATGAAAAGCGGTAAAACGTCGACAATGATGCCCTTGGCCAAAGAGGGCGTATACCTTTTTTCCTGAATATATTCAGGAAAAAACGCATACGCCTTTTTTCGCCAACCAAGCAAGCCAGAAATGCAAATGAGCACTACAAAGAAGTCTCACTTCCCAGGGGTCAAAAGGGCCATTCCAAAAGAGTGTAAAACTCAGAAATGCAGGACAGGCCAGGGAGAAAAGGGAGCCTTGTTAGGCTGATGGGCGGGATGTAATTTGCTAACGGCCACTCTGCAGAAGTGTACGGTGTTTCCTAAAACATCTAAACAACACAGCTAGAGAGCATAGGGCACTTCCATTCATGGGCGGATAAACTGGGAAAAATAAAAATGAAAAAGACACAGGCACCACAAAGTTTAGGGCTGCTCTGTTTACAAGAACCTCCACTTCAGTACACCTTTAATATGCCAGGATAGAGAAAAATGGGTAAAGAAGTTGTGCTAATATGTACAATGGAATACCACTGAGCCATGAAATCAATGTCATACGGCTACTAGCAGCATGACAAGTGGATTCAGGTACGATGTTTCTAAGTGAAATAACTCACACAGAAAAAGATACTTATCATAAGATATCACTTATACAGGGAATGTAAAAACAGCTACACTTGAACTGAATTACAAAACAGAACACAGTCACACGTTTAGAAAACACACTATGGCTGCTTAACGGGAAAGGTGAGATGGGGTGATGCATAAAACAAGGGTTTCAAGTTAGCTCAGACACCGTTCCATAAAGCCAATATGTAATAGACAAGACCTACCCCTTGCTCAGTGAACTGGACTCAACACTCCCTATTCACGGCACAAAAATATATCTGACTAGTAAGAATCTTAAAACCTATGTATTGATATCTCTCTGTAAGTGACTCAAGTGGGTGTAAAGCAGCATAAACACAGCAGTGAAAATCAGCTAAACCCCATTCTAAAAATAAATTACAAAAAAAACCCAACAAATAAAATGAAAGAGAGAGAAATTAGTAAAAAGTTCGTTCAGGGGCAGTGAAGCAACCTGGATTGACCATATATAGATCCATGGCTGGGTTACACATAAGGCTGGACACTCTTGGGGCTGAGAGGATTGGAGAGGTTGGGTGAGCAAACGCAGATCCTTTAAAGTAATACTGCGTGGTACCCATCCCATGGGTCCCAAATCTCCTGGTTCAAGGGCATCTGCCTACATCGAAAACATGCATGAGAAACCCAGAAGATGATACATGGTGTGATCGGGAAAGGATTCTAAAACGCACCTCATTTCTCAACTCCTTGTGCTCGGGTTAGCCATTCCAGCCACTTTACTAGCAATCTCCCTCCTTGGAGAATCAGCACCTTTAACCTCCTGTTCCGTACAAGTTGCAAATTGTCCTCCTAAGGATGAATGGGAAGAGGGGGAACCAAAGAAAGACTAGGTCTAGGTGTTGTGACAAGCACATGCCACTCTATTTTCCCATGAGGAAGAAGAAGTAACCACAGGCTCAGCCTGTTCCCCGGAACCAGTATAGGGCCTGAAGCAATCCTGCGCTTTTGCAGCCAGTTCCCAAGAAATCGAGGTGAAAAATGGAGCTCAAGGGCACTGCAATTCACAAACCTGCAGAGTCATATATGATAACTCTCATCCACAAATATATTGAGAGAAGGCAACGAAGAGGATTTGAAAGCAAGGGAGAATTGTAGGAAACAGATTTCAGAAGGTAGATTCGAATCACCTTTAAAGCACATGAAGAGCGGCAAAACCTAGAAAATGATGCCCTTGGCAGAAAAGGGCGTATGCGTTTTTTCCTGAATATATTCAGGAAAAAACGCATACTCCCTTTTTGGCCAACCAAGCAACCTGGAAAGGCAAACCAGCGCTACAAAGAAGTCTCGCTTCCCATCGGTCAAAAGGGCCCTGCTGAATAAAGTGTCAAAACCAGAAATGCAGGACAGGCCATGGAGAAATGGGAGCCTTGCTACGCTGATAGGCGGGATGTAAATTGCCAAGAGGCACTCTAGAGAAGTGTACGGTGTGTCCCGAAACATCTAGAAAACACAGCTTAGTGACCATAAGGCACTTCTACTCACAAGCGTATAAATTGGGAAAACTAAAAATCAACAGGACACAGGCACCACAAAGATTAAGGTTGCTCTCTTGACAAGAAACTCCACTTCATTACACCTTAAATATCCCAGGAAAGAGAAAAATGGATAAAGAAGTTGTGGTCCTTATGCACAATGGAATATCACTCAGCCATGAAATCAACGTAATAAGGCTAGTAGAAGCATGATGAGTGGATTTAGGTACGACGATTCTAAATGAAATAAATCACACAGAAAAAGACACTTATCATAAAATATCACTTATACAGGGAATGTAAAAACCGCTAGTCTTGAACTGAATTACAAAACAGAACAGAGTCACACGTTTAGAAAACACACTATGGCTGCTTAACGGGAAAGGTGAGGTGGGGTGATGCATAAAACAAGGGTTTCAAATTAGCTCAGATACCGTTCCATAAACCCAATATGTAATAGACAAGACCTACTCCTTGCTCAGTGAATTGGACTCAAAACCCCCTATTCACCGCCCAAGAATATATCTGACTAGTAAGAATCTTAAAACCTATGTATTGATATCTCTCTGTAAGTGAGTCAAGTGGGTGTAAAGCGGCATAAACACAGCAGTGAAAAGCAGCTAAACCCCATTATAAAAATCAATTACTTTTAAAAACCCGTGAAAGAAAGACAGTGAAAGAGAGAGAAATTCTTACAAAATTCGTTCAGGGGCTGTGATGCCACCTGGATTGACCATATCTAGACCCACAGTTGATTGAGACATAAGGGTGGACACTCTTGGGGCTGAGAGGTTTGGTGAGGTTGGGTGAGGAAACGCAGACCCTTTAAAGTAATACTGCGTGGTGCCCATCCCATGGGTCCCAAATCTGCAGGTTCAAGGGCATCTTCCTACATCGAAAACATGCATGAGAAACCCAGAAGATGGTACACCGTTTGATCGGGAAAGGTTTCCAAAACGCACCTCATTTCTCATCTCCTTGTGCTCGGGTTCGCCATTCCAGCCGCTTTACTAGCAATCTCCCTCCTTGGAGAATCAGCACCTTTAACCTCCTGTTCCGTACAGGTTGCCATTTGTCCTGAGGATGAACGGGAAGAGGGGGAACCAATGAGAGACTAGCTCTAGGTGTTGGGACAGGCATAGGTCACTCTATTTTCCCATCAGGAAGAAGAATTAACCACAGGCTCAGCCTGCCGCCCGGGACCAGAATAGGGCCTGAAGCAATCCTGCGCTTTTGCGGCCAGCTCCCAAGAAAGCGAGTTGAAAAATGGAGCTCAGGGGCACGGCAATTCACAAACCTGCAGACTTATAAATGATAACTCTCGTCCACAAATATATTGAGGGAAGGCAACGAAGAGGATTGGAAAGCAAGGCAGAATTGCAGGAAACAGATCTCAGGAGGGAGATTCAAATCGCCTTTAAAGAACAGGAAAAGCGGCAAAACCTCGACAATGACGCCCTTGGCCAAAAAGGGCGGATGCGTTTTTTCCTGAATATATTCAGGAAAAAACGCATCCGCCCTTTTTGGCCAACCAAGCAACCTGGAAAGGAAAATCAGCGCTACAAAGAAGTCTCGCTTCCCATCGGTCAAAAGGGCCATGCTGAATAAAGTGTCAAAACCAGAAATGCAGGACAGGCCATGGAGAAACGGGAGCCTGGCTACGCTGATGGGCGGGATGTAAATTGCCAAGAGCCACTCTGGAGAAGTGTACGGTGTGTCCTGAAACATCTAAAAAACTCAGCTTAGAGAGCATAGGGCACTTCCACTCATGGGCGTATAAATTGGGAAAACTAAAAATCAGCAAGACACAGGCACCCCAAAGTTTAGGGCTGCTCTGTTGACAAGAACCTCCACTTCGTTACACCTTAAATATCCCAGGAAAGAGAAAAATGGATAAAGAAGTTGTGGTCCTTATGTACAATGGAATATCACTCAGCCATGAAATCAACGTCATAAGGCTAGTAGCAGCATGATGAGTGGATTTAGGTACGACGATTCTAAGTGAAATAATTCACACAGAAAAACACACTTATCATAAAATATCACTTATACAGGGAATGTAAAAACAGCTACCCTTGAACTGAATTACAAAACAGAACAGAGTCACACGTTTAGAAGACACACTATGGCTGCTTAACGGGATAGGTGAGGTGGGGTGATGCATAAAACAAGGGTTTCAAATTAGCTCAGATACCGTTCCATAAACCCAATAGGTAATAGACAAGACCTACTCCTTGCTCAGTGAATTGGACTCAACACCCCCTATTCACCGCCCAAGAATATATCTGACTAGTAAGAATCTTAAAACCTATGTATTGATATCTCTCTGTAAGTGAGTCAAGTGGGTTAAAGCGGCATAAACACAGCAGTGAAAAGCAGCTACACCCCATTATAAAAATCAATTACTTTTAAAATCCCGTGAAACAAAGACAGTGAAAGAGAGAGAAATTCTTACAAAATTCGTTCAGGGGCTGTGATGCCACCTGGATTGACCATATCTAGACGCACAGCTGATTGAGACATAAGGGTGGACCCTCTTGGGGCTGAAAGTTTTGGTGAGGTTGGGTGAGGAAACGCAGACCCTTTAAAGTAATACTGCGTGGTGCCCATCCCATGGGTCCCAAATCTCCAGGTTCAAGGGCATCTTCCTACATCGAAAACATGCATGAGAAACCCAGAAGATGGTACACCGTGTGATCGGGCAAGGTTTCCAAAACGCACCTCATTTCTCATCTCCTTGTGCTAGGGTTCGCCATTCCAGCCGCTTTACTAGCAATCTCCCTCCTTGGAGAATCAGCACCTTTAACCTCCTGTTCCGTACAGGTTGCAATTTGTCCTGAGGATGAACGGGAAGAAGGGGAACCAATGAGAGACTAGCTCTAAGTGTTGGGACAGGCACAGGTCACTCTATTTTCCCATCAGGAAGAAGAATTAACCACAGGTTCAGCCTGCCGCCCGGGACCAGAATAGGGCCTGAAGCAATCCTGCGCTTTTGCGGCCAGCTCCCAAGAAAGCGAGTTGAACAATGGAGCTCAGGGGCACTGCAATTCACAAACCTGCAGACTTATAAATGATAACTCTCGTCCACAAATATATTGAGGGAAGGCAACCAAGCGGATTTGAAAGCAAGGCAGAATTGCAGGAAACAGATCTCAGGAGGGAGATTCGAATCGCCTTTAAAGCACAGGAAAAGCGGCAAAACCTCGACAATGATGCCCTTGGCCAAAAAGGGCGGATGCGTTTTTTCCTGAATATATTCAGGAAAAAACGCATCCGCCCTTTTTGGCCAACCAAGCAACCTGGAAAGGAAAATCAGCGCTACAAAGAAGTCTCGCTTCCCATCGGTCAAAAGGGCCATGCTGAATAAAGTGTCAAAACCAGAAATGCAGGACAGGCCATGGAGAAACGGGAGCCTGGCTACGCTGATGGGCGGGATGTAAATTGCCAAGAGCCACTCTGGAGAAGTGTACGGTGTGTCCTGAAACATCTAAAAAACTCAGCTTAGAGAGCATAGGGCACTTCCACTCATGGGCGTATAAATTGGGAAAACTAAAAATCAGCAAGACACAGGCACCCCAAAGTTTAGGGCTGCTCTGTTGACAAGAACCTCCACTTCGTTACACCTTAAATATCCCAGGAAAGAGAAAAATGGATAAAGAAGTTGTGGTCCTTATGTACAATGGACTATCACTCAGCCATGAAATCAACGTCATAAGGCTAGTAGCAGCATGATGAGTGGATTTAGGTACGACGATTCTAAGTGAAATAAGTCACACAGAAAAGGACACTTATCATAAGATATCACTTATCGAGGGAATGTAAAAACCGCTACCCTTGAACTGAATTACAAAACAGAACAGAGTCACACGTTTAGAAAACACACTATGGCTGCTTAACGGGAAAGGTGAGGTGGGGTGATGCATAAAACAAGGGTTTCAAATTAGCTCAGATACCGTTCCATAAACCCAATAGGTAATAGACAAGACCTACTCCTTGCTCAGTGAATTGGACTCAACACCTCCTATTCACCGCCCAAGAATATATCTGACTAGTAAGAATCTTAAAACCTATGTATTGATATCTCTCTGTAAGTGAGTCAAGTGGGTGTAAAGCGGCATAAACACAGCAGTGAAAAGCAGCTAAACCCCATTATAAAAATCAATTACTTTTAAAAACCCGTGAAACAAAGACAGTGAAAGAGAGAGAAATTCTTACAAAATTCGTTCAGGGGCTGTGATGCCACCTGGATTGACCATATCTAGACGCACAGCTGATTGAGACATAAGGGTGGACACTCTTGGGGCTGAAAGGTTTGGTGAGGTTGGGTGAGGAAACGCAGACCCTTTAAAGTAATACTGCGTGGTGCCCATCCCATGGGTCCCAAATCTCCAGGTTCAAGGGCATCTTCCTACATCGAAAACATGCATGAGAAACCCAGAAGATGGTACACCGTGTGATCGGGCAAGGTTTCCAAAACGCACCTCATTTCTCATCTCCTTGTGCTAGGGTTCGCCATTCCAGCCGCTTTACTAGCAATCTCCCTCCTTGGAGAATCAGCACCTTTAACCTCCTGTTCCGTACAGGTTGCAATTTGTCCTGAGGATGAACGGGAAGAAGGGGAACCAATGAGAGACTAGCTCTAAGTGTTGGGACAGGCACAGGTCACTCTATTTTCCCATCAGGAAGAAGAATTAACCACAGGTTCAGCCTGCCGCCCGGGACCAGAATAGGGCCTGAAGCAATCCTGCGCTTTTGCGGCCAGCTCCCAAGAAAGCGAGTTGAACAATGGAGCTCAGGGGCACTGCAATTCACAAACCTGCAGACTTATAAATGATAACTCTCGTCCACAAATATATTGAGGGAAGGCAACCAAGCGGATTTGAAAGCAAGGCAGAATTGCAGGAAACAGATCTCAGGAGGGAGATTCGAATCGCCTTTAAAGCACAGGAAAAGCGGCAAAACCTCGACAATGATGCCCTTGGCCAAAAAGGGCGGATGCGTTTTTTCCTGAATATATTCAGGAAAAAAACGCATCCGCCCTTTTTGGCCAACCAAGCAACCTGGAAAGGAAAATCAGCGCTACAAAGAAGTCTCGCTTCCCATCGGTCAAAAGGGCCATGCTGAATAAAGTGTCAAAACCAGAAATGCAGGACAGGCCATGGAGAAACGGGAGCCTGGCTACGCTGATGGGCGGGATGTAAATTGCCAAGAGCCACTCTGGAGAAGTGTACGGTGTGTCCTGAAACATCTAAAAAACTCAGCTTAGAGAGCATAGGGCACTTCCACTCATGGGCGTATAAATTGGGAAAACTAAAAATCAGCAAGACACAGGCACCCCAAAGTTTAGGGCTGCTCTGTTGACAAGAACCTCCACTTCGTTACACCTTAAATATCCCAGGAAAGAGAAAAATGGATAAAGAAGTTGTGGTCCTTATGTACAATGGAATATCACTCAGCCATGAAATCAACGTCATAAGGCTAGTAGCAGCATGATGAGTGGATTTAGGTACGACGATTCTAAGTGAAATAATTCACACAGAAAAACACACTTATCATAAAATATCACTTATACAGGGAATGTAAAAACAGCTACCCTTGAACTGAATTACAAAACAGAACAGAGTCACACGTTTAGAAGACACACTATGGCTGCTTAACGGGATAGGTGAGGTGGGGTGATGCATAAAACAAGGGTTTCAAATTAGCTCAGATACCGTTCCATAAACCCAATAGGTAATAGACAAGACCTACTCCTTGCTCAGTGAATTGGACTCAACACCCCCTATTCACCGCCCAAGAATATATCTGACTAGTAAGAATCTTAAAACCTATGTATTGATATCTCTCTGTAAGTGAGTCAAGTGGGTTAAAGCGGCATAAACACAGCAGTGAAAAGCAGCTACACCCCATTATAAAAATCAATTACTTTTAAAATCCCGTGAAACAAAGACAGTGAAAGAGAGAGAAATTCTTACAAAATTCGTTCAGGGGCTGTGATGCCACCTGGATTGACCATATCTAGACGCACAGCTGATTGAGACATAAGGGTGGACCCTCTTGGGGCTGAAAGTTTTGGTGAGGTTGGGTGAGGAAACGCAGACCCTTTAAAGTAATACTGCGTGGTGCCCATCCCATGGGTCCCAAATCTCCAGGTTCAAGGGCATCTTCCTACATCGAAAACATGCATGAGAAACCCAGAAGATGGTACACCGTGTGATCGGGCAAGGTTTCCAAAACGCACCTCATTTCTCATCTCCTTGTGCTAGGGTTCGCCATTCCAGCCGCTTTACTAGCAATCTCCCTCCTTGGAGAATCAGCACCTTTAACCTCCTGTTCCGTACAGGTTGCAATTTGTCCTGAGGATGAACGGGAAGAAGGGGAACCAATGAGAGACTAGCTCTAAGTGTTGGGACAGGCACAGGTCACTCTATTTTCCCATCAGGAAGAAGAATTAACCACAGGTTCAGCCTGCCGCCCGGGACCAGAATAGGGCCTGAAGCAATCCTGCGCTTTTGCGGCCAGCTCCCAAGAAAGCGAGTTGAACAATGGAGCTCAGGGGCACTGCAATTCACAAACCTGCAGACTTATAAATGATAACTCTCGTCCACAAATATATTGAGGGAAGGCAACCAAGCGGATTTGAAAGCAAGGCAGAATTGCAGGAAACAGATCTCAGGAGGGAGATTCGAATCGCCTTTAAAGCACAGGAAAAGCGGCAAAACCTCGACAATGATGCCTTTGGCCAAAAAGGGCGGATGCGTTTTTTCCTGAATATATTCAGGAAAAAACGCATCCGCCCTTTTTGGCCAACCAAGCAACCTGGAAAGGAAAATCAGCGCTACAAAGAAGTCTCGCTTCCCATCGGTCAAAAGGGCCATGCTGAATAAAGTGTCAAAACCAGAAATGCAGGACAGGCCATGGAGAAACGGGAGCCTGGCTACGCTGATGGGCGGGATGTAAATTGCCAAGAGCCACTCTGGAGAAGTGTACGGTGTGTCCTGAAACATCTAAAAAACTCAGCTTAGAGAGCATAGGGCACTTCCACTCATGGGCGTATAAATTGGGAAAACTAAAAATCAGCAAGACACAGGCACCCCAAAGTTTAGGGCTGCTCTGTTGACAAGAACCTCCACTTCGTTACACCTTAAATATCCCAGGAAAGAGAAAAATGGATAAAGAAGTTGTGGTCCTTATGTACAATGGAATATCACTCAGCCATGAAATCAACGTCATAAGGCTAGTAGCAGCATGATCAGTGGATTTAGGTACGATGATTCTAAGTGAAATGAGTCACACAGAAAAGGACACTTATCATAAGATATCACTTATAGAGGGAATGTAAAAACCGCTACCCTTGAACTGAATTACAAAACAGAACAGAGTCTCACGTTTAGAAAACACACTATGGCTGCTTAACGGGAAAGGTGAGGTGGGGTGATGCATAAAACAAGGGTTTCAAATTAGCTCAGATACCGTTCCATAAACCCAATAGGTAATAGACAAGACCTACTCCTTGCTCAGTGAATTGGACTCAACACCCCCTATTCACCGCCCAAGAATATATCTGACTAGTAAGAATCTTAAAACCTATGTATTGATATCTCTCTGTAAGTGAGTCAAGTGGGTGTAAAGCAGCATAAACACAGCAGTGAAAAGCAGCTAAACCCCATTATAAAAATCAATTACTTTTAAAAACCCGTGAAACAAAGACAGTGAAACAGAGAGAAATTCTTACAAAATTCGTTCAGGGGCTGTGATGCCACCTGGATTGACCATATCTAGACCCACAGTTGATTGAGACATAAGGGTGGACACTCTTGGGGCTGAGAGGTTTGGTGAGGTTGGGTGAGGAAACGCAGACCCTTTAGAGTAATACTGCGTGGTGCCCATCCCATGGGTCCCAAATCTCCAGGTTCAAGGGCATCTTCCTACATCGAAAACATGCATGAGAAACCCAGAAGATGGTACACCGTGTGATCGGGCAAGGTTTCCAAAACGCACCTCATTTCTCATCTCCTTGTGCTCGGGTTCGCCATTCCAGCCGCTTTACTAGCAATCTCCCTCCTTGGAGAATCAGCACCTTTAACCTCCTGTTCCGTACAGGTTGCAATTTGTCCTGAGGATGAACGGGAAGAGGGGGAACCAATGAGAGACTAGCTCTAGGTGTTGGGACAGGCACAGGTCACTCTATTTTCCCATCAGGAAGAAGAATTAACCACAGGCTCAGCCTGCCGCCCGGGACCAGAATAGGGCCTGAAGCAATCCTGCGCTTTTGCGGCCAGCTCCCAAGAAAGCGAGTTGAAAAATGGAGCTCAGGGGCACTGCAATTCACAAACCTGCAGACTTATAAATGATAACTCTCGTTCACAAATATATTGAGGGAAGGCAACGAAGAGGATTTGAAAGCAAGGCAGAATTGCAGGAAACAGATCTCAGGAGGGAGATTCGAATCGCCTTTAAAGAACAGGAAAAGCGGCAAAACCTTGACAATGATGCCCTTGGCCAAAAAGGGCGTATGCGTTTTTTCCTGAATATATTCAGGAAAAAACGCATCCGCCCTTTTTGGCCAACCAAGCAACCTGGAAAGGCAAATCAGCGCTACAAAGAAGTCTCGCTTCCCATCGGTCAAAAGGGCCATGCTGAAAAAAGTGTCAAAACCAGAAATGCAGGACAGGCCATGGAGAAACGGGAGCCTGGCTACGCTGATGGGCGGGATGTAAATTGCCAACAGCCACTCTGGAGAAGTGTACGGTGTGTCCTGAAACATCTAAAAAACTCAGCTTAGAGAGCATAGGGCACTTCCACTCATGGGCGTATAAATTGGGAAAACTAAAAATCAGCAAGACACAGGCACCCCAAAGTTTAGGGCTGCTCTGTTGACAAGAACCTCCACTTCGTTACACCTTAAATATCCCAGGAAAGAGAAAAATGGATAAAGAAGTTGTGGTCCTTATGTACAATGGAATATCACTCAGCCATGAAATCAACGTCATAAGGCTAGTAGCAGCATGATGAGTGGATTTAGGTACGACGATTCTAAGTGAAATAAGTCACACAGAAAAACACACTTATCATAAAATATCACTTATACAGGGAATGTAAAAACAGCTACCCTTGAACTGAATTACAAAACAGAACAGAGTCACACGTTTAGAAGACACACTATGGCTGCTTAACGGGATAGGTGAGGTGGGGTGATGCATAAAACAAGGGTTTCAAATTAGCTCAGATACCGTTCCATAAACCCAATAGGTAATAGACAAGACCTACTCCTTGCTCAGTGAATTGGACTCAACACCCCCTATTCACCGCCCAAGAATATATCTGACTAGTAAGAATCTTAAAACCTATGTATTGATATCTCTCTGTAAGTGAGTCAAGTGGGTTAAAGCGGCATAAACACAGCAGTGAAAAGCAGCTACACCCCATTATAAAAATCAATTACTTTTAAAATCCCGTGAAACAAAGACAGTGAAAGAGAGAGAAATTCTTACAAAATTCGTTCAGGGGCTGTGATGCCACCTGGATTGACCATATCTAGACCCACAGCTGATTGAGACATAAGGGTGGACACTCTTGGGGCTGAGAGGTTTGGTGAGGTTGGGTGAGGAAACGCAGACCCTTTAAAGTAATACTGCGTGGTGCCCATCCCATGGGTCCCAAATCTCCAGGTTCAAGGGCATCTTCCTACATCGAAAACATGCATGAGAAACCCAGAAGATGGTACACCGTGTGATCGGGAAAGGTTTCCAAAACGCACCTCATTTCTCATCTCCTTGTGCTCGGGTTCGCCATTCCAGCCGCTTTACTAGCAATCTCCCTCCTTGGAGAATCAGCACCTTTAACCTCCTGTTCCGTACAGGTTGCAATTTGTCCTGAGGATGAACGGGAAGAGGGGGAACCAATGAGAGACTAGCTCTAGGTGTTGGGACAGGCACAGGTCACTCTATTTTCCCATCAGGAAGAAGAATTAACCACAGGCTCAGCCTGCCGCCCGGGACCAGAATAGGGCCTGAAGCAATCCTGCGCTTTTGCGGCCAGCTCCCAAGAAAGCGAGTTGAAAAATGGAGCTCAGGGGCACTGCAATTCACAAACCTGCAGACTTATAAATGATAACTCTCGTCCACAAATATATTGAGGGAAGGCAACGAAGAGGATTGGAAAGCAAGGCAGAATTGCAGGAAACAGATCTCAGGAGGGAGATTCGAATCGCCTTTAAAGAACAGGAAAAGCAGCAAAACCTCGACAATGATGCCCTTGGCCAAAAAGGGCGTACGCGTTTTTTCCTGAATATGTTCAGGAAAAAACGCATCCGCCCTTTTTGGCCAACCAAGCAACCTGGAAAGGCAAATCAGCGCTACAAAGAAGTCTCGCTTCCCATCGGTCAAAAGGGCCATGCTGAATAAAGTGTCAAAACCAGAAATGCAGGACAGGCCATGGAGAAACGGGAGCCTGGCTACGCTGATGGGCGGGATGTAAATTGCCAAGAGCCACTCTGGAGAAGTGTACGGTGTGTCCTGAAACATCTAAAAAACTCAGCTTAGAGAGCATAGGGCACTTCCACTCATGGGCGTATAAATTGGGAAAACTAAAAATCAGCAAGACACAGGCACCCCAAAGTTTAGGGCTGCTCTGTTGACAAGAACCTCCACTTCGTTACACCTTAAATATCCCAGGAAAGAGAAAAATGGATAAAGAAGTTGTGGTCCTTATGTACAATGGAATATCACTCAGCCATGAAATCAACGTCATAAGGCTAGTAGCAGCATGATGAGTGGATTTAGGTACGACGATTCTAAGTGAAATAAGTCACACAGAAAAGGACACTTATCATAAGATATCACTTATCGAGGGAATGTAAAAACCGCTACCCTTGAACTGAATTACAAAACAGAACAGAGTCACACGTTTAGAAAACACACTATGGCTGCTTAACGGGAAAGGTGAGGTGGGGTGATGCATAAAACAATGGTTTCAAATTAGCTCAGATACCGTTCCATAAACCCAATAGGTAATAGACAAGACCTACTCCTTGCTCAGTGAATTGGACTCAACACCTCCTATTCACCGCCCAAGAATATATCTGACTAGTAAGAATCTTAAAACCTATGTATTGATATCTCTCTGTAAGTGAGTCAAGTGGGTGTAAAGCGGCATAAACACAGCAGTGAAAAGCAGCTAAACCCCATTATAAAAATCAATTACTTTTAAAAACCCGTGAAACAAAGACAGTGAAAGAGAGAGAAATTCTTACAAAATTCGTTCAGGGGCTGTGATGCCACCTGGATTGACCATATCTAGACGCACAGCTGATTGAGACATAAGGGTGGACACTCTTGGGGCTGAAAGGTTTGGTGAGGTTGGGTGAGGAAACGCAGACCCTTTAAAGTAATACTGCGTGGTGCCCATCCCATGGGTCCCAAATCTCCAGGTTCAAGGGCATCTTCCTACATCGAAAACATGCATGAGAAACCCAGAAGATGGTACACCGTGTGATCGGGCAAGGTTTCCAAAACGCACCTCATTTCTCATCTCCTTGTGCTAGGGTTCGCCATTCCAGCCGCTTTACTAGCAATCTCCCTCCTTGGAGAATCAGCACCTTTAACCTCCTGTTCCGTACAGGTTGCAATTTGTCCTGAGGATGAACGGGAAGAAGGGGAACCAATGAGAGACTAGCTCTAAGTGTTGGGACAGGCACAGGTAACTCTATTTTCCCATCAGGAAGAAGAATTAACCACAGGTTCAGCCTGCCGCCCGGGACCAGAATAGGGCCTGAAGCAATCCTGCGCTTTTGCGGCCAGCTCCCAAGAAAGCGAGTTGAACAATGGAGCTCAGGGGCACTGCAATTCACAAACCTGCAGACTTATAAATGATAACTCTCGTCCACAAATATATTGAGGGAAGGCAACAAAGCGGATTTGAAAGCAAGGCAGAATTGCAGGAAACAGATCTCAGGAGGGAGATTCGAATCGCCTTTAAAGCACAGGAAAAGCGGCAAAACCTCGACAATGATGCCCTTGGCCAAAAAGGGCGGATGCGTTTTTTCCTGAATATATTCAGGAAAAAACGCATCCGCCCTTTTTGGCCAACCAAGCAACCTGGAAAGGAAAATCAGCGCTACAAAGAAGTCTCGCTTCCCATCGGTCAAAAGGGCCATGCTGAATTAAGTGTCAAAACCAGAAATGCAGGACAGGCCATGGAGAAACGGGAGCCTGGCTACGCTGATGGGCGGGATGTAAATTGCCAAGAGCCACTCTGGAGAAGTGTACGGTGTGTCCTGAAACATCTAAAAAACTCAGCTTAGAGAGCATAGGGCACTTCCACTCATGGGCGTATAAATTGGGAAAACTAAAAATCAGCAAGACACAGGCACCCCAAAGTTTAGGGCTGCTCTGTTGACAAGAACCTCCACTTCGTTACACCTTAAATATCCCAGGAAAGAGAAAAATGGATAAAGAAATTGTGGTCCTTATGTACAATGGAATATCACTCAGCCATGAAATCAACGTCATAAGGCTAGTAGCAGCAAGATGAGTGGATTTAGGTACGACGATTCTAAGTGAAATAAGTCACACAGAAAAACACACTTATCATAAAATATCACTTATACAGGGAATGTAAAAACCGCTAGTCTTGAACTGAATTACAAAACAGAACAGAGTCACAAGTTTAGAAAACACACTATGGCTGCTTAACGGGAAAGGTGAGGTGGGGTGATGCATAAAACAAGGGTTTCAAATTAGCTCAGATACCGTTCCATAAACCCAATATGTAATAGACAAGACCTACTCCTTGCTCAGTGAATTGGACTCAAAACCCCCATTCACCGCCCAAGAATATATCTGACTAGTAAGAATCTTAAAAGCTATGTATAGATATCTCTCTGTAAGTGAGTCAAGTGGGTGTAAAGCGGCATAAACACAGCAGTGAAAAGCAGCTAAACCCCATTATAAAAATCAATTACTTTTAAAAACCCGTGAAAGAAAGACAGTGAAAGAGAGAGAAATTCTTACAAAATTCGTTCAGGGGCTGTGATGCCACCTGGATTGACCATATCTAGACCCACAGTTGATTGAGACATAAGGGTGGACACTCTTGGGGCTGAGAGGTTTGGTGAGGTTGGGTGAGGAAACGCAGATCCTTTAAAGTAATACTGCGTGGTGCCCATCCCATGGGTCCCAAATCTGCAGGTTCAAGGGCATCTTCCTACATCGAAAACATGCATGAGAAACCCAGAAGATGGTACACCGTGTGATCGGGAAAGGTTTCCAAAACGCACCTCATTTCTCATCTCCTTGTGCTCGGGTTCGCCATTCCAGCCGCTTTACTAGCAATCTCCCTCCTTGGAGAATCAGCACCTTTAACCTCCTGTTCCGTACAGGTTGCAATTTGTCCTGAGGATGAACGGGAAGAGGGGGAACCAATGAGAGACTAGCTCTAGGTGTTGGGACAGGCACAGGTCACTCTATTTTCCCATCAGGAAGAAGAATTAACCACAGGCTCAGCCTGCCGCCCGGGACCAGAATAGGGCCTGAAGCAATCCTGCGCTTTTGCGGCCAGCTCCCAAGAAAGCGAGTTGAAAAATGGAGCTCAGGGGCACTGCAATTCACAAACCTGCAGACTTATAAATGGTAACTCTCGTCCACAAATATATTGAGGGAAGGCAACGAAGAGGATTTGAAAGCAAGGCAGAATTGCAGGAAACAGATCTCAGGAGGGAGATTCGAATCGCCTTTAAAGAACAGGAAAAGCGGCAAAACCTCGACAATGATGCCCTTGGCCAAAAAGGGCGTACGCGTTTTTTCCTGAATATGTTCAGGAAAAAACGCATCCGCCCTTTTTGGCCAACCAAGCAACCTGGAAAGGCAAATCAGCAGTACAAAGAAGTCTCGCTTACCATCGGTCAAAAGGGCCATGCTGAATAAAGTGTCAAAACCAGAAATGCAGGACAGGCCATGGAGAAACGGGAGCCTGGCTACGCTGATGGGCGGGATGTAAATTGCCAAGAGCCACTCTGGAGAAGTGTACGGTGTGTCCTGAAACATCTAAAAAACTCAGCTTAGAGAGCATAGGGCACTTCCACTCATGGGCGTATAAATTGGGAAAACTAAAAATCAGCAAGACACAGGCACCCCAAAGTTTAGGGCTGCTCTGTTGACAAGAACCTCCACTTCGTTACACCTTAAATATCCCAGGAAAGAGAAAAATGGATAAAGAAGTTGTGGTCCTTATGTACAATGGAATATCACTCAGCCATGAAATCAACGTCATAAGGTTAGTAGCAGCATGATGAGAGGATTTAGGTACGATGATTCTAAGTGAAATGAGTCACACAGAAAAGGACACTTATCATAAGATATCACTTATCGAGGGAATGTAAAAACCGCTACCCTTGAACTGAATTACAAAACAGAACAGAGTCTCACGTTTAGAAAACACACTATGGCTGCTTAACGGGAAAGGTGAGGTGGGGTGATGCATAAAACAAGGGTTTCAAATTAGCTCAGATACCGTTCCATAAACACAATAGGTAATAGACAAGACCTACTCCTTGCTCAGTGAATTGGACTCAACACCCCCTATTCACCGCCCAAGAATATATCTGACTAGTAAGAATCTTAAAACCTATGTATTGATATCTCTCTGTAAGTGAGTCAAGTGGGTGTAAAGCGGCATAAACACAGCAGTGAAAAGCAGCTAAACCCCATTATAAAAATCAATTACTTTTAAAATCCCGTGAAACAAAGACAGTGAAACAGAGAGAAATTCTTACAAAATTCGTTCAGGGGCTGTGATGCCACCTGGATTGACCATATCTAGACCCACAGTTGATTGAGACATAAGGGTGGACACTCTTGGGGCTGAGAGGTTTGGTGAGGTTGGGTGAGGAAACGCAGACCCTTTAGAGTAATACTGCGTGGTGCCCATCCCATGGGTCCCAAATCTCCAGGTTCAAGGGCATCTTCCTACATCGAAAACATGCATGATAAACCCAGAAGATGGTACACCGTGTGATCGGGCAAGGTTTCCAAAACGCACCTCATTTCTCATCTCCTTGTGCTCGGGTTCGCCATTCCAGCCGCTTTACTAGCAATCTCCCTCCTTGGAGAATCAGCACCTTTAACCTCCTGTTCCGTACAGGTTGCAATTTGTCCTGAGGATGAACGGGAAGAGGGGGAACCAATGAGAGACTAGCTCTAGGTGTTGGGACAGGCACAGGTCACTCTATTTTCCCATCAGGAAGAAGAATTAACCACAGGCTCAGCCTGCCGCCCGGGACCAGAATAGGGCCTGAAGCAATCCTGCGCTTTTGCGGCCAGCTCCCAAGAAAGCGAGTTGAAAAATGGAGCTCAGGGGCACTGCAATTCACAAACCTGCAGACTTATAAATGATAACTCTCGTTCACAAATATATTGAGGGAAGGCAACGAAGAGGATTTGAAAGCAAGGCAGAATTGCAGGAAACAGATCTCAGGAGGGAGATTCGAATCGCCTTTAAAGAACAGGAAAAGCGGCAAAACCTTGACAATGATGCCCTTGGCCAAAAAGGGCGGATGCGTTTTTTCCTGAATATATTCAGGAAAAAACGCATCCGCCCTTTTTGGCCAACCAAGCAACCTGGAAAGGCAAATCAGCGCTACAAAGAAGTCTCGCTTCCCATCGGTCAAAAGGGCCATGCTGAATAAAGTGTCAAAACCAGAAATGCAGGACAGGCCATGGAGAAACGGGAGCCTGGCTACGCTGATGGGCGGGATGTAAATTGCCAACAGCCACTCTGGAGAAGTGTACGGTGTGTCCTGAAACATCTAAAAAACTCAGCTTAGAGAGCATAGGGCACTTCCACTCATGGGCGTATAAATTGGGAAAACTAAAAATCAGCAAGACACAGGCACCCCAAAGTTTAGGGCTGCTCTGTTGACAAGAACCTCCACTTCGTTACACCTTAAATATCCCAGGAAAGAGAAAAATGGATAAAGAAGTTGTGGTCCTTATGTACAATGGAATATCACTCAGCCATGAAATCAACGTCATAAGGCTGGTAGCAGCATGATGAGTGGATTTAGGTACGATGATTCTATGTGAAATAAGTCACACAGAAAAGGACACTTACCATAAGATATCACTTATAGAGGGAATGTAAAAACCGCTACCCTTGAACTGAATTACAAAACAGAACAGAGTCACACGTTTAGAAAACACACTACGGCTGCTTAACGGGAAAGGTGAGGTGGGGTGATGCATAAAACAAGGGTTTCAAATTAGCTCAGATACCGTTCCATAAACCCAATAGGTAATAGACAAGACCTACTCCTTGCTCAGTGAATTGGACTCAACAACCCCTATTCACCGCCCAAGAATCTATCTGACTAGTAAGAATCTTAAAACCTATGTATTGATATCTCTCTGTAAGTGAGTCAAGTGGGTGTAAAGCGGCATAAACACAGCAGTGAAAAGCAGCTAAACCCCATTATAAAAGTCAATTACTTTTAAAAACCCGTGAAACAAAGACAGTGAAAGACAGAGAAATTCTTACACAATTCGTTCAGGGGCTGTGGTGACACCTGGATTGACCATATCTAGACCCACAGCTGACTGAGACATAAGGGTGGACACTCATGGGGCTGAGAGGTTTGGTGAGGTTGGGTGAGGAAACGCAGACCCTTTAAAGCAATACTGCGTGGTACCCATCCCATGGGTCCCAAATCTCCAGGTTCAAGGGCATCTTCCTACATCGAAAACATGCATGAGAAACCCAGAAGATGGTACACCGTGTGATCGGGAAAGGTTTCCAAAACGCACCTCATTTCTCATCTCCTTGTTCTCCGGTTCGCCATTCCATCCGCTTTACTAGCAATCTCCCTCCTCGGAGAATCAGCACCTTTAACCTCCTGTTCCGTACAGGTTGCAATTTGTCCTGAGGATGAACGGGAAGAGGGGGAACCAATGAGAAACTAGCTCTAGGTGTAGGGACAGGAAAAGGTCACTCTATTTTCTCATCAGGAAGAAGAATTAACCACAGGCTCAGCCTGCCGGCCGGAACCAAAATAGGGCCTGAAGCAATCCTGCGCTTTTGAGGCCAGCTCCCAAGAAAGCGAGTTGAAAAATGGAGCTCAGGGGCACTGCAATTCACAAACCTGCAGAATTATAAATGATAACTCTCGTCCACAAATATATTGAGGGAAGGTAACGAAGAGGAGTTGAAAGCAAGGCAGAATTGCAGGAAACAGATTTCAGGAGGGAGATTCGAATCGCCTTTAAAGCACAGGAAAAGCGGCAAAACCTCGACAATGATGCCCTTGGCCAAAAAGGGCGTATGCGTTTTTTCCTGAATATATTCAGGAGAAAACGAATACGCCCTTTTTGGCCAACCAAGCAACCTGGAAAGGCAAATCAGCACTACAAAGAAGTCTCGCTTCTCATCGGTCAAAAGGGCCCTGCTGAATAAAGTGTCAAAACCAGAAATGCAGGACAGGCCATGGAGAAATGGGAGCCTTGCTACGCTGATGGGCGGGACGTAAATTGCCAACAGCCACTCTGGAGAAGTGTACGGTATGTCCTGAAACATCTAAGAAACTCAACTTAGAGAGCATAGGGCACTTCCACTCATGGGCGTATAAATTGGGAAAACTAAAAATCAACAAGACACAGGCACCCCAAAGTTTAGGGCTGCTCTGTTGACAAGAACCTCCACTTCGTTACACCTTAAATATCCCAGGAAAGAGAAAAATGGATAAAGAAGTTGTGGTCCTTATGTACAATGGAATATCACTCAGCCATGAAATCAACGTCATAAGGCTAGTAGCAGCATGATGAGTGGATTTAGGTATGACGATTCGAAGTGAAATAAGTCACACAGAAAAAGACACTTATCATAAGATATCACTTATAGAGGGAATGTAAAAACCGCTACCCTTGAACTGAATTACAAAACAGAACAGAGACACACGTTTAGAAAACACACTATGGCTGCTTAACGGTAAAGGTGAGGTGGGGTGATGCAGAAAACAAGGGTTTCAAATTAGCTCAGACACCGTTCCATAAACCCAATAGGTAATAGACAAGACCTACTCCTTGCTCAGTGAATTGGACTCAACACCCCCTATTCACCGCCCAAGAATATATCTGACTAGTAAGAATCTTAAAACCTATGTATTGATATCTCTCTTTAAGTGAGTCAAGTGGGTGTAAAGCGGCAGAAACACAGCAGTGAAAAGCAGCTAAACCCCATTTTAAAAGTCAATTACTTTTAAAAACCCGTGAAACAAAGACAGTGAAAGAGAGAGAAATTCTTACAAAATTCGTTCAGGGGCTGTGATGCCACGTGGATTGACCATATCTAGAACCACAGCTGATTGAGACATAAGGGTGGACACTCATGGGGCTGAGAGATTTGGTGAGGTTGGGTGAGGAAACGCAGACCCTTTAAAGTAATACTGCGTGGTACCCATCCCATGGGTCCCAAATCTCCAGGTTCAAGGGCATCTTCCTACATCGAAAACATGCATGAGAAACACAGAAGACGGTACACCGTGTGATCGGGAAAGGTTTCTAAAACGCACCTCATTTCTCATCTCCTTGTGCTCGGGTTCGCCATTCCAGCCGCTTCACTAGCAATCTGCTTCCTTGGAGAATCAGCACCTTTAACCTCCTGTTCCGTACAGGTTGCAATTTGTCTTGAGGATGAACGGGAAGAGGGGGAACCAATGAGAGACAAGCTCTAGGTGTAGGGACAGTCACAGGTCACTCTATTTTCTCATCAGGAAGAAGAATTAACCACAGGCTCAGCCTGTCGGCCGGAACCAAAATAGGGCCTGAAGCAATCTTGCGCTTTTGAGGCCAGCTCCCAAGAAAGCGACTTGAAAAATGGAGCTCAGCGGCATTGCAATTCACAAACCTGCAGACTTATAAATGATAACTCTCGTCCACAAATATATTGAGGGAAGGCAACGAAGAGGATTTGAAAGCAAGGCAGAATTTCAGGAAACACATTTCAGGAGGGAGATTCGAATCGCCTTTAAAGCACAGGAAAAGGGGCAAAACCTCGACAATGACGCCCTTGGCCAAAAAGGGCGTATGCGTTTTTTCCTGAATATATTCAGGAAAAAACGCATACGCCCTTTTTGGCCAACCAAGCAACCTGGAAAGGCAAATCAGCGCTACAAAGAAGACTCGCTTCCCATCGGTCAAAAGGGCCATGCTGAATAAAGTGTCAAAACCAGAAATGCAGGACAGGCCATGGAGAAACGGGAGCCTGGCTACGCTGATGGGCGGGATGTAAATTGCCAACAGCCACTCTGGAGAAGTGTACGGTGTGTCCTGAAACATCTAAAAAACTCAGCTTAGAGAGCATAGGGCACTTCCACTCATGGGCGTATAAATTGGGAAAACTAAAAATCAGCAAGACACAGGCTCCCCAAAGTTTAGGGCTGCTCTGTTGACAAGAACCTCCACTTCGTTACACCTTAAATATCCCAGGAAAGACAAAAATGGATAAAGAAGTTGTGGTCCTTATGTACAATAGAATATCATTCAGCCATGAAATCAACGTCTTAATGCTAGTAGCAGCAAGATGAGTGGATTTAGGTAGGACGATTCCAAATGAAATAAGTCACACAGAAAATGACACTTATCATAAGATATCACTTATAGAGGGAATGTAAAAACCGCTACCCTTGAACTGAATTACAAAACAGAACAGAGACACACGTTTAGAAAAAACACTATGGCTGCTTAACGGTAAAGGTGAGGTGGGGTGATGCATAAAACAAGGCTTTCAAATTAGCTCAGATACCGATCCATAAACTCAATAGGTAATAGACAAGACCTACTCCTTGCTCAGTGAATTGGATTCAACAACCCCTATACACCGCCCAAGAATATATCTGACTACTAAGAATCTTAAAACCTATGTATTGATATCTCTCTGTAAGCGAGTCAAGTGGGTGTAAAGCGGCAGAAACATAGCAGTGAAAAGCAGCTAAACCCCATTATAAAAATCAATTACTTTTAAAAACCCGTGAAACAAAGACAGTGAAAGAGAGAGAAATTCTTACAAAATTCGTTCAGGGGCTGTGATGCCACCTGGATTGACCATATCTAGACCCACAGCTGATTGAGACATAAGGGTGGACACTCATGGGGCTGAGAGGTTTGGTGAGGTTGGGTGAGGAAACGCAGACCCTTTAAAGTAATACTGCGTGGTACCCATCCCATGGGTCCCAAATCTCCAGGTTCAAGGGCATCTTCCTACATCGAAAACATGCATGAGAAACCCAGAAGACGGTACACCGTGTGATCGGGAAAGGTTTCTAAAACGCACCTCATTTCTCATCTCCTTGTGCTCGGGTTCGTCATTCCAGCCGCTTCACTAGCAACCTGCCTCCTTGGAGAATCAGCACCTTTAACCTCCTGTTCCGTACAGGTTGCAATTTGTCCTGAGGATGAACAGGAAGAGGGGGAACCAATGAGAGACTAGCTCTAGGTGTAGGGACAGGCACAGGTCACTCTATTTTCTCATCAGGAAGAAGAATTAACCACAGGCTCAGCCTGCCGGCCGGAACCAAAATAGGGCCTGAAGCAATCCTGCGCTTTTGAGGCCAGCTCCCAAGAAAGCGAGTTGAAAAATGGAGCTCAGGGGCACTGCAATTCACAAACCTGCAGACTTATAAATGATAACTCTCGTCCACAAATATATTGAGGGAAGGCAACGAACAGGATTTGAAAGCAAGGCAGAATTGCAGGAAACACATTTCAGGAGGGAGATTCGAATCGCCTTTAAAGCACAGGAAAAGCGGCAAAACCTCGACAATGATGCCCTTGGCCAAAAAGGGCGTATGCGTTTTTTCCTGAATATATTCAGGAAAAAACGCATACGCCCTTTTTGGCGAACCAAGCAACCTGGAAAGGCAAATCAGCGCTACAAAGAAGTCTCGCTTCCCATCAGTCAAAAGGGCCCTGCTGAATAAAGTGTCAAAACCAGAAATGCAGGACAGGCCATGGAGAAATGGGAGCCTTGCTACGCTGATGGGCGGGACGTAAATTGCCAACAGCCACTCTGGAGAAGTGTACGGTATGTCCTGAAACATCTAAAAAACTCAGCTTAGAGAGCATAGGGCACTTCCACTCATGGGCGTATAAATTGGGAAAACTAAAAATCAGCAAGACACAGGCACCCCAAAGTTTAGGGCTGCTCTGTTGAAAAGAACCTCCACTTCGTTACACCTTAAATATCCCAGGAAAGACAAAAATGGATAAAGAAGTTGTGGTCCTTATGTACAATGGAATATCACTCAGCCATGAAATCAACGTCATAATGCTAGTAGCAGCAAGATGAGTGGATTTAGGTAGGACGATTCTAAATGAAATAAGTCACACAGAAAATGACACTTATCATAAGATATCACTTATAGAGGGAATGTAAAAACCGCTACCCTTGAACTGAATTACAAAACAGAGCAGAGTCACACGTTTAGAAAGCACACTATGGCTGCTTAAGGGGAAAGGTGAGGTGGTGTGATGCATAAAACAAGCTTTTCAAATTAGCTCAGATACTGTTCCATAAACCCAATAGGTAATAGACAAGACCTACTCCTTGCACAGTGAATTGGACTCAACACCCCCTATTCACCGCCCAAGAATCTATCTGACTAGTAAGAATCTTAAAACCTATGTATTGATATCTCTCTGTAAGTGAGTCAAGTGGGTGTAAAGCGGCATAAACACAGCAGTGAAAAGCAGCTAAACCCCATTATAAAAGTCAATTACTTTTAAAAACCCCTGAAACAAAGACAGTGAAAGACAGAGAAATTCTTACACAATTCGTTCATGGGTTGTGATGACACCTGGATTGACCATATCTAGACCCACAGCTGACTGGGACATAAGGGTGGACACTCATGGGGCTGAGAGGTTTGGTGAGGTTGGGTGAGGAAACGCAGACCCTTTAAAGCAATACTGCGTGGTACCCATCCCATGGGTCCCAAATCTCCAGGTTCAAGGGCATCTTCCTACATCGAAAACATGCATGAGAAACCCAGAAGATGGTACACTGTGTGATCGGGAAAGGTTTCCAAAACGCACCTCATTTCTCATCTCCTTGTTCTCGGGTTCGCCATTCCATCCACTTTACTAGCAATCTCCCTCCTCGGAGAATCAGCACCTTTAACCTCCTGTTCCGTACAGGTTGCAATTTGTCCTGAGGATGAACGGGAAGAGGGGGAACCAATGAGAAACTAGCTCTAGGTGTAGGGACTGGAAAAGGTCACTCTATTTTCTCATCAGGAAGAAGAATTAACCACAGGCTCAGCCTGCCGGCCGGAACCAAAATAGGGCCTGAAGCAATCCTGCGCTTTTGAGGCCAGCTCCCAAGAAAGCGAGTTGAAAAATGGAGCTCAGGGGCACTGCAATTCACAAACCTGCAGACTTATAAATGATAACTCTCGTCCACAAATATATTGAGGGACGGTAACGAAGAGGAGTTGAAAGCAAGGCAGAATTGCAGGAAACAGATTTCAGGAGGGAGATTCCAATCACCTTTAAAGCACAGGAAAAGCGGCAAAACCTCGACAATGATGCCCTTGGCCAAAAAGGGCGTATGCGTTTTTTCCTGAATATATTCAGGAAAAAACGCATACGCCCTTTTTGGCCAACCAAGCAACCTGGAAAGGCAAATCAGCGCTACAAAGAAGTCTCGCTTCCCATCAGTCAAAAGGGCCCTGCTGAATAAAGTGTCAAAACCAGAAATGCAGGACAGGCCATGGAGAAATGGGAGCCTTGCTACGCTGATGGGCGGGACGTAAATTGCCAACAGCCACTCTGGAGAAGTGTACGGTATGTCCTGAAACATCTAAAAAACTCAGCTTAGAGAGCATAGGGCACTTCCACTCATGGGCGTATAAATTGGGAAAACTAAAAATCAGCAAGACACAGGCTCCCCAAAGTTTAGGGCTGCTCTGTTGAAAAGAACCTCCACTTCGTTACACCTTAAATATCCGAGGAAACACAAAAATGGATAAAGAAGTTGTGGTCCTTATGTACAATGGAATATCACTCAGCCATGAAATCAACGTCATAATGCTAGTAGCAGCAAGATGAGTGGATTTAGGTAGGACGATTCTAAATGAAATAAGTCACACAGAAAATGACACTTATCATAAGATATCACTTATAGAGGGAATGTAAAAACCGCTACCCTTGAACTGAATTACAAAACAGAGCAGAGTCACACGTTTAGAAAGCACACTATGGCTGCTTAAGGGGAAAGGTGAGGTGGTGTGATGCATAAAACAAGCTTTTCAAATTAGCTCAGATACTGTTCCATAAACCCAATAGGTAATAGACAAGACCTACTCCTTGCACAGTGAATTGGACTCAACACCCCCTATTCACCGCCCAAGAATCTATCTGACTAGTAAGAATCTTAAAACCTATGTATTGATATCTCTCTGTAAGTGAGTCAAGTGGGTGTAAAGCGGCATAAACACAGCAGTGAAAAGCAGCTAAACCCCATTATAAAAGTCAATTACTTTTAAAAACCCGTGAAACAAAGACAGTGAAAGAGAGAGAAATTCTTACACAATTCGTTCAGGGGCTGTGATGACACCTGGATTGACCATATCTAGACCCACAGCTGACTGAGACATAAGGGTGGACACTCATGGGGCTGAGAGGTTTGGTGAGGTTGGGTGAGGAAACGCAGACCCTTTAAAGCAATACTGCGTGGTACCCATCCCATGGGTCCCAAATCTCCAGGTTCAAGGGCATCTTTCTACATCGAAAACATGCATGAGAAACCCAGAAGATGGTACACCGTGTGATCGGGAAAGGTTTCCAAAACGCACCTCATTTCTCATCTCCTTGTTCTCGGGTTCGCCATTCCATCCGCTTTACTAGCAATCTCCCTCCTCGGAGAATCAGCACCTTTAACCTCCTGTTCCGTACAGGTTGCAATTTGTCCTGAGGATGAACGGGAAGAGGGGGAACCAATGAGAAACTAGCTCTAGGTGTAGGGACAGGAAAAGGTCACTCTATTTTCTCATCAGGAAGAAGAATTAACCACAGGCTCAGCCTGCCAGCCGGAACCAAAATAGGGCCTGAAGCAATCCTGCGCTTTTGAGGCCAGCTCCCAAGAAAGCGAGTTGAAAAATGGAGCTCAGGGGCACTGCAATTCACAAACCTGCAGACTTATAAATGATAACTCTCGTCCACAAATATATTGAGGGAAGGTAACGAAGAGGAGTTGAAAGCAAGGCAGAATTGCAGGAAACAGATTTCAGGAGGGAGATTCGAATCGCCTTTAAAGCACAGGAAAAGCGGCAAAACCTCGATAATGATGCCCTTGGCCAAAAAGGGCGTATGCGTTTTTTCCTGAATATATTCAGGAAAAAACGCATACGCCCTTTTTGGCCAACCAAGCAACCTGGAAAGGCAAATCAGCGCTACAAAGAAGTCTCGCTTCCCATCAGTCAAAAGGGCCCTGCTGAATAAAGTGTCAAAACCAGAAATGCAGGACAGGCCATGGAGAAATGGGAGCCTTGCTACGCTGATGGGCGGGACGTAAATTGCCAACAGCCACACTGGAGAAGTGTACGGTATGTCCTGAAACATCTAAAAAACTCAGCTTAGAGGGCATAGGGCACTTCCACTCATGGGCGTATAAATTGGGAAAACTAAAAATCAGCAAGACACAGGCACCCCAAAGTTTAGGGCTGCTCTGTTGAAAAGAACCTCCACTTCGTTACACCTTAAATATCCCAGGAAAGACAAAAATGGATAAAGAAGTTGTGGTCCTTATGTACAATGGAATATCACTCAGCCATGAAATCAACGTCATAATGCTAGTAGCAGCAAGATGAGTGGATTTAGGTAGGACGATTCTAAATGAAATAAGTCACACAGAAAATGACACTTATCATAAGATATCACTTATAGAGGGAATGTAAAAACCGCTACCCTTGAACTGAATTACAAAACAGAGCAGAGTCACACGTTTAGAAAGCACACTATGGCTGCTTAAGGGGAAAGGTGAGGTGGTGTGATGCATAAAACAAGCTTTTCAAATTAGCTCAGATACTGTTCCATAAACCCAATAGGTAATAGACAAGACCTACTCCTTGCACAGTGAATTGGACTCAACACCCCCTATTCACCGCCCAATAATCTATCTGCTAGTAAGAATCTTAAAACCTATGTATTGATATCTCTCTGTAAGTGAGTCAAGTGGGTGTAAAGCGGCATAAACACAGCAGTGAAAAGCAGCTAAACCCCATTATAAAAGTCAATTACTTTTAAAAACCCCTGAAACAAAGACAGTGAAAGACAGAGAAATTCTTACACAATTCGTTCATGGGTTCTGATGACACCTGGATTGATCATATCTAGACCCACAGCTGACTGGGACATAAGGGTGGACACTCATGGGGCTGAGAGGTTTGGTGAGGTTGGGTGAGGAAACGCAGACCCTTTAAAGCAATACTGCGTGGTACCCATCCCATGGGTCCCAAATCTCCAGGTTCAAGGGCATCTTCCTACATCGAAAACATGCATGAGAAACCCAGAAGATGGTACACCGTGTGATCGGGAAAGGTTTCCAAAACGCACCTCATTTCTCATCTCCTTGTTCTCGGGTTCGCCATTCCATCCGCTTTACTAGCAATCTCCCTCCTCGGAGAATCAGCACCTTTAACCTCCTGTTCCGTACAGGTTGCAATTTGTCCTGAGGATGAACGGGAAGAGGGGGAACCAATGAGAAACTAGCTCTAGGTGTAGGGACAGGAAAAGGTCACTCTATTTTCCCATCAGGAAGAAGAATTAACCACAGGCTCAGCCTGCCGGCCGGAACCAAAATAGTGCCTGAAGCAATCCTGCGCTTTTGAGGCCAGCTCCCAAGAAAGCGAGTTGAAAAATGGAGCTCAGGGGCACTGCAATTCACAAACCTGCAGACTTATAAATGATAACTCTCGTCCACAAATATATTGAGGGACGGTAACGAAGAGGAGTTGAAAGCAAGGCAGAATTGCAGGAAACAGATTTCAAGAGGGAGATTCCAATCACCTTTAAAGCACAGGAAAAGCGGCAAAACCTCGACAATGATGCCCTTGGCCAAAAAGGGCGTATGCGTTTTTTCCTGAATATATTCAGGAAAAAACGCATACGCCCTTTTTGGCCAACCAAGCAACCTGGAAAGGCAAATCAGCGCTACAAAGAAGTCTCGCTTCCCATCGGTCAAAAGGGCCCTGCTGAATAAAGTGTCAAAACCAGAAATGCAGGACAGGCCATGGAGAAATGGGAGCCTTGCTACGCTGATGGGCGGGATGTAAATTCCAACAGCCACTCTGGAGAAGTGTACGGTATGTCCTGAAACATCTAAAAAACTCAGCTTAGAGAGCATAGGGCACTTCCACTCATGGGCGTATAAATTGGGAAAACTAAAAATCAGCAAGACACAGGCACCCCAAAGTTTAGGGCTGCTCTGTTGAAAAGAACCTCCACTTCGTTACACCTTAAATATCCGAGGAAACACAAAAATGGATAAAGAAGTTGTGGTCCTTATGTACAATGGAATATCACTCAGCCATGAAATCAACGTCATAATGCTAGTAGCAGCAAGATGAGTGGATTTAGGTAGGACGATTCTAAATGAAATAAGTCACACAGAAAATGACACTTATCATAAGATATCACTTATAGAGGGAATGTAAAAACCGCTACCCTTGAACTGAATTACAAAACAGAGCAGAGTCACACGTTTAGAAAGCACACTATGGCTGCTTAAGGGGAAAGGTGAGGTGGTGTGATGCATAAAACAAGCTTTTCAAATTAGCTCAGATACTGTTCCATAAACCCAATAGGTAATAGACAAGACCTACTCCTTGCACAGTGAATTGGACTCAACACCCCCTATTCACCGCCCAAGAATCTATCTGACTAGTAAGAATCTTAAAACCTATGTATTGATATCTCTCTGTAAGTGAGTCAAGTGGGTGTAAAGCGGCATAAACACAGCAGTGAAAAGCAGCTAAACCCCATTATAAAAGTCAATTACTTTTAAAAACCCGTGAAACAAAGACAGTGAAAGAGAGAGAAATTCTTACACAATTCGTTCAGGGGCTGTGATGACACCTGGATTGACCATATCTAGACCCACAGCTGACTGAGACATAAGGGTGGACACTCATGGGGCTGAGAGGTTTGGTGAGGTTGGGTGAGGAAACGCAGACCCTTTAAAGCAATACTGCGTGGTACCCATCCCATGGGTCCCAAATCTCCAGGTTCAAGGGCATCTTCCTACATCGAAAACATGCATGAGAAACCCAGAAGATGGTACACCGTGTGATCGGGAAAGGTTTCCAAAACGCACCTCATTTCTCATCTCCTTGTTCTCAGGTTCGCCATTCCATCCGCTTTACTAGCAATCTCCCTCCTCGGAGAATCAGCACCTTTAACCTCCTGTTCCGTACAGGTTGCAATTTGTCCTGAGGATGAACGGGAAGAGGGGGAACCAATGAGAAACTAGCTCTAGGTGTAGGGACAGGAAAAGTCACTCTATTTTCTCATCAGGAAGAAGAATTAACCACAGGCTCAGCCTGCCGGCCGGAACCAAAATAGGGCCTGAAGCAATCCTGCGCTTTTGAGGCCAGCTCCCAAGAAAGCGAGTTGAAAAATGGAGCTCAGGGGCACTGCAATTCACAAACCTGCAGACTTATAAATGATAACTCTCGTCCACAAATATATTGAGGGAAGGTAACGAAGAGGAGTTGAAAGCAAGGCAGAATTGCAAGAAACAGATTTCAGGAGGGAGATTCGAATCGCCTTTAAAGCACAGGAAAAGCGGCAAAACCTCGACAATGATGCCCTTGGCCAAAAAGGGCGTATGCGTTTTTTCCTGAATATATTCAGGAAAAAACGCATACGCCCTTTTTGGCCAACCAAGCAACCTGGAAAGGCAAATCAGCGCTACAAAGAAGTCTCGCTTCCCATCAGTCAAAAGGGCCCTGCTGAATAAGGTGTCAAAACCAGAAATGCAGGACAGGCCATGGAGAAATGGGAGCCTTGCTACGCTGATGGGCGGGACGTAAATTGCCAACAGCCACTCTGGAGAAGTGTACGGTATGTCCTGAAACATCTAAAAAACTCAGCTTAGAGAGCATAGGGCACTTCCACTCAAGGGCGTATAAATTGGGAAAACTAAAAATCAGCAAGACACAGGCACCCCAAAGTTTAGGGCTGCTCTGTTGAAAAGAACCTCCACTTCGTTACACCTTAAATATCCGAGGAAACACAAAAATGGATAAAGAAGTTGTGGTCCTTATGTACAATGGAATATCACTCAGCCATGAAATCAACGTCATAATGCTAGTAGCAGCAAGATGAGTGGATTTAGGTAGGACGATTCTAAATGAAATAAGTCACACAGAAAATGACACTTATCATAAGATATCACTTATAGAGGGAATGTAAAAACCGCTACCCTTGAACTGAATTACAAAACAGAGCAGAGTCACACGTTTAGAAAGCACACTATGGCTGCTTAAGGGGAAAGGTGAGGTGGTGTGATGCATAAAACAAGCTTTTCAAATTAGCTCAGATACTGTTCCATAAACCCAATAGGTAATAGACAAGACCTACTCCTTGCACAGTGAATTGGACTCAACACCCCCTATTCACCGCCCAAGAATCTATCTGACTAGTAAGAATCTTAAAACCTATGTATTGATATCTCTCTGTAAGTGAGTCAAGTGGGTGTAAAGCGGCATAAACACAGCAGTGAAAAGCAGCTAAACCCCATTATAAAAGTCAATTACTTTTAAAAACCCGTGAAACAAAGACAGTGAAAGAGAGAGAAATTCTTACACAATTCGTTCAGGGGCTGTGATGACACCTGGATTGACCATATCTAGACCCACAGCTGACTGAGACATAAGGGTGGACACTCATGGGGCTGAGAGGTTTGGTGAGGTTGGGTGAGGAAACGCAGACCCTTTAAAGCAATACTGCGTGGTACCCATCCCATGGGTCCCAAATCTCCAGGTTCAAGGGCATCTTCCTACATCGAAAACATGCATGAGAAACCCAGAAGATGGTACACCGTGTGATCGGGAAAGGTTTCCAAAACGCACCTCATTTCTCATCTCCTTGTTCTCGGGTTCGCCATTCCATCCGCTTTACTAGCAATCTCCCTCCTTGGAGAATCAGCACCTTTAACCTCCTGTTCCGTACAGGTTGCAATTTTTCCTGAGGATGAACGGGAAGAGGGGGAACCAATGAGAAACTAGCTCTAGGTGTAGGGACAGGAAAAGGTCACTCTATTTTCTCATCAGGAAGAAGAATTAACCACAGGCTCAGCCTGCCGGCCGGAACCAAAATAGGGCCTGAAGCAATCCTGCGCTTTTGAGGCCAGCTCCCAAGAAAGCGAGTTGAAAAATGGAGCTCAGGGGCACTGCAATTCACAAACCTGCAGACTTATAAATGATAACTCTCGTCCACAAATATATTGAGGGACGGTAACGAAGAGGAGTTGAAAGCAAGGCAGAATTGCAGGAAACAGATTTCAGGAGGGAGATTCCAATCACCTTTAAAGCACAGGAAAAGCGGGAAAACCTCGACAATGATGCCCTTGGCCAAAAAGGGCGTATGCGTTTTTTCCTGAATATATTCAGGAAAAAACGCATACGCCCTTTTTGGCCAACCAAGCAACCTGGAAAGGCAAATCAGCGCTACAAAGAAGTCTCGCTTCCCATCAGTCAAAAGGGCCCTGCTGAATAAAGTGTCAAAACCAGAAATGCAGGACAGGCCATGGAGAAATGGGAGCCTTGCTACGCTGATGGGCGGGACGTAAATTGCCAACGGCCACTCTGGAGAAGTGTACGGTATGTCCTGAAACATCTAAAAAACTCAGCTTAGAGAGCATAGGGCACTTCCACTCATGGGCGTATAAATTGGGAAAACTAAAAATCAGCAAGACACAGGCACCCCAAAGTTTAGGGCTGCTCAGTTGAAAAGAACCTCCACTTCGTTACACCTTAAATATCCGAGGAAACACAAAAATGGATAAAGAAGTTGTGGTCCTTATGTACAATGGAATATCACTCAGCCATGAAATCAACGTCATAATGCTAGTAGCAGCAAGATGAGTGGATTTAGGTAGGACGATTCTAAATGAAATAAGTCACACAGAAAATGACACTTATCATAAGATATCACTTATAGAGGGAATGTAAAAACCGCTACCCTTGAACTGAATTACAAAACAGAGCAGAGTCACACGTTTAGAAAGCACACTATGGCTGCTTAAGGGGAAAGGTGAGGTGGTGTGATGCATAAAACAAGCTTTTCAAATTAGCTCAGATACTGTTCCATAAACCCAATAGGTAATAGACAAGACCTACTCCTTGCACAGTGAATTGGACTCAACACCCCCTATTCACCGCCCAAGAATCTATCTGACTAGTAAGAATCTTAAAACCTATGTATTGATATCTCTCTGTAAGTGAGTCAAGTGGGTGTAAAGCGGCATAAACACAGCAGTGAAAAGCAGCTAAACCCCATTATAAAAGTCAATTACTTTTAAAAACCCGTGAAACAAAGACAGTGAAAGAGAGAGAAATTCTTACACAATTCGTTCAGGGGCTGTGATGACACCTGGATTGACCATATCTAGACCCACAGCTGACTGAGACATAAGGGTGGACACTCATGGGGCTGAGAGGTTTGGTGAGGTTGGGTGAGGAAACGCAGACCCTTTAAAGCAATACTGCGTGGTACCCATCCCATGGGTCCCAAATCTCCAGGTTCAAGGGCATCTTCCTACATCGAAAACATGCATGAGAAACCCAGAAGATGGTACACCGTGTGATCGGGAAAGGTTTCCAAAACGCACCTCATTTCTCATCTCCTTGTTCTCAGGTTCGCCATTCCATCCGCTTTACTAGCAATCTCCCTCCTCGGAGAATCAGCACCTTTAACCTCCTGTTCCGTACAGGTTGCAATTTGTCCTGAGGATGAACGGGAAGAGGGGGAACCAATGAGAAACTAGCTCTAGGTGTAGGGACAGGAAAAGGTCACTCTATTTTCTCATCAGGAAGAAGAATTAACCACAGGCTCAGCCTGCCGGCCGGAACCAAAATAGGGCCTGAAGCAATCCTGCGCTTTTGAGGCCAGCTCCCAAGAAAGCGAGTTGAAAAATGGAGCTCAGGGGCACTGCAATTCACAAACCTGCAGACTTATAAATGATAACTCTCGTCCACAAATATATTGAGGGAAGGTAACGAAGAGGAGTTGAAAGCAAGGCAGAATTGCAGGAAACAGATTTCAGGAGGGAGATTCGAATCGCCTTTAAAGCACAGGAAAAGCGGCAAAACCTCGACAATGATGCCCTTGGCCAAAAAGGGCGTATGCGTTTTTTCCTGAATATATTCAGGAAAAAACGCATACGCCCTTTTTGGCCAACCAAGCAACCTGGAAAGGCAAATCAGCGCTACAAAGAAGTCTCGCTTCCCATCAGTCAAAAGGGCCCTGCTGAATAAAGTGTCAAAACCAGAAATGCAGGACAGGCCATGGAGAAATGGGAGCCTTGCTACGCTGATGGGCGGGACGTAAATTGCCAACAGCCACTCTGGAGAAGTGTACGGTATGTCCTGAAACATCTAAAAAACTCAACTTAGAGAGCATAGGGCACTTCCACTCATGGGCGTATAAATTGGGAAAACTAAAAATCAGCAAGACACAGGCACCCCAAAGTTTAGGGCTGCTCTGTTGAAAAGAACCTCCACTTCGTTACACCTTAAATATCCCAGGAAAGACAAAAATGGATAAAGAAGTTGTGGTCCTTATGTACAATGGAATATCACTCAGCCATGAAATCAACGTCATAATGCTAGTAGCAGCAAGATGAGTGGATTTAGGTAGGACGATTCTAAATGAAATAAGTCACACAGAAAATGACACTTATCATAAGATATCACTTATAGAGGGAATGTAAAAACCGCTACCCTTGAACTGAATTAAAAAAAGAGCACAGTCACACGTTTAGAAAGCACACTATGGCTGCTTAACGGTAAAGGTGAGGTGGGGTGATGCATAAAACAAGGGTTTCAAATTAGCTCAGATACCGTTCCATAAACTCAATAGGTAATAGACAAGACCTACTCCTTGCTCAGTGAATTGGATTCAACAACCCCTATACACCGCCCAAGAATATATCTGACTAGTAAGAATCTTAAAACCTATGTATTGATATCTCTCTGTAAGCGAGTCAAGTGGGTGTAAAGCGGCAGAAACACAGAAGTGAAAAGCAGCTAAACCCCATTATAAAAATCAATTACTTTTAAAAACCCGTGAAACAAAGACAGTGAAAGAGAGAGAAATTCTTACAAAATTCGTTCAGGGGCTGTGATGCCACCTGGATTGACCATATCTAGACCCACAGCTGATTGAGACATAAGGGTGGACACTCATGGGGCTGAGAGGTTTGGTGAGGTTGGGTGAGGAAACGCAGACCCTTTAAAGTAATACTGCGTGGTACCCATCCCATGGGTCCCAAATCTCCAGGTTCAAGGGCATCTTCCTACATCGGAAACATGCATGAGAAACCCAGAAGACGGTACACCGTGTGATCGGGAAAGGTTTCTAAAACGCACCTCATTTCTCATCTCCTTGTGCTCGAGTTCGCCATTCCAGCCGCTTCACTAGCAACCTGCCTCCTTGGAGAATCAGCACCTTTAACCTCCTGTTCCGTACAGGTTGCAATTTGTCCTGAGGATGAACAGGAAGAGGGGGAACCAATGAGAGACTAGCTCTAGGTGTAGGGACAGGCACAGGTCACTCTATTTTCTCATCAGGAAGAAGAATTAACAACAGGCTCAGCCTGCCGGCCGGAACCAAAATAGGGCCTGAAGCAATCCTGCGCTTTTGAGGCCAGCTCCCAAGAAAGCGAGTTGAAAAATGGAGCTCAAGGGCACTGCAATTCACAAACCTGCAGACTTATAAATGATAGCTCTCGTCCACAAATATATTGAGGGAAGGCAACGAAGAGGAGTTGAAAGCAAGGCAGAATTGCAGGAAACAGATTTCAGGAGGGAGATTCGAATCGCCTTTAAAGCACAGGAAAAGCGGCAAAAGCTCGACAATGATGCCCTTGGCCAAAAAGGGCGTATGCGGTTTTTCCTGAATATATTCAGGAAAAAACGCATACGCCCTTTTTGGCCAACCAAGCAACCTGGAAAGGGAAATCATCGCTACAAAGAAGTCTCGCTTCCCATCGGTCAAAAGGGCCCTGCTGAATAAAGTGTCCAAACCAGAAATGCAGGACAGGCCATGGAGAAATGGGAGCCTTGCTACGCTGACGGGCGGGACGTAAATTGCCAACAGCCACTCTGGAGAAGTGTACGGTATGTCCTGAAACATCTAAAAAACTCAGCTTAGAGAGCATAGGGCAATTCCACTCATGGGCGTATAAATTGGGAAAACTAAAAATCAGCAAGACACAGGCACCCCAAAGTTTAGGGCTGCTCTGTTGAAAAGAACCTCCACTTCGTTACACCTTAAATATCCCAGGAAAGAGAAAAATGGATAAAGAAGTTGTGGTCCTTATGTACAATGGAATATCACTCAGCCATGAAATCAATGTCATAAGGCTAGTAGCAGCATGATGAGTGGATTTAGGTACGACGATTCTAAGTGAAATAAGTCACACAGAAAAAAGACACTTATCATAAGATATCACTTATAGAGGGAATGTAAAAACCGCTACCCTTGAAATGAATTACAAAACAGAACAGACACACACGTTTAGAAAACACACTTTGGCTGCTTAACGGTAAAGGTGAGGTGGGGTGATGCATAAAACAAGGGTTTCAAATTAGCTCAGATACCGTTCCATAAACTCAATAGGTAATAGACAAGACCTACTCCTTGCTCAGTGAATTGGACTCAACACACCCTATTCACCGCCCAAGAATATATCTGACTAGTAAGAATCTTAAAACCTATGTATTGATATCTCTCTGTAAGTGAGTCAAGTGGGTGTAAAGCGGCAGAAACACAGCAGTGAAAAGCAGCTAAACCCCATTATAAAAATCAATTACTTTTAAAAACCCGTGAAACAAAGACAGTGAAAGAGAGAGAAATTCTTAAAAAATTCGTTCAGGGGCTGTGATGCCACCTGGATTGACCATATCTAGACCCACAGCTGATTGAGACATAAGGGTGGACACTCATGGGGCTGAGAGGTTTGGTGAGGTTGGGTGAGGAAACGCAGACCCTTTAAAGTAATACTGCGTGGTACCCATCCCATGGGTCCCAAATCTCCAGGTTCAAGGGCATCTTCCTACATCGAAAACATGCATGAGAAACCCAGAAGACGGTACACCGTGTGACCGGGAAAGGTTTCTAAAACGCACCTCATTGCTCATCTCCTTGTGCTCGGGTTCGCCATTCCAGGCGCTTCACTAGCAACCTGCCTCCTTGGAGAATCAGCACCTTTAACCTCCTGTTCCGTACAGGTTGCAATTTGTCCTGAGGATGAACGGGAAGAGGGGGAACCAATGAGAGACTAGCTCTAGGTGTAGGGACAGGCACAGGTCACTCTATTTTCTCATCAGGAAGAAGAATTAACCACAGGCTCAGCCTGCCGGCCGGAACCAAAATAGGGCCTGAAGCAATCCTGCGCTTTTGAGGCCAGCTCCCAAGAAAGCGAGTTGAAAAATGGAGCTCAGGGGCACTGCAATTCACAAACCTGCAGACTTATAAATGATAACTCTCGTCCACAAATATATTGAGGGAAGGCAACGAAGAGGATTTGAAAGCAAGGCAGAATTGCAGGAAACACATTTCAGGAGGGAGATTCGAATCGCCTTTAAAGCACAGGAAAAGGGGCAAAACCTCGACAATGACGCCCTTGGCCAAAAAGGGCGTATGCGTTTTTTCCTGAATATATTCAGGAAAAAACGCATACGCCCTTTTTGGCCAACCAAGCAACCTGGAAAGGCAAATCAGCGCTACAAAGAAGACTCGCTTCCCATCGGTCAAAAGGGTCATGCTGAATAAAGTGTCAAAACCAGAAATGCAGGACAGGCCATGGAGAAACGGGAGCCTGGCTACGCTGATGGGCGGGATGTAAATTGCCAACAGCCACTCTGGAGAAGTGTACGGTGTGTCCTGAAACATCTAAAAAACTCAGCTTAGAGAGCATAGGGCACTTCCACTCATGGGCGTATAAATTGGGAAAACTAAAAATCAGCAAGACACAGGCTCCCCAAAGTTTAGGGCTGCTCTGTTGACAAGAACCTCCACTTCGTTACACCTTAAATATCCCAGGAAAGACAAAAATGGATAAAGAAGTTGTGGTCCTTATGTACAATAGAATATCACTCAGCCATGAAATCAACGTCATAATGCTAGTAGCAGCAAGATGAGTGGATTTAGGTAGGACGATTCCAAATGAAATAAGTCACACAGAAAATGACACTTATCATAAGATATCACTTATAGAGGGAATGTAAAAACCGCTACCCTTGAACTGAATTACAAAACAGAACAGAGACACACGTTTAGAAAAAACACTATGGCTGCTTAACGGTAAAGATGAGGTGGGGTGATGCATAAAACAAGGCTTTCAAATTAGCTCAGATACCGTTCCATAAACTCAATAGGTAATAGACAAGACCTACTCCTTGCTCAGTGAATTGGACTCAACACCCCCTATTCACCGCCCAAGAATATATCTGACTAGTAAGAATCTTAAAACCTATGTATTGATATCTCTCTGTAAGTGAGTCAAGTGGGTGTAAAGCGGCAGAAACACAGCAGTGAAAAGCAGCTAAACCCCATTATAAAAATCAATTACTTTTAAAAACCCGTGAAACAAAGACAGTGAAAGAGAGAGAAATTCTTACAAAATTCGTTCAGGGGCTGTGATGCCACCTGGATTGACCATATCTAGACCCACAGCTGATTGAGACATAAGGGTGGACACTCATGGGGCTGAGAGGTTTGGTGAGGTTGGGTGAGGAAACGCAGACCCTTTAAAGTAATACTGCGTGGTACCCATCCCATGGGTCCCAAATCTCCAGGTTCAAGGGCATCTTCCTACATCGAAAACATGCATGAGAAACCCAGAAGACGGTACACCGTGTGACCGGGAAAGGTTTCTAAAACGCACCTCATTTCTCATCTCCTTGTGCTCGGGTTCGCCATTCCAGCCGCTTCACTAGCAACCTGCCTCCTTGGAGAATCAGCACCTTTAACCTCCTGTTCCGTACAGGTTGCAATTTGTCCTGAGGATGAACAGGAAGAGGGGGAACCAATGAGAGACTAGCTCTAGGTGTAGGGACAGGCACAGGTCACTCTATTTTCTCATCAGGAAGAAGAATTAACCACAGGCTCAGCCTGCCGGCCGGAACCAAAATAGGGCCTGAAGCAATCCTGCGCTTTTGAGGCCAGCTCCCAAGAAAGCGAGTTGAAAAATGGAGCTCAGGGGCACTGCAATTCACAAACCTGCAGACTTATAAATGATAACTCTCGTCCACAAATATATTGAGGGAAGGCAACGAAGAGGATTTGAAAGCAAGGCCGAATTGCAGGAAACACATTTCAGGAGGGAGATTCGAATCGCCTTTAAAGCACAGGAAAAGGGGCAAATCCTCGATAATGACGCCCTTGGCCAAAAAGGGCGTATGCGTTTTTTCCTGAATATATTCAGGAAAAAACGCATACGCCCTTTTTGGCCAACCAAGCAACCTGGAAAGGCAAATCAGCGCTACAAAGAAGACTCGCTTCCCATCGGTCAAAAGGGCCATGCTGAATAAAGTGTCAAAACCAGAAAGGCAGGACAGGCCATGGAGAAACGGGAGCCTGGCTACGCTGATGGGCGGGATGTAAATTGCCAACAGCCACTCTGGAGAAGTGTACGGTGTGTCCTGAAACATCTAAAAAACTCAGCTTAGAGAGCATAGGGCACTTCCACTCATGGGCGTATAAATTGGGAAAACTAAAAATCAGCAAGACACAGGCTCCCCAAAGTTTAGGGCTGCTCTGTTGACAAGAACCTCCACTTCGTTACACCTTAAATATCCCAGGAAAGACAAAAATGGATAAAGAAGTTGTGGTCCTTATGTACAATAGAATATCACTCAGCCATGAAATCAACGTCATAATGCTAGTAGCAGCAAGATGAGTGGATTTAGGTAGGACGATTCCAAATGAAATAAGTCACACAGAAAATGACACTTATCATAAGATATCACTTTTAGAGGGAATGTAAAAACCGCTACCCTTGAACTGAATTACAAAACAGAACAGAGACACACGTGTAGAAAGCACACTATGGCTGCTTAAGGGGAAAGGTGAGGTGGTGTGATGCATAAAACAAGCTTTTCAAATTAGCTCAGATACCGTTCCATAAACCCAATAGGTAATACACAAGACCTACTCCTTGCTCAGTGAATTGGACTCAACACCCCCTATTCACCGCCCAAGAATATATCTGACTAGTAAGAATCTTAAAACCTATGTATTGATATCTCTCTGTAAGTGAGTCAAGTGGGTGTAAAGCGGCAGAAACACAGCAGTGAAAAGCAGCTAAACCCCATTATAAAAATCAATTACTTTTAAAAACCCGTGAAACAAAGACAGTGAAAGAGAGAGAAATTCTTACAAAATTCGTTCAGGGGCTGTGATGCCACCTGGATTGACCATATCTAGACCCACAGCTGATTGAGACATAAGGGTGGACACTCATGGGGCTGAGAGGTTTGGTGAGGTTGGGTGAGGAAACGCAGACCCTTTAAAGTAATACTGCGTGGTACCCATCCCATGGGTCCCAAATCTCCAGGTTCAAGGGCATCTTCCTACATCGAAAACATGCATGAGAAACCCAGAAGACGGTACACCGTGTGACCGGGAAAGGTTTCTAAAACGCACCTCATTTCTCATCTCCTTGTGCTCGGGTTCGCCATTCCAGCCGCTTCACTAGCAACCTGCCTCCTTGGAGAATCAGCACCTTTAACCTCCTGTTCCGTACAGGTTGCAATTTGTCCTGAGGATGAACAGGAAGAGGGGGAACCAATGAGAGACTAGCTCTAGGTGTAGGGACAGGCACAGGTCACTCTATTTTCTCATCAGGAAGAAGAATTAACCACAGGCTCAGCCTGCCGGCCGGAACCAAAATAGGGCCTGAAGCAATCCTGCGCTTTTGAGGCCAGCTCCCAAGAAAGCGAGTTGAAAAATGGAGCTCAGGGGCACTGCAATTCACAAACCTGCAGACTTATAAATGATAACTCTCGTCCACAAATATATTGAGGGAAGGCAACGAAGAGGATTTGAAAGCAAGGCCGAATTGCAGGAAACACATTTCAGGAGGGAGATTCGAATCGCCTTTAAAGCACAGGAAAAGGGGCAAATCCTCGACAATGACGCCCTTGGCCAAAAAGGGCGTATGCGTTTTTTCCTGAATATATTCAGGAAAAAACGCATACGCCCTTTTTGGCCAACCAAGCAACCTGGAAAGGCAAATCAGCGCTACAAAGAAGACTCGCTTCCCATCGGTCAAAAGGGCCATGCTGAATAAAGTGTCAAAACCAGAAAGGCAGGACAGGCCATGGAGAAACGGGAGCCTGGCTACGCTGATGGGCGGGATGTAAATTGCCAACAGCCACTCTGGAGAAGTGTACGGTGTGTCCTGAAACATCTAAAAAACTCAGCTTAGAGAGCATAGGGCACTTCCACTCATGGGCGTATAAATTGGGAAAACTAAAAATCAGCAAGACACAGGCTCCCCAAAGTTTAGGGCTGCTTTGTTGACCAGAACCTCCACTTCGTTACACCTTAAATATCCCAGGAAAGACAAAAATGGATAAAGAAGTTGTGGTCCTTATGTACAATAGAATATCACTCAACCATGAAATCAACGTCATAATGCTAGTAGCAGCAAGATGAGTGGATTTAGGTAGGACGATTCCAAATGAAATAAGTCACACAGAAAATGACACTTATCATAAGATATCACTTATAGAGGGAATGTAAAAACCGCTACCCTTGAACTGAATTACAAAACAGAACAGAGACACACGTTTAGAAAAAACACTATGGCTGCTTAACGGTAAAGGTGAGGTGGGGTGATGCATAAAACAAGGCTTTCAAATTAGCTCAGATACCGTTCCATAAACTCAATAGGTAATAGACAAGACCTACTCCTTGCTCAGTGAATTGGACTCAACACCCCCTATTCACCGCCCAAGAATATATCTGACTAGTAAGAATCTTAAAACCTATGTATTGATATCTCTCTGTAAGTGAGTCAAGTGGGTGTAAAGCGGCAGAAACACAGCAGTGAAAAGCAGCTAAACCCCATTATAAAAATCAATTACTTTTAAAAACCCGTGAAACAAAGACAGTGAAAGAGAGAGAAATTCTTACAAAATTCGTTCAGGGGCTGTGATGCCACCTGGATTGACCATATCTAGACCCACAGCTGATTGAGACATAAGGGTGGACACTCATGGGGCTGAGAGGTTTGGTGAGGTTGGGTGAGGAAACGCAGACCCTTTAAAGTAATACTGCGTGGTACCCATCCCATGGGTCCCAAATCTCCAGGTTCAAGGGCATCTTCCTACATCGAAAACATGCATGAGAAACCCAGAAGACGGTACACCGTGTGACCGGGAAAGGTTTCTAAAACGCACCTCATTTCTCATCTCCTTGTGCTCGGGTTCGCCATTCCAGCCGCTTCACTAGCAACCTGCCTCCTTGGAGAATCAGCACCTTTAACCTCCTGTTCCGTACAGGTTGCAATTTGTCCTGAGGATGAACAGGAAGAGGGGGAACCAATGAGAGACTAGCTCTAGGTGTAGGGACAGGCACAGGTCACTCTATTTTCTCATCAGGAAGAAGAATTAACCACAGGCTCAGCCTGCCGGCCGGAACCAAAATAGGGCCTGAAGCAATCCTGCGCTTTTGAGGCCAGCTCCCAAGAAAGCGAGTTGAAAAATGGAGCTCAGGGGCACTGCAATTCACAAACCTGCAGACTTATAAATGATAACTCTCGTCCACAAATATATTGAGGGAAGGCAACGAAGAGGATTTGAAAGCAAGGCCGAATTGCAGGAAACACATTTCAGGAGGGAGATTCGAATCGCCTTTAAAGCACAGGAAAAGGGGCAAATCCTCGACAATGACGCCCTTGGCCAAAAAGGGCGTATGCGTTTTTTCCTGAATATATTCAGGAAAAAACGCATACGCCCTTTTTGGCCAACCAAGCAACCTGGAAAGGCAAATCAGCGCTACAAAGAAGACTCGCTTCCCATCGGTCAAAAGGGCCATGCTGAATAAAGTGTCAAAACCAGAAAGGCAGGACAGGCCATGGAGAAACGGGAGCCTGGCTACGCTGATGGGCGGGATGTAAATTGCCAACAGCCACTCTGGAGAAGTGTACGGTGTGTCCTGAAACATCTAAAAAACTCAGCTTAGAGAGCATAGCGCACTTCCACTCATGGGCGTATAAATTGGGAAAACTAAAAATCAGCAAGACACAGGCTCCCCAAAGTTTAGGGCTGCTCTGTTGACAAGAACCTCCACTTCGTTACACCTTAAATATCCCAGGAAAGACAAAAATGGATAAAGAAGTTGTGGTCCTTATGTACAATAGAATATCACTCAGCCATGAAATCAACGTCATAATGCTAGTAGCAGCAAGATGAGTGGATTTAGGCAGGACGATTCCAAATGAAATAAGTCACACAGAAAATGACACTTATCATAAGATATCACTTATAGAGGGAATGTAAAAACCGCTACCCTTGAACTGAATTACAAAACAGAACAGAGACACACGTTTAGAAAAAACACTATGGCTGCTTAACGGTAAAGGTGAGGTGGGGTGATGCATAAAACAAGGCTTTCAAATTAGCTCAGATACCGTTCCATAAACTCAATAGGTAATAGACAAGACCTACTCCTTGCTCAGTGAATTGGACTCAACACCCCCTATTCACCGCCCAAGAATATATCTGACTAGTAAGAATCTTAAAACCTATGTATTGATATCTCTCTGTAAGTGAGTCAAGTGGGTGTAAAGCGGCAGAAACACAGCAGTGAAAAGCAGCTAAACCCCATTATAAAAATCAATTACTTTTAAAAACCCGTGAAACAAAGACAGTGAAAGAGAGAGAAATTCTTACAAAATTCGTTCAGGGGCTGTGATGCCACCTGGATTGACCATATCTAGACCCACAGCTGATTGAGACATAAGGGTGGACACTCATGGGGCTGAGAGGTTTGGTGAGGTTGGGTGAGGAAACGCAGACCCTTTAAAGTAATACTGCGTGGTACCCATCCCATGGGTCCCAAATCTCCAGGTTCAAGGGCATCTTCCTGCATCGAAAACATGCATGAGAAACACAGAAGACGGTACACCGTGTGATCGGGAAAGGTTTCTAAAACGCACCTCATTTCTCATCTCCTTGTGCTCGGGTTCGCCATTCCAGCCGCTTCACTAGCAACCTGCCTCCTTGGAGAATCAGCACCTTTAACCTCCTGTTCCGTACAGGTTGCAATTTGTCCTGAGGATGAACAGGAAGAGGGGGAACCAATGAGAGACTAGCTCTAGGTGTAGGGACAGGCACAGGTCACTCTATTTTCTCATCAGGAAGAAGAATTAACCACAGGCTCAGCCTGCCGGCCGGAACCATAATAGGGCCTGAAGCAATCCAGCGCTTTTGAGGCCAGCTCCCAAGAAAGCGAGTTGAAAAATGGAGCTCAGGGGCACTGCAATTCACAAACCTGCAGACTTATAAATGATAACTCTCGTCCACAAATATATTGAGGGAAGGCAACGAAGAGGATTTGAAAGCAAGGCAGAATTGCAGGAAACACATTTCAGGAGGGAGATTCGAATCGCCTTTAAAGCACAGGAAAAGGGGCAAATCCTCGACAATGACGCCCTTGGCCAAAAAGGGCGTATGCGTTTTTTCCTGAATATATTCAGGAAAAAACGCATACGCCCTTTTTGGCCAACCAAGCAACCTGGAAAGGCAAATCAGCGCTACAAAGAAGACTCGCTTCCCATCGGTCAAAAGGGCCATGCTGAATAAAGTGTCAAAACCAGAAAGGCAGGACAGGCCATGGAGAAACGGGAGCCTGGCTACGCTGATGGGCGGGATGTAAATTGCCAACAGCCACTCTGGAGAAGTGTACGGTGTGTCCTGAAACATCTAAAAAACTCAGCTTAGAGAGCATAGGGCACTTCCACTCATGGGCGTATAAATTGGGAAAACTAAAAATCAGCAAGACACAGGCTCCCCAAAGTTTAGGGCTGCTCTGTTGACCAGAACCTCCACTTCGTTACACCTTAAATATCCCAGGAAAGACAAAAATGGATAAAGAAGTTGTGGTCCTTATGTACAATAGAATATCACTCAGCCATGAAATCAACGTCATAATGCTAGTAGCAGCAAGATGAGTGGATTTAGGTAGGACGATTCCAAATGAAATAAGTCACACAGAAAATGACACTTATCATAAGATATCACTTATAGAGGGAAGGTAAAAACCGCTACCCTTGAACTGAATTACAAAACAGAACAGAGACACACGTTTAGAAAAAACACTATGGCTGCTTAACGGTAAAGGTGAGGTGGGGTGATGCATAAAACAAGGCTTTCAAATTAGCTCAGATACCGTTCCATAAACTCAATAGGTAATAGACAAGACCTACTCCTTGCTCAGTGAATTGGACTCAACACCCCCTATTCACCGCCCAAGAATATATCTGACTAGTAAGAATCTTAAAACCTATGTATTGATATCTCTCTGTAAGTGAGTCAAGTGGGTGTAAAGCGGCAGAAACACAGCAGTGAAAAGCAGCTAAACCCCATTATAAAAATCAATTACTTTTAAAAACCCGTGAAACAAAGACAGTGAAAGAGAGAGAAATTCTTACAAAATTCGTTCAGGGGCTGTGATGCCACCTGGATTGACCATATCTAGACCCACAGCTGATTGAGACATAAGGGTGGACACTCATGGGGCTGAGAGGTTTGGTGAGGTTGGGTGAGGAAACGCAGACCCTTTAAAGTAATACTGCGTGGTACCCATCCCATGGGTCCCAAATCTCCAGGTTCAAGGGCATCTTCCTACATCGAAAACATGCATGAGAAACCCAGAAGACGGTACACCGTGTGACCGGGAAAGGTTTCTAAAACGCACCTCATTTCTCATCTCCTTGTGCTCGGGTTCGCCATTCCAGCCGCTTCACTAGCAACCTGCCTCCTTGGAGAATCAGCACCTTTAACCTCCTGTTCCGTACAGGTTGCAATTTGTCCTGAGGATGAACAGGAAGAGGGGGAACCAATGAGAGACTAGCTCTAGGTGTAGGGACAGGCACAGGTCACTCTATTTTCTCATCAGGAAGAAGAATTAACCACAGGCTCAGCCTGCCGGCCGGAACCAAAATAGGGCCTGAAGCAATCCTGCGCTTTTGAGGCCAGCTCCCAAGAAAGCGAGTTGAAAAATGGAGCTCAGGGGCACTGCAATTCACAAACCTGCAGACTTATAAATGATAACTCTCGTCCACAAATATATTGAGGGAAGGCAACGAAGAGGATTTGAAAGCAAGGCCGAATTGCAGGAAACACATTTCAGGAGGGAGATTCGAATCGCCTTTAAAGCACAGGAAAAGGGGCAAATCCTCGACAATGACGCCCTTGGCCAAAAAGGGCGTATGCGTTTTTTCCTGAATATATTCAGGAAAAAACGCATACGCCCTTTTTGGCCAACCAAGCAACCTGGAAAGGCAAATCAGCGCTACAAAGAAGACTCGCTTCCCATCGGTCAAAAGGGCCATGCTGAATAAAGTGTCAAAACCAGAAAGGCAGGACAGGCCATGGAGAAACGGGAGCCTGGCTACGCTGATGGGCGGGATGTAAATTGCCAACAGCCACTCTGGAGAAGTGTACGGTGTGTCCTGAAACATCTAAAAAACTCAGCTTAGAGAGCATAGCGCACTTCCACTCATGGGCGTATAAATTGGGAAAACTAAAAATCAGCAAGACACAGGCTCCCCAAAGTTTAGGGCTGCTCTGTTGACAAGAACCTCCACTTCGTTACACCTTAAATATCCCAGGAAAGACAAAAATGGATAAAGAAGTTGTGGTCCTTATGTACAATAGAATATCACTCAGCCATGAAATCAACGTCATAATGCTAGTAGCAGCAAGATGAGTGGATTTAGGTAGGACGATTCCAAATGAAATAAGTCACACAGAAAATGACACTTATCATAAGATATCACTTATAGAGGGAATGTAAAAACCGCTACCCTTGAACTGAATTACAAAACAGAACAGAGACACACGTTTAGAAAAAACACTATGGCTGCTTAACGGTAAAGGTGAGGTGGGGTGATGCATAAAACAAGGCTTTCAAATTAGCTCAGATACCGTTCCATAAACTCAATAGGTAATAGACAAGACCTACTCCTTGCTCAGTGAATTGGACTCAACACCCCCTATTCACCGCCCAAGAATATATCTGACTAGTAAGAATCTTAAAACCTATGTATTGATATCTCTCTGTAAGTGAGTCAAGTGGGTGTAAAGCGGCAGAAACACAGCAGTGAAAAGCAGCTAAACCCCATTATAAAAATCAATTACTTTTAAAAACCCGTGAAACAAAGACAGTGAAAGAGAGAGAAATTCTTACACAATTCGTTCAGGGGCTGTGATGCCACCTGGATTGACCATATCTAGACCCACAGCTGATTGAGACATAAGGGTGGACACTCATGGGGCTGAGAGGTTTGGTGAGGTTGGGTGAGGAAACGCAGACCCTTTAAAGTAATACTGCGTGGTACCCATCCCATGGGTCCCAAATCTCCAGGTTCAAGGGCATCTTCCTACATCGAAAACATGCATGAGAAACCCAGAAGACGGTACACCGTGTGACCGGGAAAGGTTTCTAAAACGCACCTCATTTCTCATCTCCTTGTGCTCGGGTTCGCCATTCCAGCCGCTTCACTAGCAACCTGCCTCCTTGGAGAATCAGCACCTTTAACCTCCTGTTCCGTACAGGTTGCAATTTGTCCTGAGGATGAACAGGAAGAGGGGGAACCAATGAGAGACTAGCTCTAGGTGTAGGGACAGGCACAGGTCACTCTATTTTCTCATCAGGAAGAAGAATTAACCACAGGCTCAGCCTGCCGGCCGGAACCAAAATAGGGCCTGAAGCAATCCTGCGCTTTTGAGGCCAGCTCCCAAGAAAGCGAGTTGAAAAATGGAGCTCAGGGGCACTGCAATTCACAAACCTGCAGACTTATAAATGATAACTCTCGTCCACAAATATATTGAGGGAAGGCAACGAAGAGGATTTGAAAGCAAGGCCGAATTGCAGGAAACACATTTCAGGAGGGAGATTCGAATCGCCTTTAAAGCACAGGAAAAGGGGCAAATCCTCGACAATGACGCCCTTGGCCAAAAAGGCGTATGCGTTTTTTCCTGAATATATTCAGGAAAAAACGCATACGCCCTTTTTGGCCAACCAAGCAACCTGGAAAGGCAAATCAGCGCTACAAAGAAGACTCGCTTCCCATCGGTCAAAAGGGCCATGCTGAATAAAGTGTCAAAACCAGAAAGGCAGGACAGGCCATGGAGAAACGGGAGCCTGGCTACGCTGATGGGCGGGATGTAAATTGCCAACAGCCACTCTGGAGAAGTGTACGGTGTGTCCTGAAACATCTAAAAAACTCAGCTTAGAGAGCATAGGGCACTTCCACTCATGGGCGTATAAATTGGGAAAACTAAAAATCAGCAAGACACAGGCTCCCCAAAGTTTAGGGCTGCTCTGTTGACCAGAACCTCCACTTCGTTACACCTTAAATATCCCAGGAAAGACAAAAATGGATAAAGAAGTTGTGGTCCTTATGTACAATAGAATATCACTCAGCCATGAAATCAACGTCATAATGCTAGTAGCAGCAAGATGAGTGGATTTAGGTAGGACGATTCCAAATGAAATAAGTCACACAGAAAATGACACTTATCATAAGATATCACTTATAGAGGGAAGGTAAAAACCGCTACCCTTGAACTGAATTACAAAACAGAACAGAGACACACGTTTAGAAAAAACACTATGGCTGCTTAACGGTAAAGGTGAGGTGGGGTGATGCATAAAACAAGGCTTTCAAATTAGCTCAGATACCGTTCCATAAACTCAATAGGTAATAGACAAGACCTACTCCTTGCTCAGTGAATTGGACTCAACACCCCCTATTCACCGCCCAAGAATATATCTGACTAGTAAGAATCTTAAAACCTATGTATTGATATCTCTCTGTAAGTGAGTCAAGTGGGTGTAAAGCGGCAGAAACACAGCAGTGAAAAGCAGCTAAACCCCATTATAAAAATCAATTACTTTTAAAAACCCGTGAAACAAAGACAGTGAAAGAGAGAGAAATTCTTACACAATTCGTTCAGGGGCTGTGATGCCACCTGGATTGACCATATCTAGACCCACAGCTGATTGAGACATAAGGGTGGACACTCATGGGGCTGAGAGGTTTGGTGAGGTTGGGTGAGGAAACGCAGACCCTTTAAAGTAATACTGCGTGGTACCCATCCCATGGGTCCCAAATCTCCAGGTTCAAGGGCATCTTCCTACATCGAAAACATGCATGAGAAACACAGAAGACGGTACACCGTGTGATCGGGAAAGGTTTCTAAAACGCACCTCATTTCTCATCTCCTTGTGCTCGGGTTCGCCATTCCAGCCGCTTCACTAGCAACCTGCCTCCTTGGAGAATCAGCACCTTTAACCTCCTGTTCCGTACAGGTTGCAATTTGTCCTGAGGATGAACAGGAAGAGGGGGAACCAATGAGAGACTAGCTCTAGGTGTAGGGACAGGCACAGGTCACTCTATTTTCTCATCAGGAAGAAGAATTAACCACAGGCTCAGCCTGCCGGCCGGAACCATAATAGGGCCTGAAGCAATCCAGCGCTTTTGAGGCCAGCTCCCAAGAAAGCGAGTTGAAAAATGGAGCTCAGGGGCACTGCAATTCACAAACCTGCAGACTTATAAATGATAACTCTCGTCCACAAATATATTGAGGGAAGGCAACGAAGAGGATTTGAAAGCAAGGCAGAATTGCAGGAAACACATTTCAGGAGGGAGATTCGAATCGCCTTTAAAGCACAGGAAAAGGGGCAAATCCTCGACAATGACGCCCTTGGCCAAAAAGGCGTATGCGTTTTTTCCTGAATATATTCAGGAAAAAACGCATACGCCCTTTTTGGCCAACCAAGCAACCTGGAAAGGCAAATCAGCGCTACAAAGAAGACTCGCTTCCCATCGGTCAAAAGGGCCATGCTGAATAAAGTGTCAAAACCAGAAAGGCAGGACAGGCCATGGAGAAACGGGAGCCTGGCTACGCTGATGGGCGGGATGTAAATTGCCAACAGCCACTCTGGAGAAGTGTACGGTGTGTCCTGAAACATCTAAAAAACTCAGCTTAGAGAGCATAGGGCACTTCCACTCATGGGCGTATAAATTGGGAAAACTAAAAATCAGCAAGACACAGGCTCCCCAAAGTTTAGGGCTGCTCTGTTGACCAGAACCTCCACTTCGTTACACCTTAAATATCCCAGGAAAGACAAAAATGGATAAAGAAGTTGTGGTCCTTATGTACAATAGAATATCACTCAGCCATGAAATCAACGTCATAATGCTAGTAGCAGCAAGATGAGTGGATTTAGGTAGGACGATTCCAAATGAAATAAGTCACACAGAAAATGACACTTATCATAAGATATCACTTATAGAGGGAAGGTAAAAACCGCTACCCTTGAACTGAATTACAAAACAGAACAGAGACACACGTTTAGAAAAAACACTATGGCTGCTTAACGGTAAAGGTGAGGTGGGGTGATGCATAAAACAAGGCTTTCAAATTAGCTCAGATACCGTTCCATAAACTCAATAGGTAATAGACAAGACCTACTCCTTGCTCAGTGAATTGGACTCAACACCCCCTATTCACCGCCCAAGAATATATCTGACTAGTAAGAATCTTAAAACCTATGTATTGATATCTCTCTGTAAGTGAGTCAAGTGGGTGTAAAGCGGCAGAAACACAGCAGTGAAAAGCAGCTAAACCCCATTATAAAAATCAATTACTTTTAAAACCCCGTGAAACAAAGACAGTGAAAGAGAGAGAAATTCTTACAAAATTCGTTCAGGGGCTGTGATGCCACCTGGATTGACCATATCTAGACCCACAGCTGATTGAGACATAAGGGTGGACACTCATGGGGCTGAGAGGTTTGGTGAGGTTGGGTGAGGAAACGCAGACCCTTTAAAGTAATACTGCGTGGTACCCATCCCATGGGTCCCAAATCTCCAGGTTCAAGGGCATCTTCCTACATCGAAAACATGCATGAGAAACCCAGAAGACGGTACACCGTGTGACCGGGAAAGGTTTCTAAAACGCACCTCATTTCTCATCTCCTTGTGCTCGGGTTCGCCATTCCAGCCGCTTCACTAGCAACCTGCCTCCTTGGAGAATCAGCACCTTTAACCTCCTGTTCCGTACAGGTTGCAATTTGTCCTGAGGATGAACAGGAAGAGGGGGAACCAATGAGAGACTAGCTCTAGGTGTAGGGACAGGCACAGGTCACTCTATTTTCTCATCAGGAAGAAGAATTAACCACAGGCTCAGCCTGCCGGCCGGAACCAAAATAGGGCCTGAAGCAATCCTGCGCTTTTGAGGCCAGCTCCCAAGAAAGCGAGTTGAAAAATGGAGCTCAGGGGCACTGCAATTCACAAACCTGCAGACTTATAAATGATAACTCTCGTCCACAAATATATTGAGGGAAGGCAACGAAGAGGATTTGAAAGCAAGGCCGAATTGCAGGAAACACATTTCAGGAGGGAGATTCGAATCGCCTTTAAAGCACAGGAAAAGGGGCAAATCCTCGACAATGACGCCCTTGGCCAAAAAGGGCGTATGCGTTTTTTCCTGAATATATTCAGGAAAAAACGCATACGCCCTTTTTGGCCAACCAAGCAACCTGGAAAGGCAAATCAGCGCTACAAAGAAGACTCGCTTCCCATCGGTCAAAAGGGCCATGCTGAATAAAGTGTCAAAACCAGAAAGGCAGGACAGGCCATGGAGAAACGGGAGCCTGGCTACGCTGATGGGCGGGATGTAAATTGCCAACAGCCACTCTGGAGAAGTGTACGGTGTGTCCTGAAACATCTAAAAAACTCAGCTTAGAGAGCATAGCGCACTTCCACTCATGGGCGTATAAATTGGGAAAACTAAAAATCAGCAAGACACAGGCTCCCCAAAGTTTAGGGCTGCTCTGTTGACAAGAACCTCCACTTCGTTACACCTTAAATATCCCAGGAAAGACAAAAATGGATAAAGAAGTTGTGGTCCTTATGTACAATAGAATATCACTCAGCCATGAAATCAACGTCATAATGCTAGTAGCAGCAAGATGAGTGGATTTAGGTAGGACGATTCCAAATGAAATAAGTCACACAGAAAATGACACTTATCATAAGATATCACTTATAGAGGGAAGGTAAAAACCGCTACCCTTGAACTGAATTACAAAACAGAACAGAGACACACGTTTAGAAAAAACACTATGGCTGCTTAACGGTAAAGGTGAGGTGGGGTGATGCATAAAACAAGGCTTTCAAATTAGCTCAGATACCGTTCCATAAACTCAATAGGTAATAGACAAGACCTACTCCTTGCTCAGTGAATTGGACTCAACACCCCCTATTCACCGCCCAAGAATATATCTGACTAGTAAGAATCTTAAAACCTATGTATTGATATCTCTCTGTAAGTGAGTCAAGTGGGTGTAAAGCGGCAGAAACACAGCAGTGAAAAGCAGCTAAACCCCATTATAAAAATCAATTACTTTTAAAAACCCGTGAAACAAAGACAGTGAAAGAGAGAGAAATTCTTACAAAATTCGTTCAGGGGCTGTGATGCCACCTGGATTGACCATATCTAGACCCACAGCTGATTGAGACATAAGGGTGGACACTCATGGGGCTGAGAGGTTTGGTGAGGTTGGGTGAGGAAACGCAGACCCTTTAAAGTAATACTGCGTGGTACCCATCCCATGGGTCCCAAATCTCCAGGTTCAAGGGCATCTTCCTACATCGAAAACATGCATGAGAAACCCAGAAGACGGTACACCGTGTGACCGGGAAAGGTTTCTAAAACGCACCTCATTTCTCATCTCCTTGTGCTCGGGTTCGCCATTCCAGCCGCTTCACTAGCAACCTGCCTCCTTGGAGAATCAGCACCTTTAACCTCCTGTTCCGTACAGGTTGCAATTTGTCCTGAGGATGAACAGGAAGAGGGGGAACCAATGAGAGACTAGCTCTAGGTGTAGGGACAGGCACAGGTCACTCTATTTTCTCATCAGGAAGAAGAATTAACCACAGGCTCAGCCTGCCGGCCGGAACCAAAATAGGGCCTGAAGCAATCCTGCGCTTTTGAGGCCAGCTCCCAAGAAAGCGAGTTGAAAAATGGAGCTCAGGGGCACTGCAATTCACAAACCTGCAGACTTATAAATGATAACTCTCGTCCACAAATATATTGAGGGAAGGCAACGAAGAGGATTTGAAAGCAAGGCCGAATTGCAGGAAACACATTTCAGGAGGGAGATTCGAATCGCCTTTAAAGCACAGGAAAAGGGGCAAATCCTCGACAATGACGCCCTTGGCCAAAAAGGCGTATGCGTTTTTTCCTGAATATATTCAGGAAAAAACGCATACGCCCTTTTTGGCCAACCAAGCAACCTGGAAAGGCAAATCAGCGCTACAAAGAAGACTCGCTTCCCATCGGTCAAAAGGGCCATGCTGAATAAAGTGTCAAAACCAGAAAGGCAGGACAGGCCATGGAGAAACGGGAGCCTGGCTACGCTGATGGGCGGGATGTAAATTGCCAACAGCCACTCTGGAGAAGTGTACGGTGTGTCCTGAAACATCTAAAAAACTCAGCTTAGAGAGCATAGGGCACTTCCACTCATGGGCGTATAAATTGGGAAAACTAAAAATCAGCAAGACACAGGCTCCCCAAAGTTTAGGGCTGCTCTGTTGACCAGAACCTCCACTTCGTTACACCTTAAATATCCCAGGAAAGACAAAAATGGATAAAGAAGTTGTGGTCCTTATGTACAATAGAATATCACTCAGCCATGAAATCAACGTCATAATGCTAGTAGCAGCAAGATGAGTGGATTTAGGTAGGACGATTCCAAATGAAATAAGTCACACAGAAAATGACACTTATCATAAGATATCACTTATAGAGGGAAGGTAAAAACCGCTACCCTTGAACTGAATTACAAAACAGAACAGAGACACACGTTTAGAAAAAACACTATGGCTGCTTAACGGTAAAGGTGAGGTGGGGTGATGCATAAAACAAGGCTTTCAAATTAGCTCAGATACCGTTCCATAAACTCAATAGGTAATAGACAAGACCTACTCCTTGCTCAGTGAATTGGACTCAACACCCCCTATTCACCGCCCAAGAATATATCTGACTAGTAAGAATCTTAAAACCTATGTATTGATATCTCTCTGTAAGTGAGTCAAGTGGGTGTAAAGCGGCAGAAACACAGCAGTGAAAAGCAGCTAAACCCCATTATAAAAATCAATTACTTTTAAAACCCCGTGAAACAAAGACAGTGAAAGAGAGAGAAATTCTTACAAAATTCGTTCAGGGGCTGTGATGCCACCTGGATTGACCATATCTAGACCCACAGCTGATTGAGACATAAGGGTGGACACTCATGGGGCTGAGAGGTTTGGTGAGGTTGGGTGAGGAAACGCAGACCCTTTAAAGTAATACTGCGTGGTACCCATCCCATGGGTCCCAAATCTCCAGGTTCAAGGGCATCTTCCTACATCGAAAACATGCATGAGAAACCCAGAAGACGGTACACCGTGTGACCGGGAAAGGTTTCTAAAACGCACCTCATTTCTCATCTCCTTGTGCTCGGGTTCGCCATTCCAGCCGCTTCACTAGCAACCTGCCTCCTTGGAGAATCAGCACCTTTAACCTCCTGTTCCGTACAGGTTGCAATTTGTCCTGAGGATGAACAGGAAGAGGGGGAACCAATGAGAGACTAGCTCTAGGTGTAGGGACAGGCACAGGTCACTCTATTTTCTCATCAGGAAGAAGAATTAACCACAGGCTCAGCCTGCCGGCCGGAACCAAAATAGGGCCTGAAGCAATCCTGCGCTTTTGAGGCCAGCTCCCAAGAAAGCGAGTTGAAAAATGGAGCTCAGGGGCACTGCAATTCACAAACCTGCAGACTTATAAATGATAACTCTCGTCCACAAATATATTGAGGGAAGGCAACGAAGAGGATTTGAAAGCAAGGCCGAATTGCAGGAAACACATTTCAGGAGGGAGATTCGAATCGCCTTTAAAGCACAGGAAAAGGGGCAAATCCTCGACAATGACGCCCTTGGCCAAAAAGGGCGTATGCGTTTTTTCCTGAATATATTCAGGAAAAAACGCATACGCCCTTTTTGGCCAACCAAGCAACCTGGAAAGGCAAATCAGCGCTACAAAGAAGACTCGCTTCCCATCGGTCAAAAGGGCCATGCTGAATAAAGTGTCAAAACCAGAAAGGCAGGACAGGCCATGGAGAAACGGGAGCCTGGCTACGCTGATGGGCGGGATGTAAATTGCCAACAGCCACTCTGGAGAAGTGTACGGTGTGTCCTGAAACATCTAAAAAACTCAGCTTAGAGAGCATAGCGCACTTCCACTCATGGGCGTATAAATTGGGAAAACTAAAAATCAGCAAGACACAGGCTCCCCAAAGTTTAGGGCTGCTCTGTTGACAAGAACCTCCACTTCGTTACACCTTAAATATCCCAGGAAAGACAAAAATGGATAAAGAAGTTGTGGTCCTTATGTACAATAGAATATCACTCAGCCATGAAATCAACGTCATAATGCTAGTAGCAGCAAGATGAGTGGATTTAGGTAGGACGATTCCAAATGAAATAAGTCACACAGAAAATGACACTTATCATAAGATATCACTTATAGAGGGAAGGTAAAAACCGCTACCCTTGAACTGAATTACAAAACAGAACAGAGACACACGTTTAGAAAAAACACTATGGCTGCTTAACGGTAAAGGTGAGGTGGGGTGATGCATAAAACAAGGCTTTCAAATTAGCTCAGATACCGTTCCATAAACTCAATAGGTAATAGACAAGACCTACTCCTTGCTCAGTGAATTGGACTCAACACCCCCTATTCACCGCCCAAGAATATATCTGACTAGTAAGAATCTTAAAACCTATGTATTGATATCTCTCTGTAAGTGAGTCAAGTGGGTGTAAAGCGGCAGAAACACAGCAGTGAAAAGCAGCTAAACCCCATTATAAAAATCAATTACTTTTAAAAACCCGTGAAACAAAGACAGTGAAAGAGAGAGAAATTCTTACAAAATTCGTTCAGGGGCTGTGATGCCACCTGGATTGACCATATCTAGACCCACAGCTGATTGAGACATAAGGGTGGACACTCATGGGGCTGAGAGGTTTGGTGAGGTTGGGTGAGGAAACGCAGACCCTTTAAAGTAATACTGCGTGGTACCCATCCCATGGGTCCCAAATCTCCAGGTTCAAGGGCATCTTCCTACATCGAAAACATGCATGAGAAACCCAGAAGACGGTACACCGTGTGACCGGGAAAGGTTTCTAAAACGCACCTCATTTCTCATCTCCTTGTGCTCGGGTTCGCCATTCCAGCCGCTTCACTAGCAACCTGCCTCCTTGGAGAATCAGCACCTTTAACCTCCTGTTCCGTACAGGTTGCAATTTGTCCTGAGGATGAACAGGAAGAGGGGGAACCAATGAGAGACTAGCTCTAGGTGTAGGGACAGGCACAGGTCACTCTATTTTCTCATCAGGAAGAAGAATTAACCACAGGCTCAGCCTGCCGGCCGGAACCAAAATAGGGCCTGAAGCAATCCTGCGCTTTTGAGGCCAGCTCCCAAGAAAGCGAGTTGAAAAATGGAGCTCAGGGGCACTGCAATTCACAAACCTGCAGACTTATAAATGATAACTCTCGTCCACAAATATATTGAGGGAAGGCAACGAAGAGGATTTGAAAGCAAGGCCGAATTGCAGGAAACACATTTCAGGAGGGAGATTCGAATCGCCTTTAAAGCACAGGAAAAGGGGCAAATCCTCGACAATGACGCCCTTGGCCAAAAAGGCGTATGCGTTTTTTCCTGAATATATTCAGGAAAAAACGCATACGCCCTTTTTGGCCAACCAAGCAACCTGGAAAGGCAAATCAGCGCTACAAAGAAGACTCGCTTCCCATCGGTCAAAAGGGCCATGCTGAATAAAGTGTCAAAACCAGAAAGGCAGGACAGGCCATGGAGAAACGGGAGCCTGGCTACGCTGATGGGCGGGATGTAAATTGCCAACAGCCACTCTGGAGAAGTGTACGGTGTGTCCTGAAACATCTAAAAAACTCAGCTTAGAGAGCATAGGGCACTTCCACTCATGGGCGTATAAATTGGGAAAACTAAAAATCAGCAAGACACAGGCTCCCCAAAGTTTAGGGCTGCTCTGTTGACCAGAACCTCCACTTCGTTACACCTTAAATATCCCAGGAAAGACAAAAATGGATAAAGAAGTTGTGGTCCTTATGTACAATAGAATATCACTCAGCCATGAAATCAACGTCATAATGCTAGTAGCAGCAAGATGAGTGGATTTAGGTAGGACGATTCCAAATGAAATAAGTCACACAGAAAATGACACTTATCATAAGATATCACTTATAGAGGGAAGGTAAAAACCGCTACCCTTGAACTGAATTACAAAACAGAACAGAGACACACGTTTAGAAAAAACACTATGGCTGCTTAACGGTAAAGGTGAGGTGGGGTGATGCATAAAACAAGGCTTTCAAATTAGCTCAGATACCGTTCCATAAACTCAATAGGTAATAGACAAGACCTACTCCTTGCTCAGTGAATTGGACTCAACACCCCCTATTCACCGCCCAAGAATATATCTGACTAGTAAGAATCTTAAAACCTATGTATTGATATCTCTCTGTAAGTGAGTCAAGTGGGTGTAAAGCGGCAGAAACACAGCAGTGAAAAGCAGCTAAACCCCATTATAAAAATCAATTACTTTTAAAAACCCGTGAAACAAAGACAGTGAAAGAGAGAGAAATTCTTACAAAATTCGTTCAGGGGCTGTGATGCCACCTGGATTGACCATATCTAGACCCACAGCTGATTGAGACATAAGGGTGGACACTCATGGGGCTGAGAGGTTTGGTGAGGTTGGGTGAGGAAACGCAGACCCTTTAAAGTAATACTGCGTGGTACCCATCCCATGGGTCCCAAATCTCCAGGTTCAAGGGCATCTTCCTACATCGAAAACATGCATGAGAAACACAGAAGACGGTACACCGTGTGATCGGGAAAGGTTTCTAAAACGCACCTCATTTCTCATCTCCTTGTGCTCGGGTTCGCCATTCCAGCCGCTTCACTAGCAACCTGCCTCCTTGGAGAATCAGCACCTTTAACCTCCTGTTCCGTACAGGTTGCAATTTGTCCTGAGGATGAACAGGAAGAGGGGGAACCAATGAGAGACTAGCTCTAGGTGTAGGGACAGGCACAGGTCACTCTATTTTCTCATCAGGAAGAAGAATTAACCACAGGCTCAGCCTGCCGGCCGGAACCATAATAGGGCCTGAAGCAATCCAGCGCTTTTGAGGCCAGCTCCCAAGAAAGCGAGTTGAAAAATGGAGCTCAGGGGCACTGCAATTCACAAACCTGCAGACTTATAAATGATAACTCTCGTCCACAAATATATTGAGGGAAGGCAACGAAGAGGATTTGAAAGCAAGGCAGAATTGCAGGAAACACATTTCAGGAGGGAGATTCGAATCGCCTTTAAAGCACAGGAAAAGGGGCAAATCCTCGACAATGACGCCCTTGGCCAAAAAGGCGTATGCGTTTTTTCCTGAATATATTCAGGAAAAAACGCATACGCCCTTTTTGGCCAACCAAGCAACCTGGAAAGGCAAATCAGCGCTACAAAGAAGACTCGCTTCCCATCGGTCAAAAGGGCCATGCTGAATAAAGTGTCAAAACCAGAAAGGCAGGACAGGCCATGGAGAAACGGGAGCCTGGCTACGCTGATGGGCGGGATGTAAATTGCCAACAGCCACTCTGGAGAAGTGTACGGTGTGTCCTGAAACATCTAAAAAACTCAGCTTAGAGAGCATAGGGCACTTCCACTCATGGGCGTATAAATTGGGAAAACTAAAAATCAGCAAGACACAGGCTCCCCAAAGTTTAGGGCTGCTCTGTTGACCAGAACCTCCACTTCGTTACACCTTAAATATCCCAGGAAAGACAAAAATGGATAAAGAAGTTGTGGTCCTTATGTACAATAGAATATCACTCAGCCATGAAATCAACGTCATAATGCTAGTAGCAGCAAGATGAGTGGATTTAGGTAGGACGATTCCAAATGAAATAAGTCACACAGAAAATGACACTTATCATAAGATATCACTTATAGAGGGAAGGTAAAAACCGCTACCCTTGAACTGAATTACAAAACAGAACAGAGACACACGTTTAGAAAAAACACTATGGCTGCTTAACGGTAAAGGTGAGGTGGGGTGATGCATAACACAAGGCTTTCAAATTAGCTCAGATACCGTTCCATAAACTCAATAGGTAATAGACAAGACCTACTCCTTGCTCAGTGAATTGGACTCAACACCCCCTATTCACCGCCCAAGAATATATCTGACTAGTAAGAATCTTAAAACCTATGTATTGATATCTCTCTGTAAGTGAGTCAAGTGGGTGTAAAGCGGCAGAAACACAGCAGTGAAAAGCAGCTAAACCCCATTATAAAAATCAATTACTTTTAAAAACCCGTGAAACAAAGACAGTGAAAGAGAGAGAAATTCTTACAAAATTCGTTCAGGGGCTGTGATGCCACCTGGATTGACCATATCTAGACCCACAGCTGATTGAGACATAAGGGTGGACACTCATGGGGCTGAGAGGTTTGGTGAGGTTGGGTGAGGAAACGCAGACCCTTTAAAGTAATACTGCGTGGTACCCATCCCATGGGTCCCAAATCTCCAGGTTCAAGGGCATCTTCCTACATCGAAAACATGCATGAGAAACCCAGAAGACGGTACACCGTGTGACCGGGAAAGGTTTCTAAAACGCACCTCATTTCTCATCTCCTTGTGCTCGGGTTCGCCATTCCAGCCGCTTCACTAGCAACCTGCCTCCTTGGAGAATCAGCACCTTTAACCTCCTGTTCCGTACAGGTTGCAATTTGTCCTGAGGATGAACAGGAAGAGGGGGAACCAATGAGAGACTAGCTCTAGGTGTAGGGACAGGCACAGGTCACTCTATTTTCTCATCAGGAAGAAGAATTAACCACAGGCTCAGCCTGCCGGCCGGAACCAAAATAGGGCCTGAAGCAATCCTGCGCTTTTGAGGCCAGCTCCCAAGAAAGCGAGTTGAAAAATGGAGCTCAGGGGCACTGCAATTCACAAACCTGCAGACTTATAAATGATAACTCTCGTCCACAAATATATTGAGGGAAGGCAACGAAGAGGATTTGAAAGCAAGGCCGAATTGCAGGAAACACATTTCAGGAGGGAGATTCGAATCGCCTTTAAAGCACAGGAAAAGGGGCAAATCCTCGACAATGACGCCCTTGGCCAAAAAGGCGTATGCGTTTTTTCCTGAATATATTCAGGAAAAAACGCATCCGCCCTTTTTGGCCAACCAAGCAACCTGGAAAGGCAAATCAGCGCTACAAAGAAGACTCGCTTCCCATCGGTCAAAAGGGCCATGCTGAATAAAGTGTCAAAACCAGAAAGGCAGGACAGGCCATGGAGAAACGGGAGCCTGGCTACGCTGATGGGCGGGATGTAAATTGCCAACAGCCACTCTGGAGAAGTGTACGGTGTGTCCTGAAACATCTAAAAAACTCAGCTTAGAGAGCATAGGGCACTTCCACTCATGGGCGTATAAATTGGGAAAACTAAAAATCAGCAAGACACAGGCTCCCCAAAGTTTAGGGCTGCTCTGTTGACCAGAACCTCCACTTCGTTACACCTTAAATATCCCAGGAAAGACAAAAATGGATAAAGAAGTTGTGGTCCTTATGTACAATAGAATATCACTCAGCCATGAAATCAACGTCATAATGCTAGTAGCAGCAAGATGAGTGGATTTAGGTAGGACGATTCCAAATGAAATAAGTCACACAGAAAATGACACTTATCATAAGATATCACTTATAGAGGGAAGGTAAAAACCGCTACCCTTGAACTGAATTACAAAACAGAACAGAGACACACGTTTAGAAAAAACACTATGGCTGCTTAACGGTAAAGGTGAGGTGGGGTGATGCATAAAACAAGGCTTTCAAATTAGCTCAGATACCGTTCCATAAACTCAATAGGTAATAGACAAGACCTACTCCTTGCTCAGTGAATTGGACTCAACACCCCCTATTCACCGCCCAAGAATATATCTGACTAGTAAGAATCTTAAAACCTATGTATTGATATCTCTCTGTAAGTGAGTCAAGTGGGTGTAAAGCGGCAGAAACACAGCAGTGAAAAGCAGCTAAACCCCATTATAAAAATCAATTACTTTTAAAAACCCGTGAAACAAAGACAGTGAAAGAGAGAGAAATTCTTACAAAATTCGTTCAGGGGCTGTGATGCCACCTGGATTGACCATATCTAGACCCACAGCTGATTGAGACATAAGGGTGGACACTCATGGGGCTGAGAGGTTTGGTGAGGTTGGGTGAGGAAACGCAGACCCTTTAAAGTAATACTGCGTGGTACCCATCCCATGGGTCCCAAATCTCCAGGTTCAAGGGCATCTTCCTACATCGAAAACATGCATGAGAAACACAGAAGACGGTACACCGTGTGATCGGGAAAGGTTTCTAAAACGCACCTCATTTCTCATCTCCTTGTGCTCGGGTTCGCCATTCCAGCCGCTTCACTAGCAACCTGCCTCCTTGGAGAATCAGCACCTTTAACCTCCTGTTCCGTACAGGTTGCAATTTGTCCTGAGGATGAACAGGAAGAGGGGGAACCAATGAGAGACTAGCTCTAGGTGTAGGGACAGGCACAGGTCACTCTATTTTCTCATCAGGAAGAAGAATTAACCACAGGCTCAGCCTGCCGGCCGGAACCAAAATAGGGCCTGAAGCAATCCAGCGCTTTTGAGGCCAGCTCCCAAGAAAGCGAGTTGAAAAATGGAGCTCAGGGGCACTGCAATTCACAAACCTGCAGACTTATAAATGATAACTCTCGTCCACAAATATATTGAGGGAAGGCAACGAAGAGGATTTGAAAGCAAGGCAGAATTGCAGGAAACACATTTCAGGAGGGAGATTCGAATCGCCTTTAAAGCACAGGAAAAGGGGCAAATCCTCGACAATGACGCCCTTGGCCAAAAAGGGCGTATGCGTTTTTTCCTGAATATATTCAGGAAAAAACGCATACGCCCTTTTTGGCCAACCAAGCAACCTGGAAAGGCAAATCAGCGCTACAAAGAAGACTCGCTTCCCATCGGTCAAAAGGGCCATGCTGAATAAAGTGTCAAAACCAGAAAGGCAGGACAGGCCATGGAGAAACGGGAGCCTGGCTACGCTGATGGGCGGGATGTAAATTGCCAACAGCCACTCTGGAGAAGTGTACGGTGTGTCCTGAAACATCTAAAAAACTCAGCTTAGAGAGCATAGGGCACTTCCACTCATGGGCGTATAAATTGGGAAAACTAAAAATCAGCAAGACACAGGCTCCCCAAAGTTTAGGGCTGCTCTGTTGACAAGAACCTCCACTTCGTTACACCTTAAATATCCCAGGAAAGACAAAAATGGATAAAGAAGTTGTGGTCCTTATGTACAATAGAATATCACTCAGCCATGAAATCAACGTCATAATGCTAGTAGCAGCAAGATGAGTGGATTTAGGTAGGACGATTCCAAATGAAATAAGTCACACAGAAAATGACACTTATCATAAGATATCACTTATAGAGGGAATGTAAAAACCGCTACCCTTGAACTGAATTACAAAACAGAACAGAGACACACGTTTAGAAAAAACACTATGGCTGCTTAACGGTAAAGGTGAGGTGGGGTGATGCATAAAACAAGGCTTTCAAATTAGCTCAGATACCGTTCCATAAACTCAATAGGTAATAGACAAGACCTACTCCTTGCTCAGTGAATTGGACTCAACACCCTCTATTCACCGCCCAAGAATATATCTGACTACTAAGAATCTTAAAACCTATGTATTGATATCTCTCTGTAAGTGAGTCAAGTAGGTGTAAAGCGGCAGAAACACAGCAGTGAAAAGCAGCGAAACCCCATTATAAAAATCAATTACTTTTAAAAACCCGTGAAACAAAGACAGTGAAAGAGAGAGAAATTCTTACAAAATTCGTTCAGGGGCTGTGATGCCACCTGGATTGACCATATCTAGACCCACAGCTGATTGAGACATAAGGGTGGACACTCATGGGGCTGAGAGGTTTGGTGAGGTTGGGTGAGGAAACGCAGACCCTTTAAAGTAATACTGCGTGGTACCCATCCCATGGGTCCCAAATCTCCAGGTTCAAGGGCATCTTCCTACATCGAAAACATGCATGAGAAACCCAGAAGACGGTACACCGTGTGATCGGGAAAGGTTTCTAAAACGCACCTCATTTCTCATCTCCTTGTGCTCGGGTTCGCCATTCCAGCCGCTTCACTAGCAACCTGCCTCCTTGGAGAATCAGCACCTTTAACCTCCTGTTCCGTACAGGTTGCAATTCGTCCTGAGGATTAACAGGAAGAGGGGGAACCAATGAGAGACTAGCTCTAGGTGTAGGGACAGGCACAGGTCACTCTATTTTCTCATCAGGAAGAAGAATTAACCACAGGCTCAGCCTGCCGGCCGGAACCAAAATAGGGCCTGAAGCAATCCTGCGCTTTTGAGGCCAGCTCCCAAGAACGCGAGTTGAAAAATGGAGCTCAGGGGCACTGCAATTCACAAACCTGCAGACTTATAAATGATAACTCTCGTCCACAAATATATTGAGGGAAGGCAACGAAGAGGATTTGAAAGCAAGGCAGAATTGCAGGAAACACATTTCAGGAGGGAGATTCGAATCGCCTTTAAAGCACAGGAAAAGGGGCAAAACCTCGACAATGACGCCCTTGGCCAAAAAGGGCGTATGCGTTTTTTCCTGAATATATTCAGGAAAAAACGCATACGCCCTTTTTGGCCAACCAAGCAACCTGGAAAGGCAAATCAGCGCTACAAAGAAGTCTCGCTTCCCATCGGTCAAAAGGGCCATGCTGAATAAAGTGTCAAAACCAGAAATGCAGGACAGGCCATGGAGAAACGGGAGCCTGGCTACGCTGATGGGCGGGATGTAAATTGCCAACAGCCACTCTGGAGAAGTGTACGGTGTGTCCTGAAACATCTAAAAAACTCAGCTTAGAGAGCATAGGGCACTTCCACTCATGGGCGTATAAATTGGGAAAACTAAAAATCAGCAAGACACAGGCTCCCCAAAGTTTAGGGCGGCTCTGTTGACAAGAAACTCCACTTCGTTACACCTTAAATATCCCAGGAAAGACAAAAATGGATAAAGAAGTTGTGGTCCTTATGTACAATAGAATATCACTCAGCCATGAAATCAACGTCATAATGCTAGTAGCAGCAAGATGAGTGGATTTAGGTAGGACGATTCCAAATGAAATAAGTCACACAGAAAATGACACTTATCATAAGATATCACTTATAGAGGGAATGTAAAAACCGCTACCCTTGAACTGAATTACAAAACAGAACAGAGACACACGTTTAGAAAAAACACTATGGCTGCTTAACGGTAAAGGTGAGGTGGGGTGATGCATAAAACAAGGGTTTCAAATTAGCTCAGATACCGTTCCATAAACTCAATAGGTAATAGACAAGACCTACTCCTTGCTCAGTGAATTGGACTCAACACCCTCTATTCACCGCCCAAGAATATATCTGACTAGTAAGAATCTTAAAACCTATGTATTGATATCTCTCTGTAAGTGAGTCAAGTAGGTGTAAAGCGGCAGAAACACAGCAGTGAAAAGCAGCTAAACCCCATTATAAAAATCAATTACTTTTAAAAACCCGTGAAACAAAGACAGTGAAAGAGAGAGAAATTCTTACAAAATTCGTTCAGGGGCTGTGATGCCACCTGGATTGACCATATCTAGACCCACAGCTGATTGAGACATAAGGGTGGACACTCATGGGGCTGAGAGGTTTGGTGAGGTTGGGTGAGGAAACGCAGACCCTTTAAAGTAATACTGCGTGGTACCCATCCCATGGGTCCCAAATCTCCAGGTTCAAGGGCATCTTCCTACATCGAAAACATGCATGAGAAACCCAGAAGACGGTACACCGTGTGATCGGGAAAGGTTTCTAAAACGCACCTCATTTCTCATCTCCTTGTGCTCGGGTTCGCCATTCCAGCCGCTTCACTAGCAACCTGCCTCCTTGGAGAATCAGCACCTTTAACCTCCTGTTCCGTACAGGTTGCAATTCGTCCTGAGGATGAACAGGAAGAGGGGGAACCAATGAGAGACTAGCTCTAGGTGTAGGGACAGGCACAGGTCACTCTATTTTCTCATCAGGAAGAAGAATTAACCACAGGCTCAGCCTGCCGGCCGGAACCAAAATAGGGCCTGAAGCAATCCTGCGCTTTTGAGGCCAGCTCCCAAGAAAGCGAGTTGAAAAATGGAGCTCAGGGGCACTGCAATTCACAAACCTGCAGACTTATAAATGATAACTCTCGTCCACAAATATATTGAGGGAAGGCAACGAAGAGGATTTGAAAGCAAGGCAGAATTGCAGGAAACACATTTCAGGAGGGAGATTCGAATCGCCTTTAAAGCACAGGAAAAGGGGCAAAACCTCGACAATGACGCCCTTGGCCAAAAAGGGCGTATGCGTTTTTTCCTGAATATATTCAGGAAAAAACGCATACGCCCTTTTTGGCCAACCAAGCAACCTGGAAAGGCAAATCAGCGCTACAAAGAAGTCTCGCTTCCCATCGGTCAAAAGGGCCATGCTGAATAAAGTGTCAAAACCAGAAATGCAGGACAGGCCATGGAGAAACGGGAGCCTGGCTACGCTGATGGGCGGGATGTAAATTGCCAACAGCCACTCTGGAGAAGTGTACGGTGTGTCCTGAAACATCTAAAAAACTCAGCTTAGAGAGCATAGGGCACTTCCACTCATGGGCGTATAAATTGGGAAAACTAAAAATCAGCAAGACACAGGCTCCCCAAAGTTTAGGGCGGCTCTGTTGACAAGAACCTCCACTTCGTTACACCTTAAATATCCCAGGAAAGACAAAAATGGATAAAGAAGTTGTGGTCCTTATATACAATAGAATATCACTCAGCCATGAAACCAACGTCATAATGCTAGTAGCAGCAAGATGAGTGGATTTAGGTAGGACGATTCCAAATGAAATAAGTCACACAGAAAATGACACTTATCATAAGATATCACTTATAGAGGGAATGTAAAAACCGCTACCCTTGAACTGAATTACAAAACAGAACAGAGACACACGTTTAGAAAAAACACTATGGCTGCTTAACGGTAAAGGTGAGGTGGGGTGATGCATAAAACAAGGGTTTCAAATTAGCTCAGATACCGTTCCATAAACTCAATAGGTAATAGACAAAACCTACTCCTTGCTCAGTGAATTGGACTCAACACCCCCTATTCACCGCCCAAGAATATATCTGACTAGTAAGAATCTTAAAACCTATGTATTGATATCTCTCTGTAAGTGAGTCAAGTGGGTGTAAAGCGGCAGAAACACAGCAGTGAAAAGCAGCTAAACCCCATTATAAAAATCAATTACTTTTAAAAACCCGTGAAACAAAGACAGTGAAAGAGAGAGAAATTCTTACAAAATTCGTTCAGGGGCTGTGATGCCACCTGGATTGACCATATCTAGACCCACAGCTGATTGAGACATAAGGGTGGACACTCATGGGGCTGAGAGGTTTGGTGAGGTTGGGTGAGGAAACGCAGACCCTTTAAAGTAATACTGCGTGGTACCCATCCCATGGGTCCCAAATCTCCAGGTTCAAGGGCATCTTCCTACATCGAAAACATGCATGAGAAACCCAGAAGACGGTACACCGTGTGATCGGGAAAGGTTTCTAAAACGCACCTCATTTCTCATCTCATTGTGCTCGGGTTCGCCATTCCAGCCGCTTCACTAGCAACCTGCCTCCTTGGAGAATCAGCACCTTTAACCTCCTGTTCCGTACAGGTTGCAATTTGTCCTGAGGATGAACAGGAAGAGGGGGAACCAATGAGAGACTAGCTCTAGGTGTAGGGACAGGCACAGGTCACTCTATTTTCTCATCAGGAAGAAGAATTAACCACAGGCTCAGCCTGTCGGCCGGAACCAAAATAGGGCCTGAAGCAATCCTGCGCTTTTGAGGCCAGCTCCCAAGAAAGCGAGTTGAAAAATGGAGCTCAGGGGCACTGCAATTCACAAACCTGCAGACTTATAAATGATAACTCTCGTCCACAAATATATTGAGGGAAGGCAACGAAGAGGATTTGAAAGCAAGGCAGAATTGCAGGAAACACATTTCAGGAGGGAGATTCGAATCGCCTTTAAAGCACAGGAAAAGGGGCAAAACCTCGACAATGACGCCCTTGGCCAAAAAGTTCGTATGCGTTTTTTCCTGAATATATTCAGGAAAAAACGCATACGCCCTTTTTGGCCAACCAAGCAACCTGGAAAGGCAAATCAGCGCTACAAAGAAGTCTCGCTTCCCATCGGTCAAAAGGGCCATGCTGAATAAAGTGTCAAAACCAGAAATGCAGGACAGGCCATGGAGAAACGGGAGCCTGGCTACGCTGATGGGCGGGATGTAAATTGCCAACAGCCACTCTGGAGAAGTGTACGGTGCGTCCTGAAACATCTAAAAAACTCAGCTTAGAGAGCATAGGGCACTTCCACTCATGGGCGTATAAATTGGCAAAACTAAAAATCAGCAAGACACAGGTTCCCCAAAGTTTAGGGCTGCTCTGTTGACAAGAACCTCCACTTCGTTACACCTTAAATATCCCAGGAAAGACAAAAATGGATAAAGAAGTTGTGGTCCTTATGTACAATAGAATATCACTCAGCCATGAAATCAACGTCATAATGCTAGTAGCAGCAAGACAAGTGGATTTAGGTAGGACGATTCCAAATGAAATAAGTCACACAGAAAATGACACTTATCATAAGATATCACTTATAGAGGGAATGTAAAAACCGCTACCCTTGAACTGAATTACAAAACAGAACAGAGACACACGTTTAGAAAACACACTATGGCTGCTTAACGGTAAAGGTGAGGTGGGGTGATGCATAAAACAAGGGTTTCAAATTAGCTCAGATACCGTTCCATAAACTCAAAAGGTAATAGACAAAACCTACTCCTTGCTCAGTGAATTGGACTCAACACCCCCTATTCACCGCCCAAGAATATATCTGACTAGTAAGAATCTTAAAACCTATGTATTGATATCTCTCTGTAAGTGAGTCAAGTGTGTGTAAAGCGGCAGAAACACAGCAGTGAAAAGCAGCTAAACCCCATTATAAAAATCAATTACTTTTAAAAACCCGTGAAACAAAGACAGTGAAAGAGAGAGAAATTCTTACAAAATTCGTTCAGGGGCTGTGATGCCACCTGGATTGACCATATCTAGACCCACAGCTGATTGAGACATAAGGGTGGACACTCATGGGGCTGAGAGGTTTGGTGAGGTTGGGTGAGGAAACGCAGACCCTTTAAAGTAATACTGCGTGGTACCCATCCCATGGGTCCCAAATCTCCAGGTTCAAGGGCATCTTCCTACATCGAAAACATGCATGAGAAACCCAGAAGACGGTACACCGTGTGATCGGGAAAGGTTTCTAAAACGCACCTCATTTCTCATCTCCTTGTGCTCGGGTTCGCCATTCCAGCCGCTTCACTAGCAACCTGCCTCCTTGGAGAATCAGCACCTTTAACCTCCTGTTCCGTACAGGTTGCAATTTGTCCTGAGGATGAACAGGAAGAGGGGGAACCAATGAGAGACTAGCTCTAGGTGTAGGGACAGGCACAGGTCACTCTATTTTCTCATCAGGAAGAAGAATTAACCACAGGCTCAGCCTGTCGGCCGGAACCAAAATAGGGCCTGAAGCAATCCTGCGCTTTTGAGGCCAGCTCCCAAGAAAGTGAGTTGAAAAATGGAGCTCAGGGGCACTGCAATTCACAAACCTGCAGACTTATAAATGATAACTCTCGTCCACAAATATATTGAGGGAAGGCAACGAAGAGGATTTGAAAGCAAGGCAGAATTGCAGGAAACACATTTCAGGAGGGAGATTCGAATCGCCTTTAAAGCACAGGAAAAGGGGCAAAACCTCGACAATGACGCCCTTGGCCAAAAAGGGCGTATGCGTTTTTTCCTGAATATATTCAGGAAAAAACGCATACGCCCTTTTTGGCCAACCAAGCAACCTGGAAAGGCAAATCAGCGCTACAAAGAAGTCTCGCTTCCCATCGGTCAAAAGGGCCATGCTGAATAAAGTGTCAAAACCAGAAATGCAGGACAGGCCATGGAGAAACGGGAGCCTGGCTACGCTGATGGGCGGGATGTAAATTGCCAACAGCCACTCTGGAGAAGTGTACGGTGCGTCCTGAAACATCTAAAAAACTCAGCTTAGAGAGCATAGGGCACTTCCACTCATGGGCGTATAAATTGGCAAAACTAAAAATCAGCAAGACACAGGCTCCCCAAAGTTTAGGACTGCTCTGTTGACAAGAACCTCCACTTCGTTACACCTTAAATATCCCAGGAAAGACAAAAATGGATAAAGAAGTTGTGGTCCTTATGTACAATAGAATATCACTCAGCCATGAAATCAACGTCATAATGCTAGTAGCAGCAAGACGAGTGGATTTAGGTAGGACGATTCTAAATGAAATAAGTCACACAGAAAATGACACTTATCATAAGATATCACTTATAGAGGAAATGTAAAAACCGCTACCCTTGAACTGAATTACAAAACAGAGCAGAGTCACACGTTTAGGAAGCACACTATGGCTGCTTAAGGGGAAAGGTGAGGTGGTGTGATGCATAAAACAAGCTTTTCTAATTAGCTCAGATACTGTTCCATAAACCCAATAGGTAATAGACAAGACCTACTCCTTGCTCAGTGAATTGGACTCAACACCCCCTATTCACCGCCCAAGAATATATCTGACTAGTAAGAATCTTAAAACCTATGTATTGATATCTCTCTGTAAGTGAGTCAAGTGGGTGTAAAGCGGCAGAAACACAGCAGTGAAAAGCAGCTAAACCCCATTATAAAAATCAATTACTTTTAAAAACCCGTGAAACAAAGACAGTGAAAGAGAGAGAAATTCTTACAAAATTCGTTCAGGGGCTGTGATGCCACCTGGATTGACCATATCTAGACCCACAGCTGACTGAGACAAAAGGGTGGACACTCTTGGGGCTGAGAGGTTTGGTGAGGTTGGGTGAGGAAACGCAGACCCTTTAAAGTAATACTGCGTGGTACCCATCCCATGGGTCCCAAATCTCCAGGTTCAAGGGCATCTTCCTACATCGAAAACATGCATGAGAAACCCAGAAGACGGTACACCGTGTGATCGGGAAAGGTTTCTAAAACGCACCTCATTTCTCATCTCCTTGTGCTCGGGTTCGCCATTCCAGCCGCTTCAGTAGCAATCTGCCTCCTTGGAGAATCAGCACCTTTAAACTCCTGTTCCGTACAGGTTGCAATTTGTCCTGAGGATGAACAGGAAGAGGGGGAACCAATGAGAGACTAGGTCTAGGTGTTGGGACAGGCACAGGTCACTCTATTTTCCCATCAGGAAGAAGATTTAACCACAGGCTCAGCCTGCCGCCCGGGACCAGAAGAGGGCCTGAAGCAATCCTGTGCTTTTGCGGCCAGCTCCCAAGAAAGCGAGTTGAAAAATGGAGCTCAGGGGCACTGCATTTCACAAACCTGCAGACTTATAAATGATAACTCTCGTCCACAAATATATTGAGGGAAGTAAAGGAAGAGGAGTTGAAAGCAAGGCAGAATTGCAGGAAACAGATTTCAGGAGGGAGATTCGAATCGCCTTTAAAGCACAGGAAAAGCGGCAAAACCTCGACAATGATGCCCTTGGCCAAAAAGGGCGTATGCGTTTTTTCCTGAATATATTCAGGAAAAAACGCATACGCCCTTTTTGGTCAACCAAGCAACCTGGAAAGGCAAATCAGCACTACAAAGAAGTCTCGCTTCTCATCGGTCAAAAGGGCCCTGCTGAATAAAGTGTCAAAACCAGAAATGCAGGACAGCCCATGGAGAAATGGGAGCCTTGCTACGCTGATGGGCGGGACGTAAATTGCCAACAGCCACTCTGGAGAAGTGTACGGTATGTCCTGAAACATCTAAAAAACTCAACTTAGAGAGCATAGGGCACTTCCACTCATGGGCGTATAAATTGGGAAAACTAAAAATCAGCAAGACACAGGCACCCCAAAGTTTAGGGCTGCTCTGTTGAAAAGAACCTCCACTTCGTTACACCTTAAATATCCCAGGAAAGAGAAAAATGGATAAAGAAGTTGTGGTCCTTATGTACAATGGAATATCACTCAGCCATTAAATCAACGTCATAAGGTTAGTAGCAGCATGATGAGTGGATTTAGGTACGACGATTCTAAGTGAAATAAGTCACACAGAAAAAGAAACTTATCATAAGATATCACTTATAGAGGGAATGTAAAAACCACTGCCCTTGAACTGAATTACAAAACAGAACAGAGACACACGTTTAGAAAACACACTATGGCTGCTTAACGGGAAAGGTGAGGTGGGGTGATGCATAAAACAAGGGTTTCAAATTAGCTCAGATACCGTTCCTTAAACCCAATAGGTAATAGACAAGACCTACTCCTTGCTCAGTGAATTGGACTCAACACCCCCTATTCACCGCCCAAGAATATATCTGACTAGTAAGAATCTTAAAACCTATGTATTGATATCTCTCTGTAAGTGAGTCAAGTGGGTGTAAAGCGGCAGAAACACAGCAGTGAAAAGCAGCTAAACCCCATTATAAAAATCAATTACTTTTAAAAACCCGTGAAACAAAGACAGTGAAAGAGAGAGAAATTCTTACACAATTCGTTCAGGGGCTGTGATGCCACCTGGATTGACCATATCTAGACCAACAGCTGATTGAGACATAAGGGTGGACATTCATGGGGCTGAGAGGTTTGGTGAGGTTGGGTGAGGAAACGCAGACCCTTTAAAGTAATACTGCGTGGTACCCATCCCATGGGTCCCAAATCTCCAGGTTCAAGGGCATCTTCCTACATCGAAAACATGCATGAGAAACCCAGAAGACGGTACACCGTGTGATCGGGAAAGGTTTCTAAAACGCACCTCATTTCTCATCTCCTTGTGCTCGGGTTCGCCATTCCAGCCGCTTCACTAGCAATCTGCCTCCTTGGAGAATCAGCACCTTTAACCTCCTGTTCCGTACAGGTTGCAATTTGTCCTGAGGATGAACAGGAAGAGGGGGAACCAATGAGAGACTAGGTCTAGGTGTTGGGACAGGCACAGGTCACTCTATTTTCCCATCAGGAAGAAGAATTAACCACAGGCTCAGCCTGCCGCCCGGGACCAGAATAGGGCCTGAAGCAATCCTGCGCTTTTGCGGCCAGCTCCCAAGAAAGCGAGTTGAAAAATGGAGCTCAGGGGCACTCCATTTCACAAACCTGCAGACTTATAAATGATAACTCTCGTCCACAAATATATTGAGGGAAGGCAACGAAGAGGAGTTGAAAGCAAGGCAGAATTGCAGGAAACATATTTCAGGAGGGAGATTCGAATCGCATTTAAAGCACAGGAAAAGCGGCAAAACCTCGACAATGATGCCCTTGGCCAAAAAGGGCGTATGCGTTATTTCCTTAATATACTCAGGAAAAAACGCATACGCCCTTTTTGGTCAACCAAGCAACCTGGAAAGGCAAATCAGCACTACAAAGAAGTCTCGCTTCTCATCGGTCAAAAGGGCCCTGCTGAATAAAGTGTCAAAACCAGAAATGCAGGACAGCCCATGGAGAAATGGGAGCCTTGCTACGCTGATGGGCGGGACGTAAATTGCCAACAGCCACTCTGGAGAAGTGTACGGTATGTCCTGAAACATCTAAAAAGCTCAACTTAGAGAGCATAGGGCACTTCCACTCATGGGCGTATAAATTGGGAAAACTAAAAATCAGCAAGACACAGGCACCCCAAAGTTTAGGGCTGCTCTGTTGAAAAGAACCTCCACTTCGTTACACCTTAAATATCCCAGGAAAGAGAAAAATGGATAAAGAAGTTGTGGTCCTTATGTACAATGGAATATCACTCAGCCATGAAATCAACGTCATAAGGTTAGTAGCAGCATGATGAGTGGATTTAGGTACGACGATTCTAAGTGAAATAAGTCACACAGAAAAAGAAACTTATCATAAGATATCACTTATAGAGGGAATGTAAAAACCACTGCCCTTGAACTGAATTACAAAACAGAACAGAGACACACGTTTAGAAAACACACTATGGCTGCTTAACGGGAAAGGTGAGGTGGGGTGATGCATAAAACAAGGGTTTCAAATTAGCTCAGATACCGTTCCTTAAACCCAATAGGTAATAGACAAGACCTACTCCTTGCTCAGTGAATTGGACTCAACACCCCCTATTCACCGCCCAAGAATATATCTGACTAGTAAGAATCTTAAAACCTATGTATTGATATCTCTCTGTAAGTGAGTCAAGTGGGTGTAAAGCGGCAGAAACACAGCAGTGAAAAGCAGCTAAACCCCATTATAAAAATCAATTACTTTTAAAAACCCGTGAAACAAAGACAGTGAAAGAGAGAGAAATACTTACACAATTCGTTCAGGGGCTGTGATGCCACCTGGATTGACCATATCTAGACCAACAGCTGATTGAGACATAAGGGTGGACATTCATGGGGCTGAGAGGTTTGGTGAGGTTGGGTGAGGAAACGCAGACCCTTTAAAGTAATACTGCGTGGTACCCATCCCATGGGTCCCAAATCTCCAGGTTCAAGGGCATCTTCCTACATCGAAAACATGCATGAGAAACCCAGAAGACGGTACACCGTGTGATCGGGAAAGGTTTCTAAAACGCACCTCATTTCTCATCTCCTTGTTCTCGGGTTCGCCATTCCAGCCGCTTCACTAGCAATCTGCCTCCTTGGAGAATCAGCACCTTTAACCTCCTGTTCCGTACAGGTTGCAATTTGTCCTGAGAATGAACAGGAAGAGGGGGAACCAATGAGAGACTAGCTCTAGGTGTAGGGACAGGCACAGGTCACTCTATTTTCTCATCAGGAAGAAGAATTAACCACAAGCTCAGCCTGCCGGCCGGAACCAAAATAGAGCCTGAAGCAATCCTGCGCTTTTGCGGCCAGCTCCCAAGAAAGCGAGTTGAAAAATGGAGCTCAGGGGCACTGCAATTCACAAACCTGCAGACTTATAAATGATAACTCTCGTCCACAAATATATTGAGGGAAGGCAAAGAAGAGGATTTGAAAGCAAGGCAGAATTGCAGGAAACACATTTCAGGAGGGAGATTCGAATCGCCTTTAAAGCACAGGAAAAGCGGCAAAACCTCGACAATGACGCCCTTGGCCAAAAAGGGCGTATGCGTTTTTTCCTGAATATATTCAGGAAAAAACGCATACGCCCTTTTTGGCCAACCAAGCAACCTGGAAAGGCAAATCAGCGCTACAAAGAAGTCTCGCTTCCCATCGGTCAAAAAGACCCTGCTGAATAAAGTGTCAAAACCAGAAAGGCAGGACAGGCCATGGAGAAACGGGAGCCTTGCTACGCTGATGGGCGGGACGTAAATTGCCAACAGCCACTCTGGAGAAGTGTACGGTATGTCCTGAAACATCTCAAAAACTCAGCTTAGAGAGCATAGGGCAATTCCACACATGGGCGTATAAATTGGGAAAACTAAAAATCAGCAAGACACAGGCATCTCAAAGTTTAGGGCTGCTCTGTTGAAAAGAATCTCCACTTCGTTACACATTAAATATCCCAGGAAAGAGAAAAATGGATAAAGAAGTTGTGGTTCTTATGTACAATGGAATATCACTCAGCCATGAAATCAACGTCATAAGGCTAGTAGCAGCATGATGAGTGGATTTAGGTACGATGATTCTAAGTGAAATAAGTCACACAGAAAAAGACACTTATCATAAGATATCACTTATAGAGGGAATGTAAAAACCGCTACCCTTGAACTGAATTACAAAACAGAACAGAGACACACGTTTAGAAAACACACTATGGCTGCTTAACGGTAACGGTGAGGTGGGGTGATGCATAAAACAAGGGTTTCAAATTAGCTCAGATACCGTTCCATAAACACAATAGGTAATAGACAAGACCTACTCCTTGCTCAGTGAATTGGACTCAACACCCCCTATTCACCGCCCAAGAATATGTCTGACTAGTAAGAATCTTAAAACCTATGTATTGATATCTCTCTGTAAGTGAGTCAAGTGGGTGTAAAGCGGCATAAACACAGCAGTGAAAAGCACCTAAACCCCATTATAAAAGTCAATTACTTTTAAAAACCCGTGAAACAAAGACAGTGAAAGAGAGAGAAATTCTTACACAATTCGTTCAGGGGCTGTGATGCCACCTGGATTGACCATATCTAGACCCACAGCTGACTGAGACATAAGGGTGGACACTCTTGGGGCTGAGAGGTTTGGTGAGGTTGGGTGAGGAAACGCAGACCCTTTAAAGTAATACTGCGTGGTACCCATCCCATGGGTCCCAAATCTCCAGGTTCAAGGGCATCTTCCTACATCGAAAACATGCATGAGAAACCCAGAAGATGGTACACCGTGTGATCGGGAAAGGTTTCCAAAACGCACCTCATTTCTCATCTCCTTGTTCTCGGGTTCGCCATTCCAGCCGCTTTACTAGCAGTCTGCCTCCTTGGAGAATCAGCACCTTTAACCTCCTGTTCCGTACAGGTTGCAATTTGTCCTGAGGATGAACAGGAAGAGGGGGAACCAATGAGAGACTAGGTCTAGGTGTTGGGACAGGCACAGGTCACTCTATTTTCCCATCAGGAAGAAGAATTAACCACAGGCTCAGCCTGCCGCCCGGGACCAGAATAGGGCCTGAAGCAATCCTGCGCTTTTGCGGCCAGCTCCCAAGAAAGCGAGTTGAAAAATGGAGCTCAGGGGCACTGCATTTCACAAACCTGCAGACTTATAAATGATAACTCTCGTCCACAAATATATTGAGGGAAGGCAACGAAGAGGAGTTGAAAGCAAGGCAGAATTGCAGGAAACATATTTCAGGAGGGAGATTCGAATCGCATTTAAAGCACAGGAAAAGCGGCAAAACCTCGACAATGATGCCCTTGGCCAAAAAGGGCGTATGCGTTATTTCCTTAATATACTCAGGAAAAAACGCATACGCCCTTTTTGGTCAACCAAGCAACCTGGAAAGGCAAATCAGCACTACAAAGAAGTCTCGCTTCTCATCGGTCAAGAGGACACTGCTGAATAAAGTGTCAAAACCAGAAATGCAGGACAGCCCATGGAGAAATGGGAGCCTTGCTACGCTGATGGGCGGGACGTAAATTGCCAACAGCCACTCTGGAGAAGTGTACGGTATGTCCTGAAACATCTAAAAAGCTCAACTTAGAGAGCATAGGGCACTTCCACTCATGGGCGTATAAATTGGGAAAACTAAAAATCAGCAAGACACAGGCACCCCAAAGTTTAGGGCTGCTCTGTTGAAAAGAACCTCCACTTCGTTACACCTTAAATATCCCAGGAAAGAGAAAAATGGATAAAGAATTTGTGGTCCTTATGTACAATGGAATATCACTCAGCCATGAAATCAACGTCATAAGGTTAGTAGCAGCATGATGAGTGGATTTAGGTACGACGATTCTAAGTGAAATAAGTCACACAGAAAAAGAAACTTATCATAAGATATCACTTATAGAGGGAATGTAAAAACCACTGCCCTTGAACTGAATTACAAAACAGAACAGAGACACACGTTTAGAAAACACACTATGGCTGCTTAACGGGAAAGGTGAGGTGGGGTGATGCATAAAACAAGGGTTTCAAATTAGCTCAGATACCGTTCCTTAAACCCAATAGGTAATAGACAAGACCTACTCCTTGCTCAGTGAATTGGACTCAACACCCCCTATTCACCGCCCAAGAATATATCTGACTAGTAAGAATCTTAAAACCTATGTATTGATATCTCTCTGTAAGTGAGTCAAGTGGGTGTAAAGCGGCAGAAACACAGCAGTGAAAAGCAGCTAAACCCCATTATAAAAATCAATTACTTTTAAAAACCCGTGAAACAAAGACAGTGAAAGAGAGAGAAATTCTTACACAATTCTTTCAGGGGCTGTGATGCCACCTGGATTGACCATATCTAGACCAACAGCTGATTGAGACATAAGGGTGGACACTCTTGGGGCTGAGAGGTTTGGTGAGGTTGGGTGAGGAAACGCAGACCCTTTAAAGTAATACTGCGTGGTACCCATCCCATGGGTCCCAAATCTCCAGGTTCAAGGGCATCTTCCTACATCGAAAACATGCATGAGAAACCCAGAAGACGGTACACCGTGTGATCGGGAAAGGTTTCTAAAACGCACCTCATTTCTCATCTCCTTGTGCTCGGGTTCGCCATTCCAGCCGCTTCACTAGCAATCTGCCTCCTTGGAGAATCAGCACCTTTAACCTCCTGTTCCGTACAGGTTGCAATTTGTCCTGAGGATGAACAGGAAGAGGGGGAACCAATGAGAGACTAGGTCTAGGTGTTGGGACAGGCACAGGTCACTCTATTTTCCCATCAGGAAGAAGAATTAACCACAGGCTCAGCCTGCCGCCAGGGACCAGAATAGGGCCTGAAGCAATCCTGCGCTTTTGCGGCCAGCTCCCAAGAAAGCGAGTTGAAAAATGGAGCTCAGGGGCACTGCATTTCACAAACCTGAAGACTTATAAATGATAACTCTCGTCCACAAATATATTGAGGGAAGGCAACGAAGAGGAGTTGAAAGCAAGGCAGAATTGCAGGAAACAGATTTCAGGAGGGAGATTCGAATCGCCTTTAAAGCACAGGAAAAGCGGCAAAACCTCGACAATGATGCCCTTGGCCAAAAAGGGCGTATGCGTTTTTTCCTGAATATATTCAGGAAAAAACGCATACGCCCTTTTTGGCAAACCAAGCAACCTGGAAAGGCAAATCAGCACTACAAAGAAGTCTCGCTTCTCATCGGTCAAAAGGGCCCTGCTGAATAAAGTGTCAAAACCAGAAATGCAGGACACGCCATGGAGAAATGGGAGCCTTGCTACGCTGATGGGCGGGACGTAAATTGCCAACAGCCACTCTGGAGAAGTGTACGGTATGTCCTGAAACATCTAAAAAACTCAGCTTAGAGAGCATAGGGCAATTCCACTCATGGGCGTATAAATTGGGAAAACTAAAAATCAGAAAGACACAGGCACCCCAAAGTTTAGGGCTGCTCTGTTGAAAAGAACCTCCACTACGTTACACCTTAAATATCCCAGGAAAGACAAAAATGGATAAAGAAGTTGTGGTCCTTATGTACAATAGAATATCACTCAGCCATGAAATCAACGTCATAATGCTAGTAGCAGCAAGATGAGTGGATTTAGGTAGGACGATTTTAAATGAAATAAGTCACACAGAAAATGACACTTATCATAAGATATCACTTATAGAGGGAATGTAAAAACCGCTACCCTTGAACTGAATTACAAAACAGAGCAGAGTCACACGTTTAGAAAGCACACTATGGCTGCTTAAGGGGAAAGGTGAGGTGGTGTGATGCATAAAACAAGCTTTTCAAATTAGCTCAGATATTGTTCCATAAACCCATTAGGTAATAGACAAGACCTACTCCTTGCTCAGTGAATTGGACTCAACACCCCCTATTCACCGCCCAAGAATATATCTGACTAGTAAGAATCTTAAAACCTATGTATTGATATCTCTCTGTAAGTGAGTCAAGTGGGTGAAAAGCGGGAGAAACACAGCAGTGAAAAGCAGCTAAACCCCATTATAAAAATCAATTACTTTTAAAAACCCGTGAAACAAAGACAGTGAAAGAGAGAGTAATTCTTACAAAATTCGTTCAGGGGCTGTGATGCCACCTGGATTGACCATATCTAGACCCACAGCTGATTAAGACATAAGGGTGGACACTCTTGGGGCTGAGAGGTTTGGTGAGGTTGGGTGAGGAAACGCAGACCCTTTAAAGTAATACTGCGTGGTACCCATCCCATGGGTCCCAAATCTCCAGGTTCAAGGGCATCTTCCTACATCGAAAACATGCATGAGAAACCCAGAAGATGGTACACCGTGTGATCGGGAAAGGTTTCCAAAACGCACCTCATTTCTCATCTCCTTGTGCTCGGGTTCGCCATTCCAGCCGCTTTACTAGCAATCTCCCTCCTTGGAGAATCAGCACCTTTAACCTCCTGTTCCGTACAGGTTGCAATGTGTCCTGAGGATGAACAGGAAGAGGGGGAACCAATGAGAGACTAGGTCTAGGTGTTGGGACAGGCACAGGTCACTCTATTTTCCAATCAGGAAGAAGAATTAACCACAGGCTCAGCCTGCCGCCAGGGACCAGAATAGGGCCTGAAGCAATCCTGCGCTTTTGCGGCCAGCTCCCAAGAAAGCGAGTTGAAAAATGGAGCTCAGGGGCACTCCATTTCACAAACCTGCAGACTTATAAATGATAACTCTCGTCCACAAATATATTGAGGGAAGGCAACGAAGAGGAGTTGAAAGCAAGGCAGAATTGCAGGAAACATATTTCAGGAGGGAGATTCGAATCGCATTTAAAGCACAGGAAAGGCGGCAAAACCTCGACAATGATGCCCTTGGCCAAAAAGGGCGTATGCGTTATTTCCTTAATATACTCAGGAAAAAACGCATACGCCCTTTTTGGTCAACCAAGCAACCTGGAAAGGCAAATCAGCACTACAAAGAAGTCTCGCTTCTCATCGGTCAAAAGGGCCCTGCTGAATAAAGTGTCAAAACCAGAAATGCAGGACAGCCCATGGAGAAATGGGAGCCTTGCTACGCTGATGGGCGGGACGTAAATTGCCAACAGCCACTCTGGAGAAGTGTACGGTATGTCCTGAAACATCTAAAAAGCTCAACTTAGAGAGCATAGGGCACTTCCACTCATGGGCGTATAAATTGGGAAAACTAAAAATCAGCAAGACACAGGCACCCCAAAGTTTAGGGCTGCTCTGTTGAAAAGAACCTCCACTTCGTTACACCTTAAATATCCCAGGAAAGAGAAAAATGGATAAAGAAGTTGTGGTCCTTATGTACAATGGAATATCACTCAGCCATGAAATCAACGTCATAAGGTTAGTAGCAGCATGATGAGTGGATTTAGGTACGACGATTCTAAGTGAAATAAGTCACACAGAAAAAGAAACTTATCATAAGATATCACTTATAGAGGGAATGTAAAAACCACTGCCCTTGAACTGAATTACAAAACAGAACAGAGACACACGTTTAGAAAACACACTATGGCTGCTTAACGGGAAAGGTGAGGTGGGGTGATGCATAAAACAAGGGTTTCAAATTAGCTCAGATACCGTTCCTTAAACCCAATAGGTAATAGACAAGACCTACTCCTTGCTCAGTGAATTGGACTCAACACCCCCTATTCACCGCCCAAGAATATATCTGACTAGTAAGAATCTTAAAACCTATGTATTGATATCTCTCTGTAAGTGAGTCAAGTGGGTGTAAAGCGGCAGAAACACAGCAGTGAAAAGCAGCTAAACCCCATTATAAAAATCAATTACTTTTAAAAACCCGTGAAACAAAGACAGTGAAAGAGAGAGAAATTCTTACACAATTCGTTCAGGGGCTGTGATGCCACCTGGATTGACCATATCTAGACCAACAGCTGATTGAGACATAAGGGTGGACATTCATGGGGCTGAGAGGTTTGGTGAGGTTGGGTGAGGAAACGCAGACCCTTTAAAGTAATACTGCGTGGTACCCATCCCATGGGTCCCAAATCTCCAGGTTCAAGGGCATCTTCCTACATCGAAAACATGCATGAGAAACCCAGAAGACGGTACACCGTGTGATCGGGAAAGGTTTCTAAAACGCACCTCATTTCTCATCTCCTTGTTCTCGGGTTCGCCATTCCAGCCGCTTCACTAGCAATCTGCCTCCTTGGAGAATCAGCACCTTTAACCTCCTGTTCCGTACAGGTTGCAATTTGTCCTGAGAATGAACAGGAAGAGGGGGAACCAATGAGAGACTAGCTCTAGGTGTAGGGACAGGCACAGGTCACTCTATTTTCTCATCAGGAAGAAGAATTAACCACAAGCTCAGCCTGCCGGCCGGAACCAAAATAGAGCCTGAAGCAATCCTGCGCTTTTGCGGCCAGCTCCCAAGAAAGCGAGTTGAAAAATGGAGCTCAGGGGCACTGCAATTCACAAACCTGCAGACTTATAAATGATAACTCCCGTCCACAAATATATTGAGGGAAGGCAAAGAAGAGGATTTGAAAGCAAGGCAGAATTGCAGGAAACACATTTCAGGAGGGAGATTCGAATCGCCTTTAAAGCACAGGAAAAGCGGCAAAACCTCGACAATGACGCCCTTGGCCAAAAAGGGCGTATGCGTTTTTTCCTGAATATATTCAGGAAAAAACGCATACGCCCTTTTTGGCCAACCAAGCAACCTGGAAAGGCAAATCAGCGCTACAAAGAAGTCTCGCTTCCCATCGGTCAAAAAGACCCTGCTGAATAAAGTGTCAAAACCAGAAAGGCAGGACAGGCCATGGAGAAACGGGAGCCTTGCTACGCTGATGGGCGGGACGTAAATTGCCAACAGCCACTCTGGAGAAGTGTACGGTATGTCCTGAAACATCTCAAAAACTCAGCTTAGAGAGCATAGGGCAATTCCACACATGGGCGTATAAATTGGGAAAACTAAAAATCAGCAAGACACAGGCATCTCAAAGTTTAGGGCTGCTCTGTTGAAAAGAATCTCCACTTCGTTACACATTAAATATCCCAGGAAAGAGAAAAATGGATAAAGAAGTTGTGGTTCTTATGTACAATGGAATATCACTCAGCCATGAAATCAACGTCATAAGGCTAGTAGCAGCATGATGAGTGGATTTAGGTACGATGATTCTAAGTGAAATAAGTCACACAGAAAAAGACACTTATCATAAGATATCACTTATAGAGGGAATGTAAAAACCGCTACCCTTGAACTGAATTACAAAACAGAACAGAGACACACGTTTAGAAAACACACTATGGCTGCTTAACGGTAACGGTGAGGTGGGGTGATGCATAAAACAAGGGTTTCAAATTAGCTCAGATACCGTTCCATAAACACAATAGGTAATAGACAAGACCTACTCCTTGCTCAGTGAATTGGACTCAACACCCCCTATTCACCGCCCAAGAATATGTCTGACTAGTAAGAATCTTAAAACCTATGTATTGATATCTCTCTGTAAGTGAGTCAAGTGGGTGTAAAGCGGCATAAACACAGCAGTGAAAAGCACCTAAACCCCATTATAAAAGTCAATTACTTTTAAAAACCCGTGAAACAAAGACAGTGAAAGAGAGAGAAATTCTTACACAATTCGTTCAGGGGCTGTGATGCCACCTGGATTGACCATATCTAGACCCACAGCTGACTGAGACATAAGGGTGGACACTCTTGGGGCTGAGAGGTTTGGTGAGGTTGGGTGAGGAAACGCAGACCCTTTAAAGTAATACTGCGTGGTACCCATCCCATGGGTCCCAAATCTCCAGGTTCAAGGGCATCTTCCTACATCGAAAACATGCATGAGAAACCCAGAAGATGGTACACCGTGTGATCGGGAAAGGTTTCCAAAACGCACCTCATTTCTCATCTCCTTGTTCTCGGGTTCGCCATTCCAGCCGCTTTACTAGCAATCTGCCTCCTTGGAGAATCAGCACCTTTAACCTCCTGTTCCGTACAGGTTGCAATTTGTCCTGAGGATGAACAGGAAGAGGGGGAACCAATGAGAGACTAGGTCTAGGTGTTGGGACAGGCACAGGTCACTCTATTTTCCCATCAGGAAGAAGAATTAACCACAGGCTCAGCCTGCCGCCCGGGACCAGAATAGGGCCTGAAGCAATCCTGCGCTTTTGCGGCCAGCTCCCAAGAAAGCGAGTTGAAAAATGGAGCTCAGGGGCACTGCATTTCACAAACCTGCAGACTTATAAATGATAACTCTCGTCCACAAATATATTGAGGGAAGGCAACGAAGAGGAGTTGAAAGCAAGGCAGAATTGCAGGAAACATATTTCAGGAGGGAGATTCGAATCGCATTTAAAGCACAGGAAAAGCGGCAAAACCTCGACAATGATGCCCTTGGCCAAAAAGGGCGTATGCGTTATTTCCTTAATATACTCAGGAAAAAACGCATACGCCCTTTTTGGTCAACCAAGCAACCTGGAAAGGCAAATCAGCACTACAAAGAAGTCTCGCTTCTCATCGGTCAAGAGGACACTGCTGAATAAAGTGTCAAAACCAGAAATGCAGGACAGCCCATGGAGAAATGGGAGCCTTGCTACGCTGATGGGCGGGACGTAAATTGCCAACAGCCACTCTGGAGAAGTGTACGGTATGTCCTGAAACATCTAAAAAGCTCAACTTAGAGAGCATAGGGCACTTCCACTCATGGGCGTATAAATTGGGAAAACTAAAAATCAGCAAGACACAGGCACCCCAAAGTTTAGGGCTGCTCTGTTGAAAAGAACCTCCACTTCGTTACACCTTAAATATCCCAGGAAAGAGAAAAATGGATAAAGAATTTGTGGTCCTTATGTACAATGGAATATCACTCAGCCATGAAATCAACGTCATAAGGTTAGTAGCAGCATGATGAGTGGATTTAGGTACGACGATTCTAAGTGAAATAAGTCACACAGAAAAAGAAACTTATCATAAGATATCACTTATAGAGGGAATGTAAAAACCACTGCCCTTGAACTGAATTACAAAACAGAACAGAGACACACGTTTAGAAAACACACTATGGCTGCTTAACGGGAAAGGTGAGGTGGGGTGATGCATAAAACAAGGGTTTCAAATTAGCTCAGATACCGTTCCTTAAACCCAATAGGTAATAGACAAGACCTACTCCTTGCTCAGTGAATTGGACTCAACACCCCCTATTCACCGCCCAAGAATATATCTGACTAGTAAGAATCTTAAAACCTATGTATTGATATCTCTCTGTAAGTGAGTCAAGTGGGTGTAAAGCGGCAGAAACACAGCAGTGAAAAGCAGCTAAACCCCATTATAAAAATCAATTACTTTTAAAAACCCGTGAAACAAAGACAGTGAAAGAGAGAGAAATTCTTACACAATTCGTTCAGGGGCTGTGATGCCACCTGGATTGACCATATCTAGACCAACAGCTGATTGAGACATAAGGGTGGACATTCATGGGGCTGAGAGGTTTGGTGAGGTTGGGTGAGGAAACGCAGACCCTTTAAAGTAATACTGCGTGGTACCCATCCCATGGGTCCCAAATCTCCAGGTTCAAGGGCATCTTCCTACATCGAAAACATGCATGAGAAACCCAGAAGACGGTACACCGTGTGATCGGGAAAGGTTTCTAAAACGCACCTCATTTCTCATCTCCTTGTTCTCGGGTTCGCCATTCCAGCCGCTTCACTAGCAATCTGCCTCCTTGGAGAATCAGCACCTTTAACCTCCTGTTCCGTACAGGTTGCAATTTGTCCTGAGAATGAACAGGAAGAGGGGGAACCAATGAGAGACTAGCTCTAGGTGTAGGGACAGGCACAGGTCACTCTATTTTCTCATCAGGAAGAAGAATTAACCACAAGCTCAGCCTGCCGGCCGGAACCAAAATAGAGCCTGAAGCAATCCTGCGCTTTTGCGGCCAGCTCCCAAGAAAGCGAGTTGAAAAATGGAGCTCAGGGGCACTGCAATTCACAAACCTGCAGACTTATAAATGATAACTCCCGTCCACAAATATATTGAGGGAAGGCAAAGAAGAGGATTTGAAAGCAAGGCAGAATTGCAGGAAACACATTTCAGGAGGGAGATTCGAATCGCCTTTAAAGCACAGGAAAAGCGGCAAAACCTCGACAATGACGCCCTTGGCCAAAAAGGGCGTATGCGTTTTTTCCTGAATATATTCAGGAAAAAACGCATACGCCCTTTTTGGCCAACCAAGCAACCTGGAAAGGCAAATCAGCGCTACAAAGAAGTCTCGCTTCCCATCGGTCAAAAAGACCCTGCTGAATAAAGTGTCAAAACCAGAAAGGCAGGACAGGCCATGGAGAAACGGGAGCCTTGCTACGCTGATGGGCGGGACGTAAATTGCCAACAGCCACTCTGGAGAAGTGTACGGTATGTCCTGAAACATCTCAAAAACTCAGCTTAGAGAGCATAGGGCAATTCCACACATGGGCGTATAAATTGGGAAAACTAAAAATCAGCAAGACACAGGCATCTCAAAGTTTAGGGCTGCTCTGTTGAAAAGAATCTCCACTTCGTTACACATTAAATATCCCAGGAAAGAGAAAAATGGATAAAGAAGTTGTGGTTCTTATGTACAATGGAATATCACTCAGCCATGAAATCAACGTCATAAGGCTAGTAGCAGCATGATGAGTGGATTTAGGTACGATGATTCTAAGTGAAATAAGTCACACAGAAAAAGACACTTATCATAAGATATCACTTATAGAGGGAATGTAAAAACCGCTACCCTTGAACTGAATTACAAAACAGAACAGAGACACACGTTTAGAAAACACACTATGGCTGCTTAACGGTAACGGTGAGGTGGGGTGATGCATAAAACAAGGGTTTCAAATTAGCTCAGATACCGTTCCATAAACACAATAGGTAATAGACAAGACCTACTCCTTGCTCAGTGAATTGGACTCAACACCCCCTATTCACCGCCCAAGAATATGTCTGACTAGTAAGAATCTTAAAACCTATGTATTGATATCTCTCTGTAAGTGAGTCAAGTGGGTGTAAAGCGGCATAAACACAGCAGTGAAAAGCACCTAAACCCCATTATAAAAGTCAATTACTTTTAAAAACCCGTGAAACAAAGACAGTGAAAGAGAGAGAAATTCTTACACAATTCGTTCAGGGGCTGTGATGCCACCTGGATTGACCATATCTAGACCCACAGCTGACTGAGACATAAGGGTGGACACTCTTGGGGCTGAGAGGTTTGGTGAGGTTGGGTGAGGAAACGCAGACCCTTTAAAGTAATACTGCGTGGTACCCATCCCATGGGTCCCAAATCTCCAGGTTCAAGGGCATCTTCCTACATCGAAAACATGCATGAGAAACCCAGAAGATGGTACACCGTGTGATCGGGAAAGGTTTCCAAAACGCACCTCATTTCTCATCTCCTTGTTCTCGGGTTCGCCATTCCAGCCGCTTTACTAGCAATCTGCCTCCTTGGAGAATCAGCACCTTTAACCTCCTGTTCCGTACAGGTTGCAATTTGTCCTGAGGATGAACAGGAAGAGGGGGAACCAATGAGAGACTAGGTCTAGGTGTTGGGACAGGCACAGGTCACTCTATTTTCCCATCAGGAAGAAGAATTAACCACAGGCTCAGCCTGCCGCCCGGGACCAGAATAGGGCCTGAAGCAATCCTGCGCTTTTGCGGCCAGCTCCCAAGAAAGCGAGTTGAAAAATGGAGCTCAGGGGCACTGCATTTCACAAACCTGCAGACTTATAAATGATAACTCTCGTCCACAAATATATTGAGGGAAGGCAACGAAGAGGAGTTGAAAGCAAGGCAGAATTGCAGGAAACATATTTCAGGAGGGAGATTCGAATCGCATTTAAAGCACAGGAAAAGCGGCAAAACCTCGACAATGATGCCCTTGGCCAAAAAGGGCGTATGCGTTATTTCCTTAATATACTCAGGAAAAAACGCATACGCCCTTTTTGGTCAACCAAGCAACCTGGAAAGGCAAATCAGCACTACAAAGAAGTCTCGCTTCTCATCGGTCAAGAGGACACTGCTGAATAAAGTGTCAAAACCAGAAATGCAGGACAGCCCATGGAGAAATGGGAGCCTTGCTACGCTGATGGGCGGGACGTAAATTGCCAACAGCCACTCTGGAGAAGTGTACGGTATGTCCTGAAACATCTAAAAAGCTCAACTTAGAGAGCATAGGGCACTTCCACTCATGGGCGTATAAATTGGGAAAACTAAAAATCAGCAAGACACAGGCACCCCAAAGTTTAGGGCTGCTCTGTTGAAAAGAACCTCCACTTCGTTACACCTTAAATATCCCAGGAAAGAGAAAAATGGATAAAGAAGTTGTGGTCCTTATGTACAATGGAATATCACTCAGCCATGAAATCAACGTCATAAGGTTAGTAGCAGCATGATGAGTGGATTTAGGTACGACGATTCTAAGTGAAATAAGTCACACAGAAAAAGAAACTTATCATAAGATATCACTTATAGAGGGAATGTAAAAACCACTGCCCTTGAACTGAATTACAAAACAGAACAGAGACACACGTTTAGAAAACACACTATGGCTGCTTAACGGGAAAGGTGAGGTGGGGTGATGCATAAAACAAGGGTTTCAAATTAGCTCAGATACCGTTCCTTAAACCCAATAGGTAATAGACAAGACCTACTCCTTGCTCAGTGAATTGGACTCAACACCCCCTATTCACCGCCCAAGAATATATCTGACTAGTAAGAATCTTAAAACCTATGTATTGATATCTCTCTGTAAGTGAGTCAAGTGGGTGTAAAGCGGCAGAAACACAGCAGTGAAAAGCAGCTAAACCCCATTATAAAAATCAATTACTTTTAAAAACCCGTGAAACAAAGACAGTGAAAGAGAGAGAAATTCTTACACAATTCTTTCAGGGGCTGTGATGCCACCTGGATTGACCATATCTAGACCAACAGCTGATTGAGACATAAGGGTGGACACTCTTGGGGCTGAGAGGTTTGGTGAGGTTGGGTGAGGAAACGCAGACCCTTTAAAGTAATACTGCGTGGTACCCATCCCATGGGTCCCAAATCTCCAGGTTCAAGGGCATCTTCCTACATCGAAAACATGCATGAGAAACCCAGAAGACGGTACACCGTGTGATCGGGAAAGGTTTCTAAAACGCACCTCATTTCTCATCTCCTTGTGCTCGGGTTCGCCATTCCAGCCGCTTCACTAGCAATCTGCCTCCTTGGAGAATCAGCACCTTTAACCTCCTGTTCCGTACAGGTTGCAATTTGTCCTGAGGATGAACAGGAAGAGGGGGAACCAATGAGAGACTAGGTCTAGGTGTTGGGACAGGCACAGGTCACTCTATTTTCCCATCAGGAAGAAGAATTAACCACAGGCTCAGCCTGCCGCCAGGGACCAGAATAGGGCCTGAAGCAATCCTGCGCTTTTGCGGCCAGCTCCCAAGAAAGCGAGTTGAAAAATGGAGCTCAGGGGCACTGCATTTCACAAACCTGAAGACTTATAAATGATAACTCTCGTCCACAAATATATTGAGGGAAGGCAACGAAGAGGAGTTGAAAGCAAGGCAGAATTGCAGGAAACAGATTTCAGGAGGGAGATTCGAATCGCCTTTAAAGCACAGGAAAAGCGGCAAAACCTCGACAATGATGCCCTTGGCCAAAAAGGGCGTATGCGTTTTTTCCTGAATATATTCAGGAAAAAACGCATACGCCCTTTTTGGCAAACCAAGCAACCTGGAAAGGCAAATCAGCACTACAAAGAAGTCTCGCTTCTCATCGGTCAAAAGGGCCCTGCTGAATAAAGTGTCAAAACCAGAAATGCAGGACACGCCATGGAGAAATGGGAGCCTTGCTACGCTGATGGGCGGGACGTAAATTGCCAACAGCCACTCTGGAGAAGTGTACGGTATGTCCTGAAACATCTAAAAAACTCAGCTTAGAGAGCATAGGGCAATTCCACTCATGGGCGTATAAATTGGGAAAACTAAAAATCAGAAAGACACAGGCACCCCAAAGTTTAGGGCTGCTCTGTTGAAAAGAACCTCCACTACGTTACACCTTAAATATCCCAGGAAAGACAAAAATGGATAAAGAAGTTGTGGTCCTTATGTACAATAGAATATCACTCAGCCATGAAATCAACGTCATAATGCTAGTAGCAGCAAGATGAGTGGATTTAGGTAGGACGATTTTAAATGAAATAAGTCACACAGAAAATGACACTTATCATAAGATATCACTTATAGAGGGAATGTAAAAACCGCTACCCTTGAACTGAATTACAAAACAGAGCAGAGTCACACGTTTAGAAAGCACACTATGGCTGCTTAAGGGGAAAGGTGAGGTGGTGTGATGCATAAAACAAGCTTTTCAAATTAGCTCAGATATTGTTCCATAAACCCATTAGGTAATAGACAAGACCTACTCCTTGCTCAGTGAATTGGACTCAACACCCCCTATTCACCGCCCAAGAATATATCTGACTAGTAAGAATCTTAAAACCTATGTATTGATATCTCTCTGTAAGTGAGTCAAGTGGGTGAAAAGCGGGAGAAACACAGCAGTGAAAAGCAGCTAAACCTCAATATAAAAATCAATTACTTTTAAAAACCCGTGAAACAAAGACAGTGAAAGAGAGAGTAATTCTTACAAAATTCGTTCAGGGGCTGTGATGCCACCTGGATTGACCATATCTAGACCCACAGCTGATTAAGACATAAGGGTGGACACTCTTGGGGCTGAGAGGTTTGGTGAGGTTGGGTGAGGAAACGCAGACCCTTTAAAGTAATACTGCGTGGTACCCATCCCATGGGTCCCAAATCTCCAGGTTCAAGGGCATCTTCCTACATCGAAAACATGCATGAGAAACCCAGAAGATGGTACACCGTGTGATCGGGAAAGGTTTCCAAAACGCACCTCATTTCTCATCTCCTTGTGCTCGGGTTCGCCATTCCAGCCGCTTTACTAGCAATCTCCCTCCTTGGAGAATCAGCACCTTTAACCTCCTGTTCCGTACAGGTTGCAATGTGTCCTGAGGATGAACAGGAAGAGGGGGAACCAATGAGAGACTAGGTCTAGGTGTTGGGACAGGCACAGGTCACTCTATTTTCCAATCAGGAAGAAGAATTAACCACAGGCTCAGCCTGCCGCCAGGGACCAGAATAGGGCCTGAAGCAATCCTGCGCTTTTGCGGCCAGCTCCCAAGAAAGCGAGTTGAAAAATGGAGCTCAGGGGCACTCCATTTCACAAACCTGCAGACTTATAAATGATAACTCTCGTCCACAAATATATTGAGGGAAGGCAACGAAGAGGAGTTGAAAGCAAGGCAGAATTGCAGGAAACATATTTCAGGAGGGAGATTCGAATCGCATTTAAAGCACAGGAAAGGCGGCAAAACCTCGACAATGATGCCCTTGGCCAAAAAGGGCGTATGCGTTATTTCCTTAATATACTCAGGAAAAAACGCATACGCCCTTTTTGGTCAACCAAGCAACCTGGAAAGGCAAATCAGCACTACAAAGAAGTCTCGCTTCTCATCGGTCAAAAGGGCCCTGCTGAATAAAGTGTCAAAACCAGAAATGCAGGACAGCCCATGGAGAAATGGGAGCCTTGCTACGCTGATGGGCGGGACGTAAATTGCCAACAGCCACTCTGGAGAAGTGTACGGTATGTCCTGAAACATCTAAAAAGCTCAACTTAGAGAGCATAGGGCACTTCCACTCATGGGCGTATAAATTGGGAAAACTAAAAATCAGCAAGACACAGGCACCCCAAAGTTTAGGGCTGCTCTGTTGAAAAGAACCTCCACTTCGTTACACCTTAAATATCCCAGGAAAGAGAAAAATGGATAAAGAAGTTGTGGTCCTTATGTACAATGGAATATCACTCAGCCATGAAATCAACGTCATAAGGTTAGTAGCAGCATGATGAGTGGATTTAGGTACGACGATTCTAAGTGAAATAAGTCACACAGAAAAAGACACTTATCATAATATATCACTTATAGAGGGAAGGTAAAAACCACTGCCCTTGAACTGAATTACAAAACAGAACAGAGACACACGTTTAGAAAACACACTATGGCTGCTTAACGGGAAAGGTGAGGTGGGGTGATGCATAAAACAAGGGTTTCAAATTAGCTCAGATACCGTTCCTTAAACCCAATAGGTAATAGACAAGACCTACTCCTTGCTCAGTGAATTGGACTCAACACCCCCTATTCACCGCCCAAGAATATATCTGACTAGTAAGAATCTTAAAACCTATGTATTGATATCTCTCTGTAAGTGAGTCAAGTGGGTGTAAAGCGGCAGAAACACAGCAGTGAAAAGCAGCTAAACCCCATTATAAAAATCAATTACTTTTAAAAACCCGTGAAACAAAGACAGTGAAAGAGAGAGAAATTCTTACACAATTCGTTCAGGGGCTGTGATGCCACCTGGATTGACCATATCTAGACCAACAGCTGATTGAGACATAAGGGTGGACATTCATGGGGCTGAGAGGTTTGGTGAGGTTGGGTGAGGAAACGCAGACCCTTTAAAGTAATACTGCGTGGTACCCATCCCATGGGTCCCAAATCTCCAGGTTCAAGGGCATCTTCCTACATCGAAAACATGCATGAGAAACCCAGAAGACGGTACACCGTGTGATCGGGAAAGGTTTCTAAAACGCACCTCATTTCTCATCTCCTTGTGCTCGGGTTCGCCATTCCAGCCGCTTCACTAGCAATCTGCCTCCTTGGAGAATCAGCACCTTTAACCTCCTGTTCCGTACAGGTTGCAATTTGTCCTGAGGATGAACGGGAAGAGGGGGAACCAATGAGAGACTAGGTCTAGGTGTTGGGACAGGCACAGGTCACTCTATTTTCCCATCAGGAAGAAGAATTAACCACAGGCTCAGCCTGCCGCCAGGGACCAGAATAGGGCCTGAAGCAATCCTGCGCTTTTGCGGCCTGCTCCCAAGAAAGCGAGTTGAAAAATGGAGCTCAGGGGCACTGCATTTCACAAACCTGCAGACTTATAAATGATAACTCTCGTCCACAAATATATTGAGGGAAGGCAACGAAGAGGAGTTGAAAGCAAGGCAGAATTGCAGGAAACAGATTTCAGGAGGGAGATTCGAATCGCCTTTAAAGCACAGGAAAAGCGGCAAAACCTCGACAATGATGCCCTTGGCCAAAAAGGGCGTATGCGTTTTTTCCTGAATATATTCAGGAAAAAACGCATACGCCCTTTTTGGCCAACCAAGCAACCTGGAAAGGCAAATCAGCGCTACAAAGAAGTCTCGCTTCCCATCGGTCAAAAGGGCCCTGCTGAATAAAGTGTCAAAACCAGAAATGCAGGACAGGCCATGGAGAAATGGGAGCCTTGCTACGCTGATGGGCGGGACGTAAATTGCCAACAGCCACTCTGGAGAAGTGTACGGTATGTCCTGAAACATCTAAAAAACTCAGCTTAGAGAGCATAGGGCACTTCCACTCATGGGCGTATAAATTGGGAAAACTAAAAATCAGCAAGACACAGGCACCCCAAAGTTTAGGGCTGCTCTGTTGAAAAGAACCTCCACTTCGTTACACCTTAAATATCCCAGGAAAGAGAAAAATGGATAAAGAAGATGTGGTCCTTATGTACAATGGAATATCACTCAGCCATGAAATCAACGTCATAAGGCTAGTAGCAGCATGATGAGTGGATTTACGTACGTCGAGTCTAAGTGAAATAAGTCACACAGAAAAAGACACTTATCATAAGATATCACTTATAGAGGGAATGTAAAAACCGCTACCCTTGAACTGAATTACAAAACAGAACAGAGACACACATTTAGAAAACACACTATGGCTGCTTAACGGTAAAGGTGAGGTGGGGTGATGCATAAAACAAGGGTTTCAAATTAGCTCAGATACCGTTCCATAAACCCAATAGGTAATAGACAAGACCTACTCCTTGCTCAGTGAATTGGACTCAACACCCCCTATTCACCGCCCAAGAATATATCTGACTAGTGAGAATCTTAAAACCTATGTATTGATATCTCTCTGTAAGTGAGTCAAGTGGGTGTAAAGCGGCAGAAACACAGCAGTGAAAAGCAGCTAAACCCCATTATAAAAATCAATTACTGCAGAAGAAAGGATAAGTGACCTGGAAGATAAAATGGTGGAAATAACTACTGCAGAGCAGGATAAAGAAAAAAGAATGAAAAGAACTGAGGACAGTCTCAGAGACCTCTGGGACAACATTAAACGCGCCAACATTCGAATTATAGGGGTCCCAGAAGAAGAAGAGAAAAAGAAAGGGACTGAGAAGATATTTGAAGAGATTATAGTTGAAAACTTCCCTAATATGGGAAAGGAAATAGTTAATCAAGTCCTGGAAGCACAGAGAGTCCCATACAGGATAAACCCAAGGAGAAACACACCAAGACACATATTAATCAAACTGTCAAAAATTAAATATAAGGAAAACATATTAAAGGCAGCAAGGGAAAAAAAAACAAATAACACACAAGGGAATCCCCATAAGGTTAACATCTGATCTTTCAGCAGAAACTCTGCAAGCCAGAAGGGAGTGGCAGGATATACTTAAAGTGATGAAGGAGAAAAACCTGCAACCAAGATTACACTACCCAGCAAGGATCTCATTCAGATTCGATGGAGAAATTAAAACCTTTACAGACAAGCAAAAGCTGAGAGAGTTCAGCACCACCAAACCAGCTTTACAACAAATGCTAAAGGAACTTCTCTAGGCAAGAAACACAAGAGAAGGAAAACACCTACAATAACAAACCCAAAACATTTAAGAAAATGGGAATAGGAACATACATATCGATAATTACCTTGAATGTAAATGGATTAAATGCTCCCACCAAAAGACACAGGCTGGCTGAATGGATACAAAAACAAGACCCATATATATGCTGTCTACAAGAGACCCACTTCAGACCTAGAGACACATATAGACTGAAAGTGAGGGGATGGAAAAAGATATTCCATGCAAATGGAAATCAAAAGAAAGCTGGAGTAGCAATTCTCATATCAGACAAAATAGACTTTAAAATAAAGACTATTACAAGAGACAAAGAAGGACACTATATAATGATCAAGGGATCGATACAAGAGGAAGGTATAACAATTGTAAATATTTATGCACCCAACATAGGAGCACCTCAATACATAAGGCAAATACTAACAGCCATAAAAGGGGAAATCGACAGCAACACAATCATAGTAGGGGACTTTAACACCCCACTTTCACCAATGGACAGATCATCCAAAATGAAAATAAATAAGGAAACACAAGCTTTAAATGATACATTAAACAAGATGGACTTAATTGATATTTATAGGACATTCCATCCAAAAACAACAGAATACACATTTTTCTCAAGTGCTCATGGAACATTCTCCAGGATAGATCATATCTTGGGTCACAAATCAAGCCTTGGTAAATTTAAGAAAATTGAAATCGTATCAAGTATCTTTTCCGACCACAACGCTATGAGACTAGATATCAATTACAGGAAAAGACCTGTAAAAAATACAAACACATGGAGGCTACACAATACATTACTTAATAACGAAGTGATCACTGAAGAAATCAAAGGGGAAATCAAAAAATACCTAGAAACAAATGACAATGAAGATACGACGACCCAAAACCTATGGGACGCAGCAAAAGCAGTGCTAAGAGGGAAGTTTATAGCAATACAAGCCTACCTCAAGAAACAGGAAACATCTCGAATAAACAACCTAACCTTGCACCTAAAGCAATTAGAGAAAGAAGAACAAAAAAACCCCAAAGCCAGCAGAAGGAAAGAAATTATAAAGATCAGGTCAGAAATAAATGAAAAAGAAATGAAGGAAACAATAGCAAAAATCAATGAAACTAAAAGCTGGTTCTTTGAGAAGATAAACAAAATTGATAAACCATTAGCCAGACTCATCAAGAGAAAAAGGGAGAAGACTCAGATCAATAGAATTAGAAATGAAAAAGGAGAAGTAACCACTGACACTGCAGAAATACAAAAGATCATGAGAGAATACTACAAGCAACTCTATGCCAATAAAATGGACAACCTGGAAGAAATGGACAGATTCTTAGAAATGCACAAACTGCCGAGACTGAACCAGGAAGAAATAGAAAATATGAACAGACCAATCACAAGCACTGAAATTGAAACTGTGATTAAAAACCTTCCAACAAACAAAAGCCCAGGACCAGATGGCTTCACAGGTGAATTCTATCAAACATTTAGAGAAGAGCTAACACCTATCCTTCTCAAACTCTTCCAAAATATTGCAGAGGGAGGAACACTCCCAAACTCATTCTACGAGGCCACTATCACCCTGATACCAAAACCAGACAAAGATGTCACAAAGAAAGAAAACTACAGGCCAATATCACTGATGAACCTAGATGCAAAAATCCTCAACAAAATACTAGCAAACAGAATCCAACAGCACATTAAAAGGATCATACACCATGATCAAGTGGGGTTTATCCCAGGAATGCAAGGATTCTTCAATATACGCAAATCAATCAATGTGATACATCATATTAACAAACTGAAGGAGAAAAACCATATGATCATCTCAATAGATGCAGAGAAAGCTTTCGACAAAATTCAACACCCATTTATGATAAAAGCCCTGCAGAAAGTAGGCATAGAGGGAACTTTCCTCAACATAATAAAGGCCATATATGACAAACCCACAGCCAACATTGTCCTCAATGGTGAAAAACTGAAACCATTTCCACTAAGATCAGGAACAAGACAAGGTTGCCCACTCTCACCACTATTATTCAACATAGTTTTGGAAGTGTTAGCCACAGCAATCAGAGAAGACAAAGAAATAAAAGGAATCCAAATTGGAAAAGAAGAAGTAAAGCTGTCACTATTTGCAGATGACATGATACTATACATAGAGAATCCTAAAGATGCTACCAGAAAACTCCTAGAGTTAATCAATGAATTTGGTAAAGTAGCAGGATACAAAATTAATGCACAGAAATCTCTTGCATTTCTATACACTAATGACGAAAAATCTGAAAGTGAAATTAAGAAAACACTCCCATTTACCATTGCAACAAAAAGAATAAAATATCTAGGAATAAACCTACCTAAGGAGACAAAAGACCTGTATGCAGAAAATTATAAGACACTGATGAAAGAAATTAAAGATGATACAAATAGATGGAGAGATATACCATGTTCCTGGATTGGAAGAATCAACATTGTGAAAATGACTCTACTACCCAAAGCAATCTACAGATTCAATGCAATCCCTATCAAACTACCACTGGCATTTTTCACAGAACTAGAACAAAAAATTTCACAATTTGTATGGAAACACAAAAGACCCCGAATAGCCAAAGCAATCTTGAGAACGAAAAATGGAGCTGGGGGAATCAGGCTCCCTGACTTCAGACTATATTACAAAGCTTCAGTAATCAAGACAGTTTGGTACTGGCACAAAAACAGAAATATAGATCAATGGAACAGGATAGAAAGCCCAGAGATAAACCCACACACATATGGACACCTTATTTTTGATAAAGGAGGCAAGCATATACAGTGGAGAAAAGACAGCCTCTTCAATAAGTGGTGCTGGGAAAATTGGACAGGTACATGTAAAAGTATGAAAATAGAACACTCCCTGACACCATGCACAAAAATAAACTCAAAATGGATTAAAGACCTAAGTGTAAGGGCAGACACTATCAAACTCTTAGAGGAAAACATAGGCAGAACACTCTATGACATACATCACAGCAAGATTCTTTTTGACCCAGCTCCCAGAGAAATGGAAATAAGAACACAAATAAACAAATGGGACCTAATGAAACTTAAAAGCTTTTGCACAGCAAAGGAAACCATAAACAAGACCAAAAGACAACCATCAGAATGGGAGAAAATATTTGCAAATGAAGCAACTGACAAAGGATTAATCTCCAAGATTTACAAGCAGCTCATGCAGCTCAATAACAAAAAAACGAACAACCCAATCCAAAAATGGGCCGAAGACCTAAATAGACATTTCTCCAAAGAAGATATACAGATGGCCTACAGACACATGAAAGAATGCTCAACATCATTAATCATTAGAGAAATGCAAATCAAAACTACAATGAGATATCATCTCACACCGGTCAGAATGGCCATCATCAAAAAATCTAGAAACCATAAATGCTGGAGAGGGTGTGGAGGAAAGGGAACACTCTTGCACTGTTGGTGGGAATGTAAATTGATACAGCCACTATGGAGAACAGTATGGAGGTTCCTTAAAAAACTACAAATAGAACTACCATACGACCCAGCAATCCCACTACTGGGCATATACCCTGAGAAAACCATAGGTCAAAAAGAGTCATGTACCAAAATGTTCATTGCAGCTCTATTTACAATAGCCAGGACATGGAAGCAATCTAAATGTCCATCGACAGATGAATGGATAAAGAAGATGTGGCACATATATACAATGGAATATTACTCAGCCATAAAAAGAAATGAAATGGAGGTATTTGTAATGAGGTGGATGGAGTTAGAGTCTGTCATACAGAGTGAAGTAAGTCAGAAAGAGAAAAACAAATACAGTATGCTAACACATATATACGGAATCTAAGGGGAAAAAAAAAAAAAAAAAAAAAAAGGCCATGAAGAACCTAGTGGCAAGACGGGAATAAAGACACAGACCTACTAGAGAACGGACTTGAGGATATGGGGAGGGGGTGGGGTGAGATGTGACAGGGTAAGAGAGTGTCATGGACATATATACACTACCAAATGTAAAATAGATAACTAGTGGGAAGCAGCCGCATAGCACAGGGAGATCAGCTCGGTGCTTTGTGACCACCTAGAGGGATGGGATGGGGAGGGTGGGAGGGAGGGAGATGCAAGAGGGAAGAGAAATGGGAACATATTGTATATGTATAACTGATTCACTTTGTTATAAAGCAGAAGCTAACACACCATTGTAAGGCAATTATACTTCAATAAAGATGTTAAAAAAAAAAAAAAAAAATCAATTACTTTTAAAAACCCGTGAAACAAAGACAGTGAAAGAGAGAGAAATTCTTACAAAATTCGTTCAGGGGCTGTGATGACACCTGGATTGACCATATCTAGACCCACAGCTGATTGAGACATAAGGGTGGACACTCATGGGGCTGAGAGGTTTGGTGAGGTTGGGTGAGGAAACGCAGACCCTTTAAAGTAATACTGCGTGGTACCCATCCCATGGGTCCCAAAACTCCAGGTTCAAGGGCATCTTCCTACATCGAAAACATGCATGAGAAACCCAGAAGACGGTACACCGTGTGATCGGGAAAGGTTTCTAAAACGCACCTCATTTCTCATCTCCTTGTGCTCGGGTTCGCCATTCCAGCCGCATCACTAGCAATCTGCCTCCTTGGAGAATCAGCACCTTTAACCTCCTGTTCCGTACAGGTTGCAATTTGTCCTGAGGATGAACAGGAAGAGGGGGAACCAATGAGAGACTAGGTCTAGGTGTTGGGACAGGCACAGGTCACTCTATTTTCCCATCAGGAAGAAGAATTAACCACAGGCTCAGCCTGCCGCCCGGGACCAGAATAGGGCCTGAAGCAATCCTGCGCTTTTGCGGCCAGCTCCCAAGAAAGCGAGTTGAAAAATGGAGCTCAGGGGCACTGCATTTCACAAACCTGCAGACTTATAAATGATAACTCTCGTCCACAAATATATTGAGGGAAGGCAACGAAGAGGAGTTGAAAGCAAGGCAGAATTGCAGGAAACATATTTCAGGAGGGAGATTCGAATCGCATTTAAAGCACAGGAAAAGCGGCAAAACCTCGACAATGATGCCCTTGGCCAAAAAGGGCGTATGCGTTATTTCCTTAATATACTCAGGAAAAAACGCATAAGCCCTTTTTGGTCAACCAAGCAACCTGGAAAGGCAAATCAGCACTACAAAGAAGTCTCGCTTCTCATCGGTCAAAAGGGCCCTGCTGAATAAAGTGTCAAAACCAGAAATGCAGGACAGCCCATGGAGAAATGGGAGCCTTGCTACGCTGATGGGCGGGACGTAAATTGCCAACAGCCACTCTGGAGAAGTGTACGGTATGTCCTGAAACATCTAAAAAACTCAGCTTAGAGAGCATAGGGCAATCCTACACATGGGCGTATAAATTGGGAAAACTAAAAATCAGCAAGACACAGGCATCTCAAAGTTTAGGGCTGCTCTGTTGAAAAGAACCTGCACTTCGTTACACCTTAAATATCCCAGGAAAGAGAAAAATGGATAAAGAAGTTGTGGTTCTTATGTACAATGGAATATCACTCAGCCATGAAATCAACGTCATAAGGCTAGTAGCAGCATGATGAGTGGATTTAGGTACGATGATTCTAAGTGAAATAAGTCACACAGAAAAAGACACTTATCATAAGATATCACTTATAGAGGGAATGTAAAAACCGCTACCCTTGAACTGAATTACAAAACAGAACAGAGACACACGTTTAGAAAACACACTATGGCTGCTTAACGGTAACGGTGAGGTGGGGTGATGCATAAAACAAGGGTTTCAAATTAGCTCAGATACCGTTCTATAAACACAATAGGTAATAGACAAGACCTACTCCTTGCTCAGTGAATTGGACTCAACACCCCCTATTCACCGCCCAAGAATATGTCTGACTAGTAAGAATCTTAAAACCTATGTATTGATATCTCTCTGTAAGTGAGTCAAGTGGGTGTAAAGCGGCATAAACACAGCAGTGAAAAGCACCTAAACCCCATTATAAAAGTCAATTAATTTTAAAAACCCGTGAAACAAAGACAGTGAAAGAGAGAGAAATTCTTACACAATTCGTTCAGGGGCTGTGATGCCACCTGGATTGACCATATCTAGACCCACAGCTGACTGAGACATAAGGGTGGACACTCTTGGGGCTGAGAGGTTTGGTGAGGTTGGGTGAGGAAACGCAGACCCTTTAAAGTAATACTGCGTGGTACCCATCCCATGGGTCCCAAATCTCCAGGTTCAAGGGCATCTTCCTACATCGAAAACATGCATGAGAAACCCAGAAGATGGTACACCGTGTGATCGGGAAAGGTTTCCAAAACGCACCTCATTTCTCATCTCCTTGTTCTCGGGTTCGCCATTCCAGCTGCTTTACTAGCAATCTCCCTCCTTGGAGAATCAGCACCTTTAACCTCCTGTTCCGTACAGGTTGCAATTTGTCCTGAGGATGAACAGGAAGAGGGGCAACCAATGAGAGACTAGGTCTAGGTGTTGGGACAGGCACAGGTCACTCTATTTTCCCATCAGGAAGAAGAATTAACCACAGGCTCAGCCTGCCGCCCGGGACCAGAATAGGGCCTGAAGCAATCCTGCGCTTTTGCGGCCTGCTCCCAAGAAAGCGAGTTGAAAAATGGAGCTCAGGGGCACTGCATTTCACAAACCTGCAGACTTATAAATGATAACTCTCGTCCACAAATATATTGAGGGAAGGCAACGAAGAGGAGTTGAAAGCAAGGCAGAATTGCAGGAAACAGATTTCAGGAGGGAGATTCGAATCGCCTTTAAAGCACAGGAAAAGCGGCAAAACCTCGACAATGATGCCCTTGGCCAAAAAGGGCGTATGCGTTTTTTCCTGAATATATTCAGGAAAAAACGCATACGCCCTTTTTGGCCAACCAAGCAACCTGGAAAGGCAAATCAGCGCTACAAAGAAGTCTCGCTTCCCATCGGTCAAAAGGGCCCTGCTGAATAAAGTGTCAAAACCAGAAATGCAGGACAGGCCATGGAGAAATGGGAGCCTTGCTACGCTGATGGGCGGGACGTAAATTGCCAACAGCCACTCTGGAGAAGTGTACGGTATGTCCTGAAACATCTAAAAAACTCAGCTTAGAGAGCATAGGGCACTTCCACTCATGGGCGTATAAATTGGGAAAACTAAAAATCAGCAAGACACAGGCACCCCAAAGTTTAGGGCTGCTCTGTTGAAAAGAACCTCCACTTTGTTACACCTTAAATATCCCAGGAAAGAGAAAAATGGATAAAGAAGATGTGGTCCTTATGTACAATGGAATATCACTCAGCCATGAAATCAACGTCATAAGGCTAGTAGCAGCATGATGAGTGGATTTACGTACGTCGAGTCTAAGTGAAATAAGTCACACAGAAAAAGACACTTATCATAAGATATCACTTATAGAGGGAATGTAAAAACCGCTACCCTTGAACTGAATTACAAAACAGAACAGAGACACACATTTAGAAAACACACTATGGCTGCTTAACGGTAAAGGTGAGGTGGGGTGATGCATAAAACAAGGGTTTCAAATTAGCTCATATACCGTTCCATAAACCCAATAGGTAATAGACAAGACCTACTCCTTGCTCAGTGAATTGGACTCAACACCCCCTATTCACCGCCCAAGAATATATCTTACTAGTAAGAATCTTAAAACCTATGTATTGATATCTCTCTGTAAGTGAGTCAAGTGGGTGTAAAGCGGCAGAAACACAGCAGTGAAAAGCAGCTAAACCACATTATAAAAGTCAATTACTTTTAAAAACCCGTGAAACAAAGACAGTGAAAGAGAGAGAAATTCTTACACAATTCGTTCAGGGGCTGTGATGCCACCAGAATTGACCATATCTAGACCCACAGCTGACTGAGACATAAGGGTGGACACTCTTGGGGCTGAGAGGTTTGGTGAGGGTGGGTGAGGAAACGCAGACCCTTTAAAGTAATACTGCGTGGTACCCATCCCATGGGTCCCAAATCTCCAGGTTCAAGGGCATCTTCCTACATCGAAAACATGCATGAGAAACCCAGAAGATGGTACACCGTGTGATCGGGAAAGGTTTCCAAAACGCACTTCATTTCTCATCTCCTTGTTCTCGGGTTCGCCATTCCATCCGCTTTACTAGCAATCTCCCTCCTTGGAGAATCAGCACCTTTAACCTCCTGTTCCGTACAGTTTGCAATTTGCCCTGAGGATGAACAGGAAGAGGGGGAACCAATGAGAGACTAGGTCTAGGTGTTGGGACAGGCACAGGTCACTCTATTTTCCCATCAGGAAGAATAATTAACCACAGGCTCAGCCTGCCGCCCGGGACCAGAATAAGGCCTGAAGCAATCCTGCGCTTTTGCGGCCAGCTCCCAAGAAAGCGAGTTGAAAAATGGAGCTCAGGGGCACTGCAATTCACAAACCTGCAGACTTATAAATGATAACTCTCGTCCACAAATATATTGAGGGAAGGCAAAGAAGAGGATTTGAAAGCAAGGCAGAATTGCAGGAAACACATTTCAGGAGGGAGATTCGAATCGCCTTTAAAGCACAGGAAAAGGGGCAAAACCTCGACAATGACGCCCTTGGCCAAAAAGGGCGTATGCGTTTTTTCCTGAATATATTCAGGAAAAAACGCATACGCCCTTTTTGGCCAACCAAGCAACCTGGAAAGGCAAATCAGCGCTACAAAGAAGACTCGCTTCCCATCGGTCAAAAGGGCCATGCTGAATACAGTGTCAAAACCAGAAATGCAGGACAGGCCATGGAGAAACGGGAGCCTGGCTACGCTGATGGGCGGGATGTAAATTGCCAACAGCCACTCTGGAGAAGTGTACGGTGTGTCCTGAAACATCTAAAAAACTCAGCTTAGAGAGCATAGGGCACTTCCACTCATGGGCGTATAAATTGGGAAAATTAAAAATCAGCAAGACACAGGCTCCCCAAAGTTTAGGGCTGCTCTGTTGACAAGAACCTCCACTTCGTTACAACTTAAATATCCCAGGAAAGACAAAAATGGATAAAGAAGTTGTGGTCCTTATGTACAATGGAATATCACTCAGCCATGAAATCAACGTCATAATGCTAGTAGCAGCAAGATGAGTGGATTTAGGTAGGACGATTCCAAATGAAATAAGTCACACAGAAAATGACACTTATCATAAGATATCACTTATAGAGGGAATGTAAAAACCGCTACCCTTGAACTGAATTACAAAACAGAACAGAGACACACGTTTAGAAAAAACACTATGGCTGCTTAACGGTAAAGGTGAGGTGGGGTGATGCATAAAACAAGGGTTTCAAATTAGCTCAGATACCGTTCCATAAACTCAATAGGTAATAGACAAGACCTACTCCTTGCTCAGTGAATTGGATTCAACAACCCCTATACACCGCCCAAGAATATATCTGACTACTAAGAATCTTAAAACCTATGTATTGATATCTCTCTGTAAGCGAGTCAAGTGGGTGTAAAGCGGCAGAAACACAGCAGTGAAAAGCAGCTAAACCCCATTATAAAAATCAATTACTTTTAAAAACCCGTGAAACAAAGACAGTGAAAGAGAGAGAAATTCTTACAAAATTCGTTCAGGGGCTGTGATGCCACCTGGATTGACCATATCTAGACCCACAGCTGATTGAGACATAAGGGTGGACACTCATGGGGCTGAGAGGTTTGGTGAGGTTGGGTGAGGAAACGCAGACCCTTTAAAGTAATACTGCGTGGTACCCATCCCATGGGTCCCAAATCTCCAGGTTCAAGGGCATCTTCCTACATCGAAAACATGCATGAGAAACCCAGAAGACGGTACACCGTGTGATCGGGAAAGGTTTCTAAAACGCACCTCATTTCTCATCTCCTTGTGCTCGGGTTCGCCATTCCAGCCGCTTCACTAGCAACCTGCCTCCTTGGAGAATCAACACCTTTAACCTCCTGTTCCGTACAGGTTGCAATTTGTCCTGAGGATGAACAGGAAGAGGGGGAACCAATGAGAGACTAGCTCTAGGTGTAGGGACAGGCACAGGTCACTCTATTTTCTCATCAGGAAGAAGAATTAACCACAGGCTCAGCCTGCCGGTCGGAACCAAAATAGGGCCTGAAGCAATCCTGCGCTTTTGAGGCCCGCTCCCAAGAAAGTGAGTTGAAAAATGGAGCTCAGGGGCACTGCAATTCACAAACCTGCAGACTTATAAATGATAACTCTCGTCCACAAATATATTGAGGGAAGGCAACGAAGAGGATTTGAAAGCAAGGCAGAATTGCAGGAAACACATTTCAGGAGGGAGATTCGAATCGCCTTTAAAGCACAGGAAAAGGGGCAAAACCTCGACAATGACGCCCTTGGCCAAAAAGGGCGTATGCGTTTTTTCCTGAATATATTCAGGAAAAAACGCATACGCCCTTTTTGGCCAACCAAGCAACCTGGAAAGGCAGATCAGCGCTACAAAGAAGACTCGCTTCCCATCGGTCAAAAGGGCCATGCTGAATAAAGTGTCAAAACCAGAAATGCAGGCCAGGCCATGGAGAAACGGGAGCCAGGCTACGCTGATGGGCGGGATGTAAATTGCCAACAGCCACTCTGGAGAAGTGTACGGTGTGTCCTGAAACATCTAAAAAACTCAGCTTAGAGAGCATAGGGCACTTCCACTCATGGGCGTATAAATTGGGAAAACTAAAAATCAGCAAGACACAGGCACCCCAAAGTTTAGGGCTGCTCTGTTGACAAGAACCTCCACTTCGTTACACCTTAAATATCCCAGGAAAGACAAAAATGGATAAAGAAGTTGTGGTCCTTATGTACAATAGAATATCACTCAGCCATGAAATCAACGTCATAATGCTAGTAGCAGCAAGACGAGTGGATTTAGGTAGGACGATTCTAAATGAAATAAGTCACACAGAAAATGACACTTATCATAAGATATCACTTATAGAGGGAATGTAAAAACCGCTACCCTTGAACTGAATTACAAAACAGAGCAGAGTCACACGTTTAGAAAGCACACTATGGCTGCTTAAGGGGAAAGGTGAGGTGGTGTGATGCATAAAACAAGCTTTTCAAATTAGCTCAGATACTGTTCCATAAACCCAATAGGTAATAGACAAGACCTACTCCTTGCTCAGTGAATTGGACTCAACACCACCTATTCACTGCCCAAGAATCTATCTGACTAGTAAGAATCTTAAAACCTATGTATTGATATCTCTCTGTAAGTGAGTCAAGTGGGTGTAAAGCGGCAGAAACACAGCAGTGAAAAGCAGCTAAACCCCATTATAAAAGTCAATTACTTTTAAAAACCCGTGAAACAAAGACAGTGAAAGAGAGAGAAATTCTTACACAATTCGTTCAGGGGCTGTGATGCCACCTGGATTGACCATATCTAGACCCACAGCTGACTGAGACATAAGGGTGGACACTCTTGGGGCTGAGAGGTTTGGTGAGGTTGGGTGAGGAAACGCAGACCCTTTAAAGTAATCCTGTGTGGTACCCATCCCATGGGTCCCAAATCTCCAGGTTCAAGGGCATCTTCCTACATCGAAAACATGCATGAGAAACCCAGAAGATGGTACACCGTGTGATCGGGAAAGGTTTCCAAAACGCACCTCATTTCTCATCTCCTTGTTCTCGGGTTCGCCATTCCATCCGCTTTACTAGCAATCTCCCTCCTTGGAGAATCAGCACCTTTAACCTCCTGTTCCGTACAGGTTGCAATTTGTCCTGAGGATGAACAGGAAGAGGGGGAACCAATGAGAGACTAGGTCTAGGTGTTGGGACAGGCACAGGTCACTCTATTTTCCCATCAGGAAGAAGAATTAACCACAGGCTCAGCCTGCCGCCCGGGACCAGAATAGGGCCTGAAGCAATCCTGCGCTTTTGCGGCCAGCTCCCAAGAAAGCGAGTTGAAAAATGGAGCTCAGGGGCACTGCAATTCACAAACCTGCAGACTTATAAATGATAACGCTCGTCCACAAATATATTGAGGGAAGGCAACGAAGAGGAGTTGAAAGCAAGGCAGAATTGCAGGAAACAGATTTCAGGAGGGAGATTCGAATCGCCTTTAAAGCACAGGAAAAGCGGCAAAAGCTCGACAATGATGCCCTTGGCCAAAAAGGGCGTATGCGTTTTATCCTGAATATATTCAGGAAAAAACGCATCCGCCCTTTTTGGCCAACCAAGCAACCTGGAAAGGCAAATCAGCGCTACAAAGAAGTCTCGCTTCCCATCGGTCAAAAGGGCCCTGCTGAATAAAGTGTCAAAACCAGAAATGCAGGACAGGCCATGGAGAAATGGGAGCCTTGCTACGCTGATGGGCGGGACGTAAATTGCCAACAGCCACTCTGGAGAAGTGTACGGTATGTCCTGAAACATCTAAAAAACTCAGCTTAGAGAGCATAGGGCACTTCCACTCATGGGCGTTTAAATTGGGAAAACTAAAAATCAGCAAGACACAGGCACCCCAAAGTTTAGGGCTGCTCTGTTGAAAAGAACCTCCACTTCGTTACACCTTAAATATCCCAGGAAAGAGAAAAATGAATAAAGAAGTTGTGGTCCTTATGTACAGTGGAATATCACTCAGCCATGAAATCAACGTCATAAGGCTAGTAGCAGCATGATGAGTGGATTTAGGTACGACGATTCTAAGTGAAATAAGTCACACAGAAAAAGACACTTATCATAAGATATCACTTACAGAGGGAATGTAAAAACCGCTACGCTTGAACTGAATTACAAAACAGAACAGAGACACACGTTTAGAAAACACACTATGGCTGCTTAACGGTAAAGGTGAGGTGGGGTGATGCATAAAACAAGGGTTTCAAATTAGCTCAGATACCGTTCCATAAACACAATAGGTAATAGACAAGACCTACTCCTTGCTCAGTGAATTGGACTCAACACCCCCTATTCACCGCCCAAGAATATATCTGACTAGTAAGAATCTTAAAACCTATGTATTGATATCTCTCTGTAAGTGAGTCAAGTGGGTGTAAAGCGGCAGAAACACAGCAGTGAAAAGCAGCTAAACCCCATTATAAAAATCAATTACTTTTAAAAACCCGTGAAACAAAGACAGTGAAAGAGAGAGAAATTCTTACAAAATTCGTTCAGGGGCTGTGATGCCACCTGGATTGACCATATCTAGACCCACAGCTGATTGAGACATAAGGGTGGACACTCATGGGGCTGAGAGGTTTGGTGAGGTTGGGTGAGGAAACGCAGACCCTTTAAAGTAATACTGCGTGGTACCCATCCCATGGGTCCCAAATCTCCAGGTTCAAGGGCATCTTCCTACATCGAAAACATGCATGAGAAACCCAGAAGATGGTACACCGTGTGATCTGGAAAGGTTTCTAAAACGCACCTCATTTCTCATCTCCTTGTGCTCGGGTTCGCCATTCCAGCCGCTTCACTAGCAACCTGCCTCCTTGGAGAATCAGCACCTTTAACCTCCTGTTCCGTACAGGTTGCAATTTGTCCTGAGGATGAACAGGAAGAGGGGGAACCAATGAGAGACTAGCTCTAGGTGTAGGGACAGGCACAGGTCACTCTATTTTCTCATCAGGAAGAAGAATTAACCACAGGCTCAGCCTGCCGGTCGGAACCAAAATAGGGCCTGAAGCAATCCTGCGCTTTTGAGGCCAGCTCCCAAGAAAGCGAGTTGAAAAATGGAGCTCAGGGGCACTGCAATTCACAAACCTGCAGACTTATAAATGATAACTCTCGTCCACAAATATATTGAGGGAAGGCAACGAAGAGGATTTGAAAGCAAGGCAGAATTGCAGGAAACACATTTCAGGAGGGAGATTCGAATCGCCTTTAAAGCACAGGAAAAGGGGCAAAACCTCGACAATGACGCCCTTGGCCAAAAAGGGCGTATGCGTTTTTTCCTGAATATATTCAGGAAAAAACGCATACGCCCTTTTTGGCCAACCAAGCAACCTGGAAAGGCAAATCAGCGCTACAAAGAAGTCTCGCTTCCCATCGGTCAAAAGGGCCCTGCTGAATAAAGTGTCAAAACCAGAAATGCAGGACAGGCCATGGAGAAATGGGAGCCTTGCTACGCTGATGGGCGGGACGTAAATTGCCAACAGCCACTCTGGAGAAGTGTACGGTATGTCCTGAAACATCTAAAAAACTCAGCTTAGAGAGCATAGGGCACTTCCACTCATGGGCGTTTAAATTGGGAAAACTAAAAATCAGCAAGACACAGGCACCCCAAAGTTTAGGGCTGCTCTGTTGAAAAGAACCTCCACTTCGTTACACCTTAAATATCCCAGGAAAGAGAAAAATGAATAAAGAAGTTGTGGTCCTTATGTACAGTGGAATATCACTCAGCCATGAAATCAACGTCATAAGGCTAGTAGCAGCATGATGAGTGGATTTAGGTACGACGATTCTAAGTGAAATAAGTCACACAGAAAAAGACACTTATCATAAGATATCACTTATAGAGGGAATGTAAAAACCGCTACGCTTGAACTGAATTACAAAACAGAACAGAGACACACGTTTAGAAAACACACTATGGCTGCTTAACGGTAAAGGTGAGGTGGGGTGATGCATAAAACAAGGGTTTCAAATTAGCTCAGATACCGTTCCATAAACACAATAGGTAATAGACAAGACCTACTCCTTGCTCAGTGAATTGGACTCAACACCCCCTATTCACCGCCCAAGAATATATCTGACTAGTAAGAATCTTAAAACCTATGTATTGATATCTCTCTGTAAGTGAGTCAAGTGGGTGTAAAGCGGCAGAAACACAGCAGTGAAAAGCATCTAAACCCCATTATAAAAATCAATTACTTTTAAAAACCCGTGAAACAAAGACAGTGAAAGAGAGAGAAATTCTTACAAAATTCGTTCAGGGGCTGTGATGCCACCTGGATTGACCATATCTAGACCCACAGCTGATTGAGACATAAGGGTGGACACTCATGGGGCTGAGAGGTTTGGTGAGGTTGGGTGAGGAAACGCAGACCCTTTAAAGTAATACTGCGTGGTACCCATCCCATGGGTCCCAAATCTCCAGGTTCAAGGGCATCTTCCTACATCGAAAACATGCATGAGAAACCCAGAAGATGGTACACCGTGTGATCTGGAAAGGTTTCTAAAACGCACCTCATTTCTCATCTCCTTGTGCTCGGGTTCGCCATTCCAGCCGCTTCACTAGCAACCTGCCTCCTTGGAGAATCAGCACCTTTAACCTCCTGTTCCGTACAGGTTGCAATTTGTCCTGAGGATGAACAGGAAGAGGGGGAACCAATGAGAGACTAGCTCTAGGTGTAGGGACAGGCACAGGTCACTCTATTTTCTCATCAGGAAGAAGAATTAACCACAGGCTCAGCCTGCCGGTCGGAACCAAAATAGTGCCTGAAGCAATCCTGCGCTTTTGAGGCCAGCTCCCAAGAAAGCGAGTTGAAAAATGGAGCTCAGGGGCACTGCAATTCACAAACCTGCAGACTTATAAATGATAACTCTCGTCCACAAATATATTGAGGGAAGGCAACGAAGAGGATTTGAAAGCAAGGCAGAATTGCAGGAAACACATTTCAGGAGAGAGATTCGAATCGCCTTTAAAGCACAGGAAAAGGGGCAAAACCTCGACAATGACGCCCTTGGCCAAAAAGGGCGTATGCGTTTTTTCCTGAATATATTCAGGAAAAAACGCATACGCCCTTTTTGGCCAACCAAGCAACCTGGAAAGGCAAATCAGCGCTACAAAGAAGTCTCGCTTCCCATCGGTCAAAAGGGCCATGCTGAATAAAGTGTCAAAACCAGAAATGCAGGACAGGCCATGGAGAAACGGGAGCCTGGCTACGCTGATGGGCGGGATGTAAATTGCCAACAGCCACTCTGGAGAAGTGTACGGTGCGTCCTGAAACATCTAAAAAACTCAGCTTAGAGAGCATAGGGCACTTCCACTCATGGGCGTATAAATTGGGAAAACTAAAAATCAGCAAGACACAGGCTCCCCAAAGTTTAGGGCTGCTCTGATGACAAGAACCTCCACTTCGTTACACCTTAAATATCCCAGGAAAGACAAAAATGGATAAAGAAGTTGTGGTCCTTATGTACAATAGAATATCACTCAGCCATGAAATCAACGTCATAATGCTAGTAGCAGCAAGATGAGTGGATTTAGGTAGGACAATTCCAAATGAAATAAGTCACACAGAAAATGACACTTATCATAAGATATCACTTATAGAGGGAATGTAAAAACCGCTACCCTTGAACTGAATTACAAAACAGAACAGAGACACACGTTTAGAAAAAACACTATGGCTGCTTAACGGTAAAGGTGAGGTGGGGTGATGCATAAAACAAGGGTTTCAAATTAGCTCAGATACCGTTCCATAAACTCAATAGGTAATAGACAAGACCTACTCCTTGCTCAGTGAATTGGACTCAAAACCCCCTATTCACCGCCCAAGAATATATATGACTAGTAAGAATCTTAAAACCTATGTATTGATATATCTCTGTAAGTGAGTCAAGTGGGTGTAAAGCGGCAGAAACACAGCAGTGAAAAGCAGCTAAACCCCATTATAAAAATCAATTACTTTTAAAAACCCGTGAAACAAAGACAGTGAAAGAGAGAGAAATTCTTACAAAATTCGTTCAGGGGCTGTGATGCCACCTGGATTGACCATATCTAGACCCACAGCTGATTGAGACATAAGGGTGGACACTCATGGGGCTGAGAGGTTTGGTAAGGTTGGGTGAGGAAACGCAGACCCTTTAAAGTAATACTGCGTGGTACCCATCCCATGGGTCCCAAATCTCCAGGTTCAAGGGCATCTTCCTACATCGAAAACATGCATGAGAAACCCAGAAGACGGTACACCGTGTGATCGGGAAAGGTTTCTAAAACGCACCTCATTTCTCATCTCCTTGTTCTCGGGTTCGCCATTCCAGCCGCTTCACTAGCAATCTGCCTCCTTGGAGAATCAGCACCTTTAACCTCCTGTTCCGTACAGGTTGCAATTTGTCCTGAGGATGAACAGGAAGAGGGGGAACCAATGAGAGACTAGCTCTAGGTGTAGGGACAGGCACAGGTCACTCTATTTTCTCATCAGGAAGAAGAATTAACCACAGGCTCAGCCTGCCGGCCGGAACCAAAATAGTGCCTGAAGCAATCCTGCGCTTTTGAGGCCAGCTCCCAAGAAAGCGAGTTGAAAAATGGAGCTCAGGGGCACTGCAATTCACAAACCTGCAGACTTATAAATGATAACTCTCGTCCACAAATATATTGAGGGAAGGCAACGAAGAGGATTTGAAAGCAAGGCAGAATTGCAGGAAACACATTTCAGGAGGGAGATTCGAATCGCCTTTAAAGCACAGGAAAAGCGGCAAAACCTCGACAATGACGCCCTTGGCCAAAAAGGGCGTATGCGTTTTTTCCTGAATATATTCAGGAAAAAACGCATACGCCCTTTTTGGCCAACCAAGCAACCTGGAAAGGCAAATCAGCGCTACAAAGAAGTCTCGCTTCCCATCGGTCAAAAGGGCCATGCTGAATAAAGTGTCAAAACCAGAAATGCAGGACAGGCCATGGAGAAACGGGAGCCTGGCTACGCTGATGGGCGGGATGTAAATTGCCAACAGCCACTCTGGAGAAGTGTACGGTGCGTCCTGAAACATCTAAAAAACTCAGCTTAGAGAGCATAGGGCACTTCCACTCATGGGCGTATAAATTGGCAAAACTAAAAATCAGCAAGACACAGGCTCCCCAAAGTTTAGGGCTGCTCTGTTGACAAGAACCTCCACTTCGTTACACCTTAAATATCCCAGGAAAGACAAAAATGGATAAAGAAGTTGTGGTCCTTATGTACAATAGAATATCACTCAGCCATGAAATCAACGTCATAATGCTAGTAGCAGCAAGACGAGTGGATTTAGGTAGGACGATTCTAAATGAAATAAGTCACACAGAAAATGACACTTATCATAAGATATCACTTATAGAGGGAATGTAAAAACCGCTACCCTTGAACTGAATTACAAAACAGAGCAGAGTCACACGTTTAGAAAGCACACTATGGCTGCTTAAGGGGAAAGGTGAGGTGGTGTGATGCATAAAACAAGCTTTTCAAATTAGCTCAGATACTGTTCCATAAACCCAATAGGTAATAGACAAGACCTACTCCTTGCTCAGTGAATTGGACTCAACACCCCCTATTCACCGCCCAAGAATATATCTGACTAGTAAGAATCTTAAAACCTATGTATTGATATCTCTCTGTAAGTGAGTCAAGTGGGTGTAAAGCGGCAGAAACACAGCAGTGAAAAGCAGCTAAACCCCATTATAAAAATCAATTACTTTTAAAAACCCGTGAAACAAAGACAGTGAAAGAGAGAGAAATTCTTACACAATTCGTTCAGGGGCTGTGATGCCACCTGGATTGACCATATCTAGACCCACAGCTGACTGAGACATAAGGGTGGACAGTCTTGGGGCTGAGAGGTTTGGTGAGGTTGGGTGAGGAAACGCAGACCCTTTAAAGTAATCCTGTGTGGTACCCATCCCATGGGTCCCAAATCTCCAGGTTCAAGGGCATCTTCCTACATCGAAAACATGCATGAGAAACCCAGAAGATGGTACACCGTGTGATCGGGAAAGGTTTCCAAAACGCACCTCATTTCTCATCTCCTTGTTCTCGGGTTCGCCATTCCACCCGCTTTACTAGCAATCTCCCTCCTTGGAGAATCAGCACCTTTAACCTCCTGTTCCGTACAGGCTGCAATTTGTCCTGAGGATGAACAGGAAGAGGGGGAACCAATGAGAGACTAGGTCTAGGTGTTGGGACAGGCACAGGTCACTCTATTTTCCCATCAGGAAGAAGAATTAACCACAGGCTCAGCCTGCCGCCCGGGACCAGAATAGGGCCTGAAGCAATCCTGCGCTTTTGCGGCCAGCTCCCAAGAAAGCGAGTTGAAAAATGGAGCTCAGGGGCACTGCAATTCACAAACCTGCAGACTTATAAATGATAACGCTCGTCCACAAATATATTGAGGGAAGGCAACGAAGAGGAGTTGAAAGCAAGGCAGAATTGCAGGAAACAGATTTCAGGAGGGAGATTCGAATCGCCTTTAAAGCACAGGAAAAGCGGCAAAAGCTCGAAAATGATGCCCTTGGCCAAAAAGGCCGTATGCGTTTTTTCCTGAATATATTCAGGAAAAAACGCATACGCCCTTTTTGGCCAACCAAGCAACCTGGAAAGGCAAATCAGCACTACAAAGAAGTCTCGCTTCTCATCGGTCAAAAGGGCCCTGCTGAATAAAGTGTCAAAACCAGAAATGCAGGACAGCCCATGGAGAAATGGGAGCCTTGCTACGCTGATGGGCGGGACGTAAATTGCCAACAGCCACTCTGCAGAAGTGTACGGTATGTCCTGAAACATCTAAAAAACTCAACTTAGAGAGCATAGGGCACTTCCACTCATGGGCGTATAAATTGGGAAAACTAAAAATCAGCAAGACACAGGCACCCCAAAGTTTAGGGCTGCTCTGTTGAAAAGAACCTCCACTTCGTTACACCTTAAATATCCCAGGAAAGAGAAAAATGGATAAAGAAGTTGTGGTCCTTATGTACAATGGAATATCACTCAGCCATGAAATCAACGTCGTAAGGTTAGTAGCAGCATGATGAGTGGATTTAGGTACGACGATTCTAAGTGAAATAAGTCACACAGAAAAAGAAACTTATCATAAGATATCACTTATAGAGGGAATGTAAAAACCACTGCCCTTGAACTGAATTACAAAACAGAACAGAGACACACGTTTAGAAAACACACTATGGCTGCTTAACGGGAAAGGTGAGGTGGGGTGATGCATAAAACAAGGGTTTCAAATTAGCTCAGATACCGTTCCATAAACCCAATAGGTAATAGACAAGACCTACTCCTTGCTCAGTGAATTGGACTCAAGACCCCCTATTCACCGCCCAAGAATATATCTGACTAGTAAGAATCTTAAAACCTATGTATTGATATCTCTCTGTAAGTGAGTCAAGTGGGTGTAAAGCGGCAGAAACACAGCAGTGAAAAGCACCTAAACCCCATTATAAAAATCAATTACTTTTAAAAACCCGTGAAACAAAGACAGTGAAAGAGAGAGAAATTCTTACAAAATTCGTTCAGGGGCTGTGATGCCACCTGGATTGACCATATCTAGACCCACCGCTGATTGAGACATAAGGGTGGACACTCATGGGGCTGAGAGGTTTGGTGAGGTTGGGTGAGGAAACGCAGACCCTTTAAAGTAATACTGCGTGGTACCCATCCCATGGGTCCCAAATCTCCAGGTTCAAGGGCATCTTCCTACATCGAAAACATGCATGAGAAACCCAGAAGACGGTACACCGTGTGATCGGGAAAGGTTTCTAAAACGCACCTCATTTCTCATCTCCTTGTTCTCGGGTTCGCCATTCCAGCCGCTTCACTAGCAATCTGCCTCCTTGGAGAATCAGCACCTTTAACCTCCTGTTCCGTACAGGTTGCAATTTGTCCTGAGGATGAACAGGAAGAGGGGGAACCAATGAGAGACTAGCTCTAGGTGTAGGGACAGGCACAGGTCACTCTATTTTCTCATCAGGAAGAAGAATTAACCACAGGCTCATCCTGCCGGCCGGAACCAAAATAGGGCCTGAAGCAATCCTGCGCTTTTGAGGCCAGCTCCCAAGAAAGCGAGTTGAAAAATGGAGCTCAGGGGCACTGCAATTCACAAACCTGCAGACTTATAAATGATAACTCTCGTCCACAAATATATTGAGGGAAGGCAACGAAGAGGATTGGAAAGCAAGGCAGAATTGCAGGAAACACATTTCAGGAGGGAGATTCGAATCGCCTTTAAAGCACAGGAAAAGCGGCAAAACCTCGACAATGACGCCCTTGGCCAAAAAGGGCGTATGCGTTTTTTCCTGAATATATTCAGGAAAAAACGCATACGCCCTTTTTGGCCAACCAAGCAACCTGGAAAGGCAAATCAGCGCTACAAAGAAGTCTCGCTTCCCATCGGTCAAAAGGGCCCTGCTGAATAAAGTGTCAAAACCAGAAATGCATGACAGGCCATGGAGAAACAGGAGCCTGGCTACGCTGATGGGCGGGACGTAAATTGCCAACAGCCACTCTGGAGAAGTGAACGGTGTGTCCTGAAACATCTAAAAAACTCAGCTTAGAGAGCATAGGGCACTTCCACTCATGGGCGTGTAAATTGGGAAAACTAAAAATCAGCAAGACACAGGCACCCCAAAGTTTAGGGCTGCTCTGTTGAAAAGAACCTCCACTTCGTTACACATTAAATATCCCAGGAAAGACAAAAATGGATAAAGAAGTTGTGGTCCTTATGTACAATGGAATATCACTCAGCCATGAAATCAACGTCATAAGGCTAGTAGCAGCAAGATGAGTGGATTTAGGTACGACGATTCTAAGTGAAATAAGTCACACAGAAAAAGACACTTATCATAAGATATCACTTATAGAGGGAATGTAAAAACTGCTACCCTTGAACTGAATTACAAAACAGAACAGAGACACACGTTTAGAAAACACACTATGGCTGCTTAACGGTAAAGGTGAGGTGGGGTGATGCATAAAACAAGGGATTCAAATTAGCTCAGATACCGTTCCAAAAACCCAATAGGTAATAGACAAGACCTACTCCTTGCTCAGTGAATTGGACTCAACACCCCCTATTCACCGCCCAAGAATATATCTGACTAGTAAGAATCTTAAAACCTATGTATTGGTATCTCTCTGTAAGTGAGTCAAGTGGGTGTAAAGCGGCAGAAACACAGCAGTGAAAAGCAGCTAAACCCCATTATAAAAATCAATTACTTTTAAAAACCCGTGAAACAAAGACAGTGAAAGAGAGAGAAATTCTTACAAAATTCGTTCAGGGGCTGTGATGCCACCTGGATTAACCATATCTAGACCCACAGCTGATTGAGACATAAGGATGGACACTCATGGGGCTGAGAGGTTTGGTGAGGTTGGGTGAGGAAACGCAGACCCTTTAAAGTAATACTGCGTGGTACCCATCCCATGGGTCCCAAATCTCCAGGTTCAAGGGCATCTTCCTACATGGAAAACATGCATGAGAAACCCAGAAGACGGTACACCGTGTGATCGGCAAAGGTTTCTAAAACGCACCTCATTTCTCATCTCCTTGTGCTCGGGTTCGCCATTCCAGCCGCTTCACTAGCAATCTGCTTCCTTGGAGAATCAGCACCTTTAACCTCCTGTTCCGTACAGGTTGCAATTTGTCCTGAGGATGAACAGGAAGAGGGGGAACCAATGAGAGACTAGGTCTAGGTTTTGGGACAGGCACAGGCCACTCTATTTTCCCATCAGGAAGAAGAATTAACCACAGTCTCAGCCTGCCGCCCGGGACCAGAATAGGGCCTGAAGCAATCCTGCGCTTTTGCGGCCAGCTCCCAAGAAAGCGACTTGAAAAATGGAGCTCAGGGGCACTGCAATTCACAAACCTGCAGACTTATAAATGATAACTCTCGTCCACAAATATATTGAGGGAAGGCAACGAAGAGGATTTGAAAGCAAGGCAGAATTGCAGGAAATATATTTCAGGAGGAAGATTCGAATCGCCTTTAAAGCACAGGAAAAGCGGCAAAACCTCGACAAGGACGCCCTTGGGCAAAAAGGGCGTATGCGTTTTTTCCTGAATATATTCAGGAAAAAATGCATACGCCCTTTTTGGCCAACCAAGCAACCTGGAAAGGCAAATCAGCGCTACAAAGAAGTCTCGCTTCCCATCGGTCAAAAGGGCCATGCTGAATAAAGTGTCAAAACCAGAAATGCAGGACCGGCCATGGAGAAACGGGAGCCTTGCTACGCTGATGGGCGGGACGTAAATTGCCAACAGCCACTCTGGAGAAGTGTACGGTATGTCCTGAAACATCTAAAAAACTCACCTTAGAGAGCATAGGGCAATTCCACACATGGGCGTATAAATTAGGAAAACTAAAAATCAGCAAGACACAGGCATCTGAAAGTTTAGGGCTGCTCTGTTGAAAAGCACCTCCACTTCGTTACACATTAAATATCCCAGGAAAGAGAAAAATGGATAAAGAAGTTGTGGTTCTTATGTACAATGGAATATCACTCAGCCATGAAATCAACGTCATAAGGCTAGTAGCAGCATGATGAGTGGATTTAGGTACGATGATTCTAAGTGAAATAAGTCACACAGAAAAAGACACTTATCATAAGATTTCACTTATAGAGGGAATGTAAAAACCGCTACCCTTGAACTGAATTACAAAACAGAACAGAGACACACGTTTAGAAAACACACTATGGCTGCTTAACGGTAAAGGTGAGGTGGGGTGATGCATAAAACAAGGGTTTCAAATTAGCTCAGATACCGTTCCATAAACACAATAGGTAATAGACAAGACCTACTCCTTGCTCAGTGAATTGGACTCAACACCCCCTATTCACCGCCCAAGAATATGTCTGACTAGTAAGAATCTTAAAACCTATGTATTGATATCTCTCTGTAAGTGAGTCAAGTGGGTGTAAAGCGGCATAAACACAGCAGAGAAAAGCACCTAAACCCCATTATAAAAGTCAATTACTTTTAAAAACCCGTGAAACAAAGACAGTGAAAGAGAGAGAAATTCTTACACAATTCGTTCAGGGGCTGTGATGCCACCTGGATTGACCATATCTAGACCCACAGCTGACTGAGACATAAGGGTGGACACTCTTGGGGCTGAGAGGTTTGGTGAGGTTGGGTGAGGAAACGCAGACCCTTTAAAGTAATACTGCGTGGTACCCATCCCATGGGTCCCAAATCTCCAGGTTCAAGGGCATCTTCCTACATCGAAAACATGCATGAGAAACCCAGAAGATGGTACACCGTGTGATCGGGAAAGGTTTCCAAAACGCACCTCATTTATCATCTCCTTGTTCTCGGGTTCGCCATTCCAGCCGCTTTACTAGCAATCTCCCTCCTTGGAGAATCAGCACCTTTAACCTCCTGTTCCGTACAGGTTGCAATTTGTCCTGAGGATGAACAGGAAGAGGGGGAACCAATGAGAGACTAGGTCTAGGTGTTGGGACAGGCACAGGTCACTCTATTTTCCCATCAGGAAGAAGAATTAACCACAGGCTCAGCCTGCCGCCAGGGACCAGAATAGGGCCTGAAGCAATCCTGCGCTTTTGCGGCCTGCTCCCAAGAAAGCGAGTTGAAAAATGGAGCTCAGGGGCACTGCATTTCACAAACCTGCAGACTTATAAATGATAACTCTCGTCCACAAATATATTGAGGGAAGGCAACGAAGAGGAGTTGAAAGCAAGGCAGAATTGCAGGAAACAGATTTCAGGAGGGAGATTCGAATCGCCTTTAAAGCACAGGAAAAGCGGCAAAACCTCGACAATGATGCCCTTGGCCAAAAAGGGCGTATGCGTTTTTTCCTGAATATATTCAGGAAAAAACGCATACGCCCTTTTTGGCCAACCAAGCAACCTGGAAAGGCAAATCAGCGCTACAAAGAAGTCTCGCTTCCCATCGGTCAAAAGGGCCCTGCTGAATAAAGTGTCAAAACCAGAAATGCAGGACAGGCCATGGAGAAATGGGAGCCTTGCTACGCTGATGGGCGGGACGTAAATTGCCAACAGCCACTCTGGAGAAGTGTACGGTATGTCCTGAAACATCTAAAAAACTCAGCTTAGAGAGCATAGGGCACTTCCACTCATGGGCGTATAAATTGGGAAAACTAAAAATCAGCAAGACACAGGCACCCCAAAGTTTAGGGCTGCTCTGTTGAAAAGAACCTCCACTTCGTTACACCTTAAATATCCCAGGAAAGAGAAAAATGGATAAAGAAGATGTGGTCCTTATGTACAATGGAATATCACTCAGCCATGAAATCAACGTCATAAGGCTAGTAGCAGCATGATGAGTGGATTTACGTACGTCGAGTCTAAGTGAAATAAGTCACACAGAAAAAGACACTTATCATAAGATATCACTTATAGAGGGAATGTAAAAACCGCTACCCTTGAACTGAATTACAAAACAGAGCAGAGTCACACGTTTAGAAAGCACACTATGGCTGCTTAAGGGGAAAGGTGAGGTGGTGTGATGCATAAAACAAGCTTTTCAAATTAGCTCAGATATTCTTCCATAAACCCATTAGGTAATAGACAAGACCTACTCCTTGCTCAGTGAATTGGACTCAACACCCCCTATTCACCGCCCAAGAATATATCTGACTAGTAAGAATCTTAAAACCTATGTATTGATATCTCTCTGTAAGTGAGTCAAGTGGGTGAAAAGCGGGAGAAACACAGCAGTGAAAAGCAGCTAAACCTCAATATAAAAATCAATTACTTTTAAAAACCCGTGAAACAAAGACAGTGAAAGAGAGAGTAATTCTTACAAAATTCGTTCAGGGGCTGTGATGCCACCTGGATTGACCATATCTAGACCCACAGCTGATTAAGACATAAGGTTGGACACTCATGGGGCTGAGAGGTTTGGTGAGGTTGGGTGAGGAAACGCAGAACCTTTAAAGTAATACTGCGTGCTACCCATCCCATGGGTCCCAAATCTCCAGGTTCAAGGGCATCTTCCTACATCGAAAACATGCATGAGAAACCCAGAAGACGGTACACCGTGTGATCGGCAGAGGTTTCTAAAACGCACCTCATTTCTCATCTCCTTGTGCTCGGGTTCGCCATTCCAGCCGCTTCACTAGCAATCTGCCTCCTTGGAGAATCAGCACCTTTAACCTCCTGTTCCGTACAGGTTGCAATTTGTCCTGAGGATGAACAGGAAGAGGGGGAACCAATGAGAGACTAGGTCTAGGTTTTGGGACAGGCACAGGCCACTCTATTTTCCCATCAGGAAGAAGAATTAACCACAGGCTCAGCCTGCCGCCCGGGACCAGAATAGGGCCTGAAGCAATCCTGCGCTTTTGCGGCCAGCTCCCAAGAAAGCGAGTTGAAAAATGGAGCTCAGGGGCACTGCAATTCACAAACCTGCAGACTTATAAATGATAACTCTCGTCCACAAATATATTGAGGGAAGGCAACGAAGAGGATTTGAAAGCAAGGCAGAATTGCAGGAAATATATTTCAGGAGGGAGATTCGAATCGCCTTTAAAGCACAGGAAAAGCGGCAAAACCTCGACAATGACGCCCTTGGCCAAAAAGGGCGTATGCGTTTTTTCCTGAATATATTCAGGAAAAAATGCATACGCCCTTTTTGGCCAACCAAGCAACCTGGAAAGGCAAATCAGCGCTACAAAGAAGTCTCGCTTCCCATCGGTCAAAAGGGCCATGCTGAATAAAGTGTCAAAACCACAAATGCAGGACAGGCCATGGAGAAACGGGAGCCTTGCTACGCTGATGGGCGGGACGTAAATTGCCAACAGCCACTCTGGAGAAGTGTACGGTATGTCCTGAAACATCTAAAAAACTCAGCTTAGAGAGCATAGGGCAATTCCACACATGGGCGTATAAATTGGGAAAACTAAAAATCAGCAAGACACAGGCATCTCAAAGTTTAGGGCTGCTCTGTTGAAAAGAACCTCCACTTCGTTACACATTAAATATCCCAGGAAAGAGAAAAATGGATAAAGAAGTTGTGGTCCTTATGTACAATGGAATATCACTCAGCCATGAAATCAACGTCATAAGGCTAGTAGCAGCATGATGAGTGGATTTAGGTACGATGATTCTAAGTGAAATAAGTCACACAGAAAAAGACACTTATCATAAGATATCACTTATAGAGGGAATGTAAAAACCGCTACCCTTGAACTGAATTACAAAACAGAACAGAGACACACGTTTAGAAAACACACTATGGCTGCTTAACGGTAAAGGTGAGGTGGGGTGATGCATAAAACAAGGGTTTCAAATTAGCTCAGATACCGTTCCATAAACACAATAGGTAATAGACAAGACCTACTCCTTGCTCAGTGAATTGGACTCAACACCCCCTATTCACCGCCCAAGAATATGTCTGACTAGTAAGAATCTTAAAACCTATGTATTGATATCTCTCTGTAAGTGAGTCAAGTGGGTGTAAAGCGGCATAAACACAGCAGAGAAAAGCACCTAAACCCCATTATAAAAGTCAATTACTTTTAAACCCCGTGAAACAAAGACAGTGAAAGAGAGAGAAATTCTTACACAATTCGTTCAGGGGCTGTGATGCCACCTGGATTGACCATATCTAGACCCACAGCTGACTGAGACATAAGGGTGGACACTCTTGGGGCTGAGAGGTTTGGTGAGGTTGGGTGAGGAAACGCAGACCCTTTAAAGTAATACTGCGTGGTACCCATCCCATGGGTCCCAAATCTCCAGGTTCAAGGGCATCTTCCTACATCGAAAACATGCATGAGAAACCCAGAAGATGGTACACCGTGTGATCGGGAAAGGTTTCCAAAACGCACCTCATTTCTCATCTCCTTGTTCTCGGGTTCGCCATTCCAGCCGCTTTACTAGCAATCTCCCTCCTTGGAGAATCAGCACCTTTAACCTCCTGTTCCGTACAGGTTGCAATTTGTCCTGAGGATGAACAGGAAGAGGGGGAACCAATGAGAGACTAGGTCTAGGTGTTGGGACAGGCACAGGTCACTCTATTTTCCCATCAGGAAGAAGAATTAACCACAGGCTCAGCCTGCCGCCAGGGACCAGAATAGGGCCTGAAGCAATCCTGCGCTTTTGCGGCCAGCTCCCAAGAAAGCGAGTTGAAAAATGGAGCTCAGGGGCACTGCATTTCACAAACCTGCATACTTATAAATGATAACTCTCGTCCACAAATATATTGAGGGAAGGCAACGAAGAGGAGTTGAAAGCAAGGCAGAATTGCAGGAAACAGATTTCAGGAGGGAGATTCGAATCGCCTTTAAAGCACAGGAAAAGCGGCAAAACCTCGACAATGATGCCCTTGGCCAAAAAGGGCGTATGCGTTTTTTCCTGAATATATTCAGGAAAAAACGCATACGCCCTTTTTGGCCAACCAAGCAACCTGGAAAGGCAAATCAGCGCTACAAAGAAGTCTCGCTTCCCATCGGTCAAAAGGGCCCTGCTGAATAAAGTGTCAAAACCAGAAATGCAGGACAGGCCATGGAGAAATGGGAGCCTTGCTACGCTGATGGGCGGGACGTAAATTGCCAACAGCCACTCTGGAGAAGTGTACGGTATGTCCTGAAACATCTAAAAAACTCAGCTTAGAGAGCATAGGGCACTTCCACTCATGGGCGTATAAATTGGGAAAACTAAAAATCAGCAAGACACAGGCACCCCAAAGTTTAGGGCTGCTCTGTTGAAAAGAACCTCCACTTCGTTACACCTTAAATATCCCAGGAAAGAGAAAAATGGATAAAGAAGATGTGGTCCTTATGTACAATGGAATATCACTCAGCCATGAAATCAACGTCATAAGGCTAGTAGCAGCATGATGAGTGGATTTACGTACGTCGAGTCTAAGTGAAATAAGTCACACAGAAAAAGACACTTATCATAAGATATCACTTATAGAGGGAATGTAAAAACCGCTACCCTTGAACTGAATTACAAAACAGAACAGAGACACACATTTAGAAAACACACTATGGCTGCTTAACGGTAAAGGTGAGGTGGGGTGATGCATAAAACAAGGGTTTCAAATTAGCTCAGATACCGTTCCATAAACCCAATAGGTAATAGACAAGACCTACTCCTTGCTCAGTGAATTGGACTCAACACCCCCTATTCACCGCCCAAGAATATATCTGACTAGTAAGAATCTTAAAACCTATGTATTGATATCTCTCTGTAAGTGAGTCAAGTGGGTGTAAAGCGGCAGAAACACAGCAGTGAAAAGCAGCTAAACCCCATTATAAAAGTCAATTACTTTTAAAAACCCGTGAAACAAAGACAGTGAAAGAGAGAGAAATTCTTACACAATTCGTTCAGGGGCTGTGATGCCACCTGGATTGACCATATCTAGACACACAGCTGACTGAGACATAAGGGTGGACACTCTTGGGGTTGAGAGGTTTGGTGAGGTTGGGTGAGGAAACGCAGACCCTTTAAAGTAATACTGCGTGGTACCCATCCCATGGGTCCCAAATCTCCAGGTTCAAGGGCATCTTCCTACATCGAAAACATGCATGAGAAACCCAGAAGATGGTACACCGTGTGATCGGGAAAGGTTTCCAAAACGCACCTCATTTCTCATCTCCTTGTTCGCGGGTTCGCCATTCCAGCCGCTTTACTAGCAATCTCCCTCCTTGGAGAATCAGCACCTTTAACCTCCTGTTCCGTACAGGTTGCAATTTGTCCTGAGGATGAACAGGAAGAGGGGGAACCAATGAGAGACTAGGTCTAGGTGTTGGGACAGGCACAGGTCACTCTATTTTCCCATCAGGAAGAAGAATTAACCACAGGCTCAGTCTGCCGCCAGGGACCAGAATAGGGCCTGAAGCAATCCTGCGCTTTTGCGGCCTGCTCCCAAGAAAGCGAGTTGAAAAATGGAGCTCAGGGGCACTGCATTTCACAAACCTGCAGACTTATAAATGATAACTCTCGTCCACAAATATATTGAGGGAAGGCAACGAAGAGGAGTTGAAAGCAAGGCAGAATTGCAGGAAACAGATTTCAGGAGGGAGATTCGAATCGCCTTTAAAGCACAGGAAAAGCGGCAAAACCTCGACAATGATGCCCTTGGCCAAAAAGGGCGTATGCGTTTTTTCCTGAATATATTCAGGAAAAAACGCATACGCCCTTTTTGGCCAACCAAGCAACCTGGAAAGGCAAATCAGCGCTACAAAGAAGTCTCGCTTCCCATCGGTCAAAAGGGCCCTGCTGAATAAAGTGTCAAAACCAGAAATGCAGGACAGGCCATGGAGAAATGGGAGCCTTGCTACGCTGATGGGCGGGACGTAAATTGCCAACAGCCACTCTGGAGAAGTGTACGGTATGTCCTGAAACATCTAAAAAACTCAGCTTAGAGAGCATAGGGCACTTCCACTCATGGGCGTATAAATTGGGAAAACTAAAAATCAGCAAGACACAGGCACCCCAAAGTTTAGGGCTGCTCTGTTGAAAAGAACCTCCACTTCGTTACACCTTAAATATCCCAGGAAAGAGAAAAATGGATAAAGAAGATGTGGTCCTTATGTACAATGGAATATCACTCAGCCATGAAATCAACGTCATAAGGCTAGTAGCAGCATGATGAGTGGATTTACGTACGTCGAGTCTAAGTGAAATAAGTCACACAGAAAAAGACACTTATCATAAGATATCACTTATAGAGGGAATGTAAAAACCGCTACCCTTGAACTGAATTACAAAACAGAGCAGAGTCACACGTTTAGAAAGCACACTATGGCTGCTTAAGGGGAAAGGTGAGGTGGTGTGATGCATAAAACAAGCTTTTCAAATTAGCTCAGATATTGTTCCATAAACCCATTAGGTAATAGACAAGACCTACTCCTTGCTCAGTGAATTGGACTCAACACCCCCTATTCACCGCCCAAGAATATATCTGACTAGTAAGAATCTTAAAACCTATGTATTGATATCTCTCTGTAAGTGAGTCAAGTGGGTGAAAAGCGGGAGAAACACAGCAGTGAAAAGCAGCTAAACCTCAATATAAAAATCAATTACTTTTAAAAACCCGTGAAACAAAGACAGTGAAAGAGAGAGTAATTCTTACAAAATTCGTTCAGGGGCTGTGATGCCACCTGGATTGACCATATCTAGACCCACAGCTGATTAAGACATAAGGGTGGACACTCATGGGGCTGAGAGGTTTGGTGAGGTTGGGTGAGGAAACGCAGAACCTTTAAAGTAATACTGCGTGCTACCCATCCCATGGGTCCCAAATCTCCAGGTTCAAGGGCATCTTCTTACATGGAAAACATGCATGAGAAACCCAGAAGACGGTACACCGTGTGATCGGCAAAGGTTTCTAAAACGCACCTCATTTCTCATCTCCTTGTGCTCGGGTTCGCCATTCCAGCCGCTTCACTAGCAATCTGCCTCCTTGGAGAATCAGCACCTTTAACCTCCTGTTCCGTACAGGTTGCAATTTGTCCTGAGGATGAACAGGAAGAGGGGGAACCAATGAGAGACTAGGTCTAGGTTTTGGGACAGGCACAGGCCACTCTATTTTCCCATCAGGAAGAAGAATTAACCACAGTCTCAGCCTGCCGCCCGGGACCAGAATAGGGCCTGAAGCAATCCTGCGCTTTTGCGGCCAGCTCCCAAGAAAGCGACTTGAAAAATGGAGCTCAGGGGCACTGCAATTCACAAACCTGCAGACTTATAAATGATAACTCTCGTCCACAAATATATTGAGGGAAGGCAACGAAGAGGATTTGAAAGCAAGGCAGAATTGCAGGAAATATATTTCAGGAGGGAGATTCGAATCGCCTTTAAAGCACAGGAAAAGCGGCAAAACCTCGACAAGGACGCCCTTGGGCAAAAAGGGCGTATGCGTTTTTTCCTGAATATATTCAGGAAAAAATGCATACGCCCTTTTTGGCCAACCAAGCAACCTGGAAAGGCAAATCAGCGCTACAAAGAAGTCTCGCTTCCCATCGGTCAAAAGGGCCATGCTGAATAAAGTGTCAAAACCAGAAATGCAGGACCGGCCATGGAGAAACGGGAGCCTTGCTACGCTGATGGGCGGGACGTAAATTGCCAACAGCCACTCTGGAGAAGTGTACGGTATGTCCTGAAACATCTAAAAAACTCACCTTAGAGAGCATAGGGCAATTCCACACATGGGCGTATAAATTAGGAAAACTAAAAATCAGCAAGACACAGGCATCTCAAAGTTTAAGGCTGCTCTGTTGAAAAGAACCTCCACTTCGTTACACATTAAATATCCCAGGAAAGAGAAAAATGGATAAAGAAGTTGTGGTTCTTATGTACAATGGAATATCACTCAGCCATGAAATCAACGTCATAAGGCTAGTAGCAGCATGATGAGTGGATTTAGGTACGATGATTCTAAGTGAAATAAGTCACACAGAAAAAGACACTTATCATAAGATTTCACTTATAGAGGGAATGTAAAAACCGCTACCCTTGAACTGAATTACAAAACAGAACAGAGACACACGTTTAGAAAACACACTATGGCTGCTTAACGGTAAAGGTGAGGTGGGGTGATGCATAAAACAAGGGTTTCAAATTAGCTCAGATACCGTTCCATAAACACAATAGGTAATAGACAAGACCTACTCCTTGCTCAGTGAATTGGACTCAACACCCCCTATTCACCGCCCAAGAATATGTCTGACTAGTAAGAATCTTAAAACCTATGTATTGATATCTCTCTGTAAGTGAGTCAAGTGGGTGTAAAGCGGCATAAACACAGCAGAGAAAAGCACCTAAACCCCATTATAAAAGTCAATTACTTTTAAAAACCCGTGAAACAAAGACAGTGAAAGAGAGAGAAATTCTTACACAATTCGTTCAGGGGCTGTGATGCCACCTGGATTGACCATATCTAGACCCACAGCTGACTGAGACATAAGGGTGGACACTCTTGGGGTTGAGAGGTTTGGTGAGGTTGGGTGAGGAAACGCAGACCCTTTAAAGTAATACTGCGTGGTACCCATCCCATGGGTCCCAAATCTCCAGGTTCAAGGGCATCTTCCTACATCGAAAACATGCATGAGAAACCCAGAAGATGGTACACCGTGTGATCGGGAAAGGTTTCCAAAACGCACCTCATTTCTCATCTCCTTGTTCGCGGGTTCGCCATTCCAGCCGCTTTACTAGCAATCTCCCTCCTTGGAGAATCAGCACCTTTAACCTCCTGTTCCGTACAGGTTGCAATTTGTCCTGAGGATGAACAGGAAGAGGGGGAACCAATGAGAGACTAGGTCTAGGTGTTGGGACAGGCACAGGTCACTCTATTTTCCCATCAGGAAGAAGAATTAACCACAGGCTCAGCCTGCCGCCAGGGACCAGAATAGGGCCTGAAGCAATCCTGCGCTTTTGCGGCCTGCTCCCAAGAAAGCGAGTTGAAAAATGGAGCTCAGGGGCACTGCATTTCACAAACCTGCAGACTTATAAATGATAACTCTCGTCCACAAATATATTGAGGGAAGGCAACGAAGAGGAGTTGAAAGCAAGGCAGAATTGCAGGAAACAGATTTCAGGAGGGAGATTCGAATCGCCTTTAAAGCACAGGAAAAGCGGCAAAACCTCGACAATGATGCCCTTGGCCAAAAAGGGCGTATGCGTTTTTTCCTGAATATATTCAGGAAAAAACGCATACGCCCTTTTTGGCCAACCAAGCAACCTGGAAAGGCAAATCAGCGCTACAAAGAAGTCTCGCTTCCCATCGGTCAAAAGGGCCCTGCTGAATAAAGTGTCAAAACCAGAAATGCAGGACAGGCCATGGAGAAATGGGAGCCTTGCTACGCTGATGGGCGGGACGTAAATTGCCAACAGCCACTCTGGAGAAGTGTACGGTATGTCCTGAAACATCTAAAAAACTCAGCTTAGAGAGCATAGGGCACTTCCACTCATGGGCGTATAAATTGGGAAAACTAAAAATCAGCAAGACACAGGCACCCCAAAGTTTAGGGCTGCTCTGTTGAAAAGAACCTCCACTTCGTTACACCTTAAATATCCCAGGAAAGAGAAAAATGGATAAAGAAGATGTGGTCCTTATGTACAATGGAATATCACTCAGCCATGAAATCAACGTCATAAGGCTAGTAGCAGCATGATGAGTGGATTTACGTACGTCGAGTCTAAGTGAAATAAGTCACACAGAAAAAGACACTTATCATAAGATATCACTTATAGAGGGAATGTAAAAACCGCTACCCTTGAACTGAATTACAAAACAGAGCAGAGTCACACGTTTAGAAAGCACACTATGGCTGCTTAAGGGGAAAGGTGAGGTGGTGTGATGCATAAAACAAGCTTTTCAAATTAGCTCAGATATTGTTCCATAAACCCATTAGGTAATAGACAAGACCTACTCCTTGCTCAGTGAATTGGACTCAACACCCCCTATTCACCGCCCAAGAATATATCTGACTAGTAAGAATCTTAAAACCTATGTATTGATATCTCTCTGTAAGTGAGTCAAGTGGGTGAAAAGCGGGAGAAACACAGCAGTGAAAAGCAGCTAAACCTCAATATAAAAATCAATTACTTTTAAAAACCCGTGAAACAAAGACAGTGAAAGAGAGAGTAATTCTTACAAAATTCGTTCAGGGGCTGTGATGCCACCTGGATTGACCATATCTAGACCCACAGCTGATTAAGACATAAGGGTGGACACTCATGGGGCTGAGAGGTTTGGTGAGGTTGGGTGAGGAAACGCAGAACCTTTAAAGTAATACTGCGTGCTACCCATCCCATGGGTCCCAAATCTCCAGGTTCAAGGGCATCTTCTTACATGGAAAACATGCATGAGAAACCCAGAAGACGGTACACCGTGTGATCGGCAAAGGTTTCTAAAACGCACCTCATTTCTCATCTCCTTGTGCTCGGGTTCGCCATTCCAGCCGCTTCACTAGCAATCTGCCTCCTTGGAGAATCAGCACCTTTAACCTCCTGTTCCGTACAGGTTGCAATTTGTCCTGAGGATGAACAGGAAGAGGGGGAACCAATGAGAGACTAGGTCTAGGTTTTGGGACAGGCACAGGCCACTCTATTTTCCCATCAGGAAGAAGAATTAACCACAGGCTCAGCCTGCCGCCCGGGACCAGAATAGGGCCTGAAGCAATCCTGCGCTTTTGCGGCCAGCTCCCAAGAAAGCGAGTTGAAAAATGGAGCTCAGGGGCACTGCAATTCACAAACCTGCAGACTTATAAATGATAACTCTCGTCCACAAATATATTGAGGGAAGGCAACGAAGAGGATTTGAAAGCAAGGCAGAATTGCAGGAAATATATTTCAGGAGGGAGATTCGAATCGCCTTTAAAGCACAGGAAAAGCGGCAAAACCTCGACAATGATGCCCTTGGTCAAAAAGGGCGTATGCGTTATTTCCTTAATATACTCAGGAAAAAACGCATACGCCCTTTTTGGTCAACCAAGCAACCTGGAAAGGCAAATCAGCACTACAAAGAAGTCTCGCTTCTCATCGGTCAAAAGGGCCCTGCTGAATAAAGTGTCAAAACCAGAAATGCAGGACAGCCCATGGAGAAATGGGAGCCTTGCTACGCTGATGGGCGGGACGTAAATTGCCAACAGCCACTCTGGAGAAGTGTACGGTATGTCCTGAAACATCTAAAAAGCTCAACTTAGAGAGCATAGGGCACATCCACTCATGGGCGTATAAATTGGGAAAACTAAAAATCAGCAAGACACAGGCACCCCATAGTTTAGGGCTGCTCTGTTGAAAAGAACCTCCACTTCGTTACACCTTAAATATCCCAGGAAAGAGAAAAATGGATAAAGAAGTTGTGGTCCTTATGTACAATGGAATATCACTCAGCCATGAAATCAACGTCATAAGGCTAGTAGCAGCATGATGAGTGGATTTAGGTACGATGATTCTAAGTGAAATAAGTCACACAGAAAAAGACATTTATCATAAGATATCACTTATAGAGGGAATGTAAAAACCGGTACCCTTGAACTGAATTACAAAACAGAACAGAGACACACGTTTAGAAAACACACTATGGCTGCTTAACGGTAACGGTGAGGTGGGGTGATGCATAAAACAAGGGTTTCAAATTAGCTCAGATACCGTTCCATAAACACAATAGGTAATAGACAAGACCTACTCCTTGCTCAGTGAATTGGACTCAACACCCCCTATTCACCGCCCAAGAATATGTCTGACTAGTAAGAATCTTAAAACCTATGTATTGATATCTCTCTGTAAGTGAGTCAAGTGGGTGTAAAGCGGCATAAACACAGCAGTGAAAAGCACCTAAACCCCATTATAAAAGTCAATTACTTTTAAAAACCCGTGAAACAAAGACAGTGAAAGAGAGAGAAATTCTTACACAATTCGTTCAGGGGCTGTGATGCCACCTGGATTGACCATATCTAGACCCACAGCTGACTGAGACATAAGGGTGGACACTCTTGGGGCTGAGAGGTTTGGTGAGGTTGGGTGAGGAAACGCAGACCCTTTAAAGTAATACTGCGTGGTACCCATCCCATGGGTCCCAAATCTCCAGGTTCAAGGGCATCTTCCTACATCGAAAACATGCATGAGAAACCCAGAAGATGGTACACCGTGTGATCGGGAAAGGTTTCCAAAACGCACCTCATTTCTCATCTCCTTGTTCTCGGGTTCGCCATTCCAGCCGCTTTACTAGCAATCTCCCTCCTTGGAGAATCAGCACCTTTAACCTCCTGTTCCGTACAGGTTGCAATTTGTCCTGAGGATGAACAGGAAGAGGGGGAACCAATGAGAGACTAGGTCTAGGTGTTGGGACAGGCACAGGTCACTCTATTTTCCCATCAGGAAGAAGAATTAACCACAGGCTCAGCCTGCCGCCCGGGACCAGAATAGGGCCTGAAGCAATCCTGCGCTTTTGCGGCCTGCTCCCAAGAAAGCGAGTTGAAAAATGGAGCTCAGGGGCACTGCATTTCACAAACCTGCAGACTTATAAATGATAACTCTCGTCCACAAATATATTGAGGGAAGGCAACGAAGAGGAGTTGAAAGCAAGGCAGAATTGCAGGAAACAGATTTCAGGAGGGAGATTCGAATCGCCTTTAAAGCACAGGAAAAGCGGCAAAACCTCGACAATGATGCCCTTGGCCAAAAAGGGCGTATGCGTTTTTTCCTGAATATATTCAGGAAAAAACGCATACGCCCTTTTTGGCCAACCAAGCAACCTGGAAAGGCAAATCAGCGCTACAAAGAAGTCTCGCTTCCCATCGGTCAAAAGGGCCCTGCTGAATAAAGTGTCAAAACCAGAAATGCAGGACAGGCCATGGAGAAATGGGAGCCTTCCTACGCTGATGGGCGGGACGTAAATTGCCAACAGCCACTCTGGAGAAGTGTACGGTATGTCCTGAAACATCTAAAAAACTCAGCTTAGAGAGCATAGGGCACTTCCACTCATGGGCGTATAAATTGGGAAAACTAAAAATCAGCAAGACACAGGCACCCCAAAGTTTAGGGCTGCTCTGTTGAAAAGAACCTCCACTTCGTTACACCTTAAATATCCCAGGAAAGAGAAAAATGGATAAAGAAGATGTGGTCCTTATGTACAATGGAATATCACTCAGCCATGAAATCAACGTCATAAGGCTAGTAGCAGCATGATGAGTGGATTTACGTACGTCGAGTCTAAGTGAAATAAGTCACACAGAAAAAGACACTTATCATAAGATATCACTTATAGAGGGAATGTAAAAACCGCTACCCTTGAACTGAATTACAAAACAGAACAGAGACACACGTTTAGAAAACACACTATGGCTGCTTAACGGTAAAGGTGAGGTGGGGTGATGCAGAAAATAAGGGTTTCAAATTAGCTCAGATACCGTTCCATAAACCCAATAGGTAATAGACAAGACCTACTCCTTGCTCAGTGAATTGGACTCAACACCCCCTATTCACCGCCCAAGAATATATCTGACTAGTAAAAATCTTAAAACCTATGTATTGATATCTCTCTGTAAGTGAGTCAAGTGGGTGTAAAGCGGCAGAAACACAGCAGTGAAAAGCAGCTAAACCCCATTATAAAAATCAATTACTTTTAAAAACCCGTGAAACAAAGACAGTGAAAGAGAGAGAAATTCTTACAAAATTCGTTCAGGGGCTGTGATGCCACCTGGATTGACCATATCTAGACCCACAGCTGACTGAGACATAAGGGTGGACACTCTTGGGGCTGAGAGGTTTGGTGAGGTTGGGTGAGGAAACGCAGACCCTTTAAAGTAATACTGCGTGGTACCCATCCCATGGGTCCCAAATCTCCAGGTTCAAGGGCATCTTCCTACATCGAAAACATGCATGAGAAACCCAGAAGATGGTACACCGTGTGATCGGGAAAGGTTTCCAAAACGCACCTCATTTCTCATCTCCTTGTTCTCGGGTTCGCCATTCCATCCGCTTTACTAGCAATCTCCCTCCTTGGAGAATCAGCACCTTTAACCTCCTGTTCCGTACAGGTTGCAATTTGTCCTGAGGATGAACAGGAAGAGGGGGAACCAATGAGAGACTAGGTCTAGGTGTTGGGACAGGCACAGGTCACTCTATTTTCCCATCAGGAAGAAGAATTAACCACAGGCTCAGCCTGCCGCCCGGGACCAGAATAGGGCCTGAAGCAATCCTGCGCTTTGGCGGCCAGCTCCCAAGAAAGCGAGTTGAAAAATGGAGCTCAGGGGCACTGCAATTCACAAACCTGCAGACTTATAAATGATAACTCTCGTCCACAAATATATTGAGGGAAGGCAACGAAGAGGATTTGAAAGCAAGGCAGAATTGCAGGAAATATATTTCAGGAGGGAGATTCGAATCGCCTTTAAAGCACAGGAAAAGCGGCAAAACCTCGACAATGACGCCCTTGGCCAAAAAGGGCGTATGCGTTTTTTCCTGAATATATTCAGGAAAAAACGCATACGCCCTTTTTGGCCAACCAAGCAACCTGGAAAGGAAAATCAGCGCTACAAAGAAGTCTCGCTTCCCATCGGTCAAAAGGACCCTGCTGAATAAAGTGTCAAAACCAGAAAGGCAGGACAGGCCATGGAGAAACGGGAGCCTTGCTACGCTGATGGGTGGGACGTAAATTGCCAACAGCCACTCTGGAGAAGTGTACGGTATGTCCTGAAACATCTAAAAAACTCAGCTTAGAGAGCATAGGGCAATTCCACACATGGGCGTATAAATTGGGAAAACTAAAAATCAGCAAGACACAGGCATCTCAAAGTTTAGGGCTGCTCTGTTGAAAAGAACCTCCACTTCGTTACACATTAAATATCCCAGGAAAGAGAAAAATGGATAAAGAAGTTGTGGTTCTTATGTACAATGGAATATCACTCAGCCATGAAATCAACGTCATAAGGCTAGTAGCAGCATGATGAGTGGATTTAGGTACGATGATTCTAAGTGAAATAAGTCACACAGAAAAAGACACTTATCATAAGATATCACTTATAGGGGGAATGTAAAAACCGCTACCCTTGAACTGAATTACAAAACAGAACAGAGACACACGTTTAGAAAACACACTATGGCTGCTTAACGGTAACGGTGAGGTGGGGTGATGCATAAAACAAGGGTTTCAAATTAGCTCAGATACCGTTCCATAAACACAATAGGTAATAGACAAGACCTACTCCTTGCTCAGTGAATTGGACTCAACACCCCCTATTCACCGCCCAAGAATATGTCTGACTAGTAAGAATCTTAAAACCTATGTATTGATATCTCTCTGTAAGTGAGTCAAGTGGGTGTAAAGCGGCATAAACACAGCAGTGAAAAGCACCTAAACCCCATTATAAAAGTCAATTACTTTTAAAAACCCGTGAAACAAAGACAGTGAAAGAGAGAGAAATTCTTACACAATTCGTTCAGGGGCTGTGATGCCACCTGGATTGACCATATCTAGACCCACAGCTGACTGAGACATAAGGGTGGACACTCTTGGGGCTGAGAGGTTTGGTGAGGTTGAGTGAGGAAACGCAGACCCTTTAAAGTAATACTGCGTGGTACCCATCCCATGGGTCCCAAATCTCCAGGTTCAAGGGCATCTTCCTACATCGAAAACATGCATGAGAAACCCAGAAGATGGTACACCGTGTGATCGGGAAAGGTTTCCAAAACGCACCTCATTTCTCATCTCCTTGTTCTCGGGTTCGCCATTCCAGCCGCTTTACTAGCAATCTCCCTCCTTGGAGAATCAGCACCTTTAACCTCCTGTTCCGTACAGGTTGCAATTTGTCCTGAGGATGAACAGGAAGAGGGGGAACCAATGAGAGACTAGGTCTAGGTGTTGGGACAGGCACAGGTCACTCTATTTTCCCATCAGGAAGAAGAATTAACCACAGGCTCAGCCTGCCGCCCGGGACCAGAATAGGGCCTGAAGCAATCCTGCGCTTTTGCGGCCTGCTCCCAAGAAAGCGAGTTGAAAAATGGAGCTCAGGGGCACTGCATTTCACAAACCTGCAGACTTATAAATGATAACTGTCGTCCACAAATATATTGAGGGAAGGCAACGAAGAGGAGTTGAAAGCAAGGCAGAATTGCAGGAAACAGATTTCAGGAGGGAGATTCGAATCGCCTTTAAAGCACAGGAAAAGCGGCAAAACCTCGACAATGATGCCCTTGGCCAAAAAGGGCGTATGCGTTTTTTCCTGAATATATTCAGGAAAAAACGCATACGCCCTTTTTGGCCAACCAAGCAACCTGAAAGGCAAATCAGCGCTACAAAGAAGTCTATCTTCCCATCGGTCAAAAGGGCCCTGCTGAATAAAGTGTCAAAACCAGAAATGCAGGACAGGCCATGGAGAAATGGGAGCCTTGCTACGCTGATGGGCGGGACGTAAATTGCCAACAGCCACTCTGGAGAAGTGTACGGTATGTCCTGAAACATCTAAAAAACTCAGCTTAGAGAGCATAGGGCACTTCCACTCATGGGCGTATAAATTGGGAAAACTAAAAATCAGCAAGACACAGGCACCCCAAAGTTTAGGGCTGCTCTGTTGAAAAGAACCTCCACTTCGTTACACCTTAAATATCCCAGGAAAGAGAAAAATGGATAAAGAAGATGTGGTCCTTATGTACAATGCAATATCACTCAGCCATGAAATCAACGTCATAAGGCTAGTAGCAGCATGATGAGTGGATTTACGTACGTCGAGTCTAAGTGAAATAAGTCACACAGAAAAAGACACTTATCATAAGATATCACTTATAGAGGGAATGTAAAAACCGCTACCCTTGAACTGAATTACAAAACAGAACAGAGACACACATTTAGAAAACACACTATGGCTGCTTAACGGTAAAGGTGAGGTGGGGTGATGCATAAAACAAGGGTTTCAAATTAGCTCAGATACCGTTCCATAAACCCAATAGGTAATAGACAAGACCTACTCCTTGCTCAGTGAATTGGACTCAACACCCCCTATTCACCGCCCAAGAATATATCTTACTAGTAAGAATCTTAAAACCTATGTATTGATATCTCTCTGTAAGTGAGTCAAGTGGGTGTAAAGCGGCAGAAACACAGCAGTGAAAAGCAGCTAAACCACATTATAAAAGTCAATTACTTTTAAAAACCCGTGAAACAAAGACAGTGAAAGAGAGAGAAATTCTTACAAAATTCGTTCAGGGGCTGTGATGCCACCTGGATTGACCATATCTAGACCCACAGCTGACTTAGACATAAGGGTGGACACTCTTGGGGCTGAGAGGTTTGGTGAGGTTGGGTGAGGAAACGCAGACCCATTAAAGTAATACTGCGTGGTACCCATCCCATGGGTCCCAAATCTCCAGGTTCAAGGGCATCTTCCTACATCGAAAACATGCATGAGAACCCCAGAAGACTGTACACTGTGTGATCGGGAAAGGTTTCCAAAACGCACCTCATTTCTCATCTCCTTGTTCTCGGGTTCGCCATTCCATCCGCTTTACTAGAAATCTCCCTCCTTGGAGAATCAGCACCTTTAACCTCCTGTTCCGTACAGGTTGCAATTTGTCCTGAGGATGAACAGGAAGAGGGGGAAACAATGAGAGACTAGGTCTAGGTGTTGGGACAGGCACAGGTCACTCTATTTTCTCATCAGGAAGAAGAATTAACCACAGGCTCAGCATGCCGGCCGGAACCAAAATAGGGCCTGAAGCAGTCCTGCGCTTTTGAGGCCAGCTCCCAAGAAAGCGAGTTGAAAAATGGAGCTCAGGGGCACTGCAATTCACAAACCTGCAGACTTATAAATGATAACTCTCGTCCACAAATATATTGAGGGAAGGCAACGAAGAGGATTTGAAAACAAGCCAGAATTGCAGGAAACACATTTCAGGAGGGAGATTCGAATCGCCTTTAAAGCACAGGAAAAGCGGCAAAACCTCGACAATGACGCCCTTGGCCAAAAAGGGCGTATGCGTTTTTTCCAGAATATATTCAGGAAAAAACGCATACGCCCTTTTTGGCCAACCAAGCAACCTGGAAAGGCAAATCAGCGCTACAAAGAAGTCTCACTTCCCATCGGTCAAAAGGGCCATGCTGAATAAAGTGTCAAAACCAGAAATGCAGGACAGGCCATGGAGAAACGGGAGCCTTGCTACGCTGATGGGCGGGACGTAAATTGCCAACAGCCACTCTGGAGAAGTGTACGGTATGTCCTGAAACATCTAAAAAACTCAGCTTAGAGAGCATAGGGCAATTCCACACATGGGCGTATAAATTGGGAAAATTAAAATCAGCAAGACACAGGCATCTCAAAGTTTAGGGCTGCTCTGTTGAAAAGAACCTCCACTTCGTTACACATTAAATATCCCAGGAAAGAGAAAAATGGATAAAGAAGTTGTGGTTCTTATGTACAATGGAATATCACTCAGCCATGAAATCAACGTCATAAGGCTAGTAGCAGCATGATGAGTGGATTTAGGTACGATGATTCTAAGTGAAATAAGTCACACAGAAAAAGACACTTATCATAAGATATCACTTATAGAGGGAATGTAAAAACCGCTACCCTTGAACTGAATTACAAAACAGAACAGAGACACACATTTAGAAAACACACTATGGCTGCTTAACGGTAAAGGTGAGGTGGGGTGATGCATAAAACAAGGGTTTCAAATTAGCTCAGATACCGTTCCATAAACCCAATAGGTAATAGACAAGACCTACTCCTTGCTCAGTGAATTGGACTCAACACCCCCTATTCACCGCCCAAGAATATATCTTACTAGTAAGAATCTTAAAACCTATGTATTGATATCTCTCTGTAAGTGAGTCAAGTGGGTGTAAAGCGGCAGAAACACAGCAGTGAAAAGCAGCTAAACCACATTATAAAAGTCAATTACTTTTAAAAACCCGTGAAACAAAGACAGTGAAAGAGAGAGAAATTCTTACAAAATTCGTTCAGGGGCTGTGATGCCACCTGGATTGACCATATCTAGACCCACAGCTGACTTAGACATAAGGGTGGACACTCTTGGGGCTGAGAGGTTTGGTGAGGTTGGGTGAGGAAACGCAGACCCTTTAAAGTAATACTGCGTGGTACCCATCCCATGGGTCCCAAATCTCCAGGTTCAAGGGCATCTTCCTACATCGAAAACATGCATGAGAACCCCAGAAGACGGTACACTGTGTGATCGGGAAAGGTTTCCAAAACGCACCTCATTTCTCATCTCCTTGTTCTCGGGTTCGCCATTCCATCCGCTTTACTAGAAATCTCCCTCCTTGGAGAATCAGCACCTTTAACCTCCTGTTCCGTACAGGTTGCAATTTGTCCTGAGGATGAACAGGAAGAGGGGAAACCAATGAGAGACTAGGTCTAGGTGTTGGGACAGGCACAGGTCACTCTATTTTCTCATCAGGAAGAAGAATTAACCACAGGCTCAGCCTGCCGGCCGGAACCAAAATAGTGCCTGAAGCAATCCTGCGCTTTTGAGGCCAGCTCCCAAGAAAGCGAGTTGAAAAATGGAGCTCAGGGGCACTGCAATTCACAAACCTGCAGACTTATAAATGATAACTCTCGTCCACAAATATATTGAGGGAAGGCAACGAAGAGGATTTGAAAGCAAGGCAGAATTGCAGGAAACACATTTCAGGAGGGAGATTCGAATCGCCTTTAAAGCACAGGAAAAGCAGCAAAACCTCGACAATGACGCCCTTGGCCAAAAAGGGCGTATGCGTTTTTTCCTGAATATATTCAGGAAAAAACGCATACGCCCTTTTTGGCCAACCAAGCAACCTGGAAAGGCAAATCAGCGCTACAAAGAAGTCTCGCTTCCCATCGGTCAAAAGGGCCATGCTGAATAAAGTGTCAAAACCAGAAATGCAGGACAGGCCATGGAGAAACGGGAGCCTGGCTACGCTGATGGGCGGGATGTAAATTGCCAACAGCCACTCTGGAGAAGTGTACGGTGCGTCCTGAAACATCTAAAAAACTCAGCTTAGAGAGCATAGGGCACTTCCACTCATGGGCGTATAAATTGGCAAAACTAAAAATCAGCAAGACACAGGCTCCCCAAAGTTTAGGGCTGCTCTGTTGACAAGAACCTCCACTTCGTTACACCTTAAATATCCCAGGAAAGACAAAAATGGATAAAGAAGTTGTGGTCCTTATGTACAATAGAATATCACTCAGCCATGAAATCAACGTCATAATGCTAGTAGCAGCAAGACGAGTGGATTTAGGTAGGACGATTCTAAATGAAATAAGTCACACAGAAAATGACACTTATCATAAGATATCACTTATAGAGGGAATGTAAAAACCGCTACCCTTGAACTGAATTACAAAACAGAGCAGAGTCACACGTTTAGAAAGCACACTATGGCTGCTTAAGGGGAAAGGTGAGGTGGTGTGATGCATAAAACAAGCTTTTCAAATTAGCTCAGATACTGTTCCATAAACCCAATAGGTAATAGACAAGACCTACTCCTTGCTCAGTGAATTGGACTCAACACCCCCTATTCACCGCCCAAGAATATATCTGACTAGTAAGAATCTTAAAACCTATGTATTGATATCTCTCTGTAAGTGAGTCAAGTGGGTGTAAAGCGGCAGAAACACAGCAGTGAAAAGCAGCTAAACCCCATTACAAAAATCAATTACTTTTAAAAACCCGTGAAACAAAGACAGTGAAAGAGAGAGAAATTCTTACAAAATTCGTTCAGGGGCTGTGATGCCACCTGGATTGACCATATCTAGACCCACAGCTGATTGAGACATAAGGGTGGACACTCATGGGGCTGAGAGGTTTGGTGAGGTTGGGTGAGGAAACGCAGACCCTTTAAAGTAATACTGCGTGGTACCCATCCCATGGGTCCCAAATCTCCAGGTTCAAGGGCATCTTCCTACATCGAAAACATGCATGAGAAACCCAGAAGACGCTACACCGTGTGATCGGGAAAGGTTTCTAAAACGCACCTCATTTCTCATCTCCCTGTGCTCGGGTTCGCCATTCCATCCGCTTCACTAGCAACCTGCCTCCTTGGAGAATCAGCACGTTTAACCTCCTGTTCCGTACAGGTTGCAATTTGTCCTGAGGATGAACAGGAAGAGGGGGAACCAATGAGAGACTAGCTCTAGGTGTAGGGACAGGCACAGGTCACTCTATTTTCTCATCAGGAAGAAGAATTAACCACAGGCTCAGCCTGTCGGCCGGAACCAAAATAGGGTCTGAAGCAATCCTGCGCTTTTGAGGCCAGCTCCCAAGAAAGCGAGTTGAAAAATGGAGCTCAGGGGCACTGCAATTCACAAACCTGCAGACTTATAAATGATAACTCTCGTCCACAAATATATTGAGGGAAGGCAACGAAGAGGATTTGAAAGCAAGGCAGAATTGCAGGAAACACATTTCAGGAGGGAGATTCGAATCGCCTTTAAAGCACAGGAAAAGGGGCAAAACCTCGACAATGACGCCCTTGGCCAAAAAGGGCGTAGGCGTTTTTTCCTGAATATATTCAGGAAAAAACGCATACGCCCTTTTTGGCCAACCAAGCAACCTGGAAAGGCAAATCAGCGCTACAAAGAAGTCTCGCTTCCCATCGGTCAAAAGGGCCATGCTGAATAAAGTGTCAAAACCAGAAATGCAGGACAGGCCATGGAGAAACGGGAGCCTGGCTACGCTGATGGGCGGGATGTAAATTGCCAACAGCCACTCTGGAGAAGTGTACGGTGCGTCCTGAAACATCTAAAAAACTCAGCTTAGAGAGCATAGGGCACTTCCACTCATGGGCGTATAAATTGGCAAAACTAAAAATCAGCAAGACACAGGCTCCCCAAAGTTTAGGGCGGCTCTGTTGACAAGAACCTCCACTTCGTTACACCTTAAATATCCCAGGAAAGACAAAAATGGATAAAGAAGTTGTGGTCCTTATGTACAATAGAATATCACTCAGCCATGAAATCAACGTCATAATGCTAGTAGCAGCAAGACGAGTGGATTTAGGTAGGACGATTCTAAATGAAATAAGTCACACAGAAAATGACACTTATCATAAGATATCACTTATAGAGGGAATGTAAAAACCGCTACCCTTGAACTGAATTACAAAACAGAGCAGAGTCACACGTTTAGAAAGCACACTATGGCTGCTTAAGGGGAAAGGTGAGGTGGTGTGATGCATAAAACAAGCTTTTCAAATTAGCTCAGATACTGTTCCATAAACCCAATAGGTAATAGACAAGACCTACTCCTTGCTCAGTGAATTGGACTCAACACCACCTATTCACCGCCCAAGAATCTATCTGACTAGTAAGAATCTTAAAACCTATGTATTGATATCTCTCTGTAAGTGAGTCAAGTGGGTGTAAAGCGGCATAAACACAGCAGTGAAAAGCAGCTAAACCACATTATAAAAGTCAATTACTTTTAAAAACCCGTGAAACAAAGACAGTGAAAGAGAGAGAAATTCTTACAAAATTCGTTCAGGGGCTGTGATGCCACCTGGATTGACCATATCTAGACCCACAGCTGATTGAGACATAAGGGTGGACACTCATGGGGCTGAGAGGTTTGGTGAGGTTGGGTGAGGAAACGCAGACCCTTTAAAGTAATACTGCGTGGTACCCATCCCATGGGTCCCAAATCTCCAGGTTCAAGGGCATCTTCCTACATCGAAAACATGCATGAGAAACCCAGAAGATGGTACACCATGTGATCGGGAAAGGTTTCCAAAACGCACCTCATTTCTCATCTCCTTGTTCTCGGGTTCGCCATTCCAGCCGCTTTACTAGCAATCTCCCTCCTTGGAGAATCAGCACCTTTAACCTCCTGTTCCGTACAGGTTGCAAATTGTCCTGAGGATGAACAGGAAGAGGGGGAACCAATGAGAGACTAGGTCTAGGTGTTGGGACAGGCACAGGTCACTCTATTTTCCCATCAGGAAGAAGAATTAACCACAGGCTCAGCCTGCCACCCGGGACCAGAATAGGGCCTGAAGCAATCCTGCGCTTTTGCGGCCAGCTCCCAAGAAAGCGAGTTGAAAAATGGAGCTCAGGGGCACTGCAATTCACAAACCTGCAGACTTATAAATGATAACTCTCGTCCACAAATATATTGAGGGAAGGCAACGAAGAGGATTTGAAAGCAAGGCAGAATTGCAGGAAATACATTTCAGGAGGGAGGTTCGAATTGCCTTTAAAGCACAGGAAAAGCGGCAAAACCTCGACAATGATGCCCTTGGCCAAAAAGGGCGTATGCGTTTTTTCCTGAATATATTCAGGAAAAAACGCATACGCCCTTTTTGGCCAACCAAGCAACCTGGAAAGGCAAATCAGCGCTACAAAGAAGGCTCGCTTCCCATCGGTCAAAAGGGCCCTGCTGAATAAATTGTCAAAACCAGAAATGCAGGACAGGCCATGGAGAAATGGGAGCCTTGCTACGCTGATGGGCGGGACGTAAATTGCCAACAGCCACTCTGGAGAAGTGTACGGTATGTCCTGAAACATCTAAAAAACTCAGCTTAGAGAGCATAGGGCACTTCCACTCATGGGCGTATAAATTGGGAAAACTAAAAATCAGCAAGACACAGGCACCCCAAAGTTTAGGGCTGCTCTGTTGAAAAGATCCTCCACTTCGTTACACCTTAAATATCCGAGGAAAGCCAAAAATGGATAAAGAAGTTGTGGTCCTTAGGTACAATAGAATATCACTCAGCCATGAAATCAACGTCATAATGCTAGTAGCAGCAAGATGAGTGGATTTAGGTAGGACGATTTTAAATGAAATAAGTCACACAGAAAATGACACTTATCATAAGATATCACTTATAGAGGGAATGTAAAAACCGCTACCCTTGAACTGAATTACAAAAGAGAGCAGAGTCACACGTTTAGAAAGCACACTATGGCTGCTTAAGGGGAAAGGTGAGGTGGTGTGATGCATAAAACAAGCTTTTCAAATTAGCTCAGATATTGTTCCATAAACCCATTAGGTAATAGACAAGACTTACTCCTTGCTCAGTGAATTGGACTCAACACCCCCTATTCACCGCCCAAGAATATATCTGACTAGTAAGAATCTTAAAACCTATGTATTGATTTCTCTCTGTAAGTGA